>NC_065922.1:46638511-46981268 GCF_024586455.1 Bactrocera neohumeralis
TTTTAGAAGCTATTTCTGCTGCTGGTAAATCACTACGATTTCACTAGTGGGCGGAGAAATGGAACTACATCCTTAAAGTTATATGTTTTGTTGATCCATCTGCCTAAAATTAGTTTGAAATTTCGAATTTTTTTCTGCAAAACTTATTTTTAATTATACATAGGCAAAATATTTGCGCTGAAAGTTCAGTTGATAACATAAATTGTTATTATTTCCACTTTCGAAAAAGTAGTCCATAAAATAGTAACCGTAACCAATCAGAGATAAAAATAATGAGTTAACGATTACTGCAGTGTTTGGAGTTATATTCAAACTGTTGAGGCAAACAGAAAAACCTCTATGATAGCTAAAAATATTCGGTTTAACATATGATTAATCCTTGAAATGCTTTTAGCTCCTTATTTGACATATATTATGTTGAACTAAGGTTCCAGAGATTTTTTAAATAAAATAATAATAAAATGTTTTGGTTTTTTTCGTTTCAAGTTATGTGTCACAACTTCAAAAATATAGTCCGAACTCGCTATGGCTAAAGTTCTCACGCATTTTGAGTCATTCTCCAAAGCTTTTGCAATAATAACTACAATTATAAGCTTAGCTTAGGATAAGAAAAGCAAATCTTGCCTTATTTAATTATTAATATGTAAGAAAAATGTTCACAAAATGCAATAAAATTAAGTAAAATGAAAATTGTCTTGAAGTATTCAATAAATTTGAGTTAACTGTAATCCTTAGCGAAGGTACATCGGGATTTCAAAACAAAAACAATAAACCAAAATAACTATTTCCATAAGCGAAATTATTTTTGCAAATTTCTACACTTAATAAGTAATAATTATTAAGTTGTCTTAACCACCAATATATAAAGCTGGAACACTAGTCTGTTTAAACTTAGAAAACAACGCGCCTGCAGACGAATAAAAATGAGGAAAAAACTCAAAATCAACCCACAAAACAGAGTGATGCAAGTCTGTCTAAATTTACTCCACAAAGGCAAACGATGACTGCTAATGACGTGCAGTTTTTCACACCAACTTAAGGAACTTTACAAGTAGCAACAACAAAAGTTGCCGCAATGCAATGCCGCAGCCAGCCACAAAGAAAAGGGGAGTGACAGCTGCAGCAGTGCAGCGAGTGGCAGCCAAGCCAAATGCAGTTATTGCCAGTCGGCTGTTGTGCCTAAATAATTGTAGTTGCAGTCTACAGCAACAAGTAACAACAAAAACTACAGAAAATGATAGCAACAACACATCAAAACGGAAAGTTTTTTAATAAAATGCTTGAGTGAGCTAGTTATGGGATAAAGCTCTATAGTATTGTGAAATCATAGGAAAATGTTAAAACGGAGTAGCGGCATTAAATGGAAGTCGCTCAAATGTTAAATAACTGTTTTTAATGGACTCTAGGGAAATTAAGTACCTGAAGCTGCTATCATAACTGCGCACCAGAAAAAATATAATTGTTCTGATACCGAATTCCAAAGAGCTTTTAAATAGCACAGGTCCGGAAAGTTAAAACTGTTTTCTAAGAAGAAAACTTTAGAATTGTTTCATATTTTAGAGCCTCAATTGGTTCTCAAAGTATTGATTTAACTGCAGTTCTTAAGGTACTAGAATCACATACTTATACTAACAAACTCAAGAATAAATTTCGAGTTAAGGAAAAGCTTTCAAGAACTTTCAAGCTCTCGGGAACGTAAATTTAGACATATTATGAATCAGAATTAGGATTTAGAAAATTCAAATTAGACGGAACCAATTAATATATATTCTCAGAAATTTTTCGAAGAGTTGCCACCTTTTCATAAATGTTATACTGAATAAGATATTGGAAAATTAGTATAAAAGCTAAAGGATTTAAGAAAACTTTCGGTGCACTTTTGGGAGAGATTTAATTTAAACATATTTTGGAATAGAGTTGCCATCTTTTAAAAAATAAAACTGAACGACTTAGTAACTAAACGCAATATTGCGAAAAACATCCATATTTTTGGAAATTAATCAAGTTTTCGAAAGTAGTAGATAGATGGCCGATTCCCTAAAACACCAGGAGATCACTTCTAGACTTCCAAATATAGTCTTTTGTGAAGTTCAATAAAAACTGTTGCAGTTGAATATTAACTCTCGGCAAAGCGCCCTGAACCTATAACATCCTGGGTTTTAATGTTATGGGAATTGCAGTTGAAATGTAGTTGCCACCTTTTAACAAATGTAAATCTAAGTAAAATATTACAAAACATTTTTCGCACTTAAAAAGCCACCCTTTATTTAGTAGTCCACGTCTATATACATACATATGTACATATATCCTTCCATGCATTCAAATGGTGCAGCGCGCTTGATATGTAGACAACTCGCCTGTTGCAGCTGTCATTTTCTGCAGCTTTTCAACGCTTTCGCGCTATATTTTCTAAGCCACTCTAAATTTTTCATTCTGCTGGCTTTTCTCCGTCACATATAAGTACATACATAAGTCAGCTGATGTCATGTTTCCGGTTATGTTACACGTCATGTTTCTTGCCACATGCGCCGCTACTTGACGATGATGACAAGCGAATTGTGGCACAAAGGCAGCGAGCAACGAGGATTCATGGTAATCAAATACTTTTTATGCTGCTCTCTAGACTTGACAACGTGTGTTACTTTGTAGGTGAAACAAGGAAATGGCGCAACCTGCTTTGCTGTTCAAGCTACAGAGTTGTTTCTTAATGTATCTTGCTCTGTGATTTTACAATTCTCGGATTCTCGTTGTCAATGTTAAGAAAATAATTTTTATTTGATTAGCTATCTTAAGTGTAAGTTGATTCTTATCTAATAAAATTACTAAGGAAACACTTAACAACAATCTCGATTATTGATTGGAGCTCCATACCGCAGGTAACCGCACTTAGATCAGCATTAAGCCTATCGTACTATCAAGTGGTAAACTAAAATTTTAAATTGTTTTTGCTTGTAGAGAAGTCAAAGCTACAGAAATTATACGTATTCGGGTTGGAACCCACAGAGAATATTTTCATTCAAGAGGCA
Source organism: Bactrocera neohumeralis (assembly GCF_024586455.1). Taxonomy (NCBI): domain Eukaryota; kingdom Metazoa; phylum Arthropoda; class Insecta; order Diptera; family Tephritidae; genus Bactrocera; species Bactrocera neohumeralis. Next base: position 46,641,538 of record NC_065922.1, read on the forward strand.
AAGAATTAGATAAATGTTTCGTGATGACTTTTTCTTGAGCTATGTATCTCTTCCGCTCTTTCTTATAATGATTTACGGAAAGCAGATTACCGATGTTGTCAAGATCAACTGCTTTCAATTGTGGTCATAAAATGTTGGTTATCATCGATTTATACCGCTCTCCATAGACGGTAGCGGTGTCAACGGCTTCATTTCGAAAGAAGTACGGACCAATGATTCCAGCAGAACAATAACCACACCAAACTGTCAAATTGGATGAATGTAATCAGTGTTAATGAATAATTTGTGGTTTTTCTTAGCACCAGAACCTCAGGTGAAAGTATGCCTTATGCAGAAGATGACTTTTTTTAAATCGTTAGCGTTTTCAAGTTCCAAGTCCACGGCAAAATAAGCAAATTCATGACATTTACAGTGGTTCAATGTCTTAAATTCTTGAGTGAGAACACTTTTATATGGATGCATGCCCAAATCCTTTCTCAAAATCCGCCGGGTTGTGGTTTCAGACAGCCCCAATTCTTGAGAACGTCTAGGAATCGAGACGCAAATTGAAGATCACAAAATCCGCCTGGTTGTGGTGGATCCGCACAATTTGCGATCTTCAGCAAGACTTGCCTAAACGGGAGCAATATTTCCGAGGTTAATGGTTAAAATGTGATTTTTGGTCACATTTCTTTCTACTGGCACTTGTTAAGGCCTGTACGTAGAATTCTCTTAAAATGATATATCGCTATCGACACGCTGTTTGTTCAGGAAGAGCATCAAGATTTGTCGACGCTGCATTGTATTCGGTAATGTCATGGCTGAAAGGAACGCTTTTGCATAAATACTTTGCGATACGGTAAAGCTTTTGACGAATTTGAAGTCTACTAGTCTACTTGATCTACCTAGTCTCTTTTGAATTAGAACTGTTATGGTGGAGTGTGCTTACGCTCATGCGCTATGTAAAGTAAATCGGAGCATCCTGCGATATCTTGCTCTGGATGTGCTAGCTGAGCTGGAACCGAATTTTTGTTTATACAGGGATAGTAAACCCGTAAACATTTCTCTATAAGGATGGTAGTATTCACTCCTTTAGTAACAACAGCGACCTCTAGTTGAGAACATAGTACTTCTTTGTTCGTTCTCTGTCCACAAAAGCGGAAATTTAATAGTAATGTAAATGGACCGATAATCAAATTTAACACACTTTATTTACTTCCAACAATTTGTTTCAGAATAAATAAGATTTTTAAATAATGTTTTAGGGACTTTGAACCTCTCAACTTTTTTGAAGGCTTAATTCACAACCTTTATAGGATAACTTCATTGAATACACCCAAGAGGGAGACCAAAAACTCAGACAATATTTTTAGCAAACGTGTAAATTACATATCATTATCATAATCTCTTACATATGTATATAGTCCATATGAGTGTACATGGTATGTATGTATGTATGTATACGTAAGCGAACACACAATCAAAAAGGTCTAAAATAGCGCCAAAACTGGCACCACACATCAAAAATATGACTACATTTTCACTGAAACCCAGCTGGCTGCCTATTACTGACTCCTTTTGTTTTTTTTGTAGCCGTCTTTCTTCTTGTGGCTGTCACAGGGTATAAAAAACAATGGACGGCTTCCGCTTTTCATGCCGACATGACAGAAACAAGTGTTTACGGTTAGTACGCCGAAAGCCGTTGAGCCTTCACAAACTGGACTCGTGCCTGTGGCATTCCTTCAACTTCTTCTTCTGCAGCGACTTTAACACAACTGCACTATATTTGTATGTATTTAAGAAGTACACATGTAAGCAGTACAACTTGGCGGCCCTACTCCGCGGCAAATCCAGCCAAGCGCCTCTAATGGCAGCACCAACGGCAACGCCAACTCTCAGACGCCGCGCCGTTAACTCGTGCAACTGTCAAGCTGCTTGCAAAAGTTTGGCGTTTTTGAGCATTTCGCTACGTTTGGTCCAACACAAAGCTCTGCTTTCACAACTGCCATCCCTTTCGGCTGCGCGCTCCACATCTCCATATGTAACTACGACTGTCCGTCATTTCGTGTATTGTGGTTCGCGCCGCTGTTAGTCGCTTTGCTGGTTTGTTGTTGTTGGTATGGACGCAGCGGCGTTGCAACATTAAAACTTGCGGCGAAACCGGAAATGATTGCAAGTGAATTTGAAAGCTTCAAATGCAACTAGTTTCTGAATTGCGAGCATGCCACAAATGCGCGTTGGCAGTGCGACGCTAATGAGTGGCAAAATGGTTGCTATAACAACAGCAACAACATAATAACTTGTCTAACTATGCACAAGCAGTTTGCTTAGCTAAGTTATGAGGAAGTGTTTAAAAACTTAAATTCGCTTTAACTTTGAATGTGGCGCATTTTTTGAGTGCTGGAGCGTAGTCTTAAAAGACAATTTCAGATAGTTGATAGCTGACTAGGGCATGCGCTCCAGCACCTGAGTATAGGTCGTGGATTTGAAGCACCGTCGAAAGAAAACGGAAAACGGGAAGAAGCATATAACAAGTCGCCAAACCGAACTCTGGCGGCTGCTTCTCTGCCCATATACCGACGAGGGAGATATGGGTGGGAAGAAGCCATTGGAGGAGAGGGGCAGTAAGCTTCTTTATGGATGAGTCAAAGGTAGGAGGGAAGGTTGAAGGAGGGGTTTACTGTCAGGAGCTCTCTATCAACTCCAGCTTCAAACTTCCTGACTATTGCAGTGTCTTCCAAGTCTTGATTGCAGTCATTAAGGTAGCAGTATTACTATACACTTGTGTTCTACTACCAGAAAGCTGGGCTTCGCGGAAGCTTGGCACATGGACTGGCGCAAAAGCTTTTTGACTCAAAGCCTGTCACTAGTTTTGAAGGCCGTTGCCCTGTCGGCGTAAGTTTAGAAACCTTACCAGACGCCATCTGCAGAAGCTGTATGGATGAAGATGAGGTGGAAACAACTCAACACTCCCTTAACCCTTATTGACTTCCCTTATTTGGAAGTTCAAGCCTTAAACACTTGGAAGCGCATACCTTCAAACATACCACCGAACTGGCGGGAGTGGAAATCAAACGCCTGAGCAAATTTACATTGGCCACTAAGCGTTTTGTTAATTTATAAGTTCGAACGCAGGAGTTCTTCTTTTCTACGGCTTTACAAAGGACTACAGTTCATGTGCGATCTTCGATCAGCCATCTATCGAAGCATAATCTATACAAGGAAGGGTAGAGACTCCTTTAGCTTACGAAATGCACGTAATAAGAGAGTCGTACATCTTTTCTCGGAGCCAAACTAGTTATGATACTATTAGAGCAAAGTTATGTACATTCGGAGTAATAATAAAATCAGTAAATTCTAAAATCTGCGAGTGGTTGAAACAAGTTTTACTCGTAATATCACAGAAATCATATGCATTTATGAGTTCTTTTTCTTCCTAATCCTTTAGCTTCCAATAATGGAATTCGCGCTCTAGCAAGCTTAGTACTTCAGCATTGTATTCACAAAGCTTTGCAATGCATTGTACAGCGCTTCGGCTCTAGTGGCCACTTTGTATTTGCGTACGTGAGTAAATTTTCAATGGAACTCTGAGAAAGAGGGCCAGAGATATAAAGCAACACACAGGGGTACAAACACAGAAGTATCTTTGTTATGGCGCTAATCAGCATAATTTTGCAGATAAAGGGGATTAAGGTGGGCCGAATATGTAACTTGAAACAACACGTTCACCGGCTGTAAGCAATTAAGACAATTTAGTGAGTGTGAGTAAGGAAAATTCGTGGTACTTTGGCAACAATTGGTTGTAAGCTTCTTTTATTATATATATTTATTAATTTTATGATAATAAGCATATGCTTTTATGATACTAAAAGTTTTGTTTTATTTTACTTGCCAAAGTTGCTTTGTATGTAATTCTGAAGGCGTGTGTTCTTTTTTGCTTTCTTCTGTTTACACATACACGGTTAGTGTAATGATTTTTTTATGATACTCATATATGAGGTTTATGGTCATTATGACCCCTCCATGCGAAGAAATTGAATCATCCAATGAATGGGTTTCAAAGGTTTAGGAACTGGGTTGTCGCATTAAAATAACTTTTTATATTATTAATTTCTTTTTTTCATAATTTCAAAATTTTTTTTAAAAAAAGAAATGCAAAAATAATTAAATTATTCAAGTATTTTATATATATAAAAATAAATTAAAAAAAAAAATGCAATGCACAATATTATTATTCAATGTATTGGTTATATAATATACTATATATAGAAAATAATTTCATATCATTCTGGCAATTTGTAGATTTCATCCCAAAAGAACTACGCCTCGCCTTGGTTGCCAAGAATATATTAAGTAAATTTTTGACCCTGTTATGTTATGAACCGTATTCCACTGAAGACGTTCTGCCACAACTGAAACAAATGGTAGTCAGAAGGAGCCAGGTGTGGGCTATAATGTGGGTGAGGCAAAACTTCCTAACCGTTAGTTTAAAAATTGCAACATGTGGCCGATCATTGTCATGATGGAAAGTTATTGCTTCAAGTCTAGTCGGTTGTTTTTCGCAAATATTTCGCTTCAATTTGATGAGTTGTTTACGGGAGCGGTCCCCATAAATGACTTCACTCGGTTTTAGAAGCTCATAATATAGCACGTCATTTTCATCTCACCAAATACAGAGCGTTACCTTGGCCGATTTGGCTGGTTGGCCAGATCTCATATATGATCTTTCGCATTTAGGGTTGTCGTAATGTCACATATGTATATGACTTCTTTTTGTAGCGTGTAATTAGCATTTCTCATCGGGCAACTTTTCCACGTTCTAAAATGACTGTTTGAGTAACATCCAAAGATTTTGTGAGATCTTTTTGTGTTTGGCAACAAGCTTCATAGAGTAATACTTTCTGATCCTCAATGGTCGCCCAGGATGGTCTTCATTCTTTAAAACCAATTCAACTTTAGACCATGTTCCCCATAAACTTCTACCAAAATATTATAACTTTCAATTGAGGTTTTCTTCATATTAAAGAAATGAAAGAGAACTCATCGCAACGACACAATGTTTGAGATATTTGAGTGAAATGCTTCAAATGAATGTAGTGAAAAAGATATCAAGTAATACGATGAAAATCTGAGGGATAAAGTTGTAGACCCATATTTTTGTAAGTTACTCTAAGGTCATGAATAAGTTTTTCGGAAGTCTTCTGGGAAAAAAGAAAAAAGCACGCATTTTCTTTTATTTTCGGGACTTTTAAAAAAACAATTATAAAAAATATAGCAGCTAAGTTGTTATTTGTCAAAAAGTATGCCTATTTTCCCATCGCTGATATTTTTGACGATGTTGAGCAATGTTTTTGAAACGTTTCATAATATTCTAATGACCACTTATTGTTATGTATAATGGCTAATTTCCGATTCACAATAATGAAAGAAAATTATGATAAAGCAATATCACATGCGCAGTGAGAGAAAGCGAAAATTAGGTCAATTCACCTTTAATAATGCTGAATGAAGTGCGGAACGAAAACCTAATGCGCAAAATAAGTAGATATCGGTATAAGACAATAAAAAAACTCGAATCCGGGAAATGTTAGCCACTTTTTTTTATCTATTTAAGCATGTTATGTCACTACAATATACATACATAGATACATTTATATATTTTTTCAAAATTAATGCCATTCGGATTTATTAATCCGTTATCATGAAAACAAACAACAACTGAAAAAAATCACTTTTGCCTGCATACAACCTCAATATCATTAATTATTTTTCCTGTTATTAGACTTGCACGACAAAGCTTTTTTTCTTTGGTGGTGCATTTTCATTCCTAAAACATAAAGTTTCTCTAAAGTGAACTCTCCCGTGTTCGCATTATTTTACTCTGCTCCAAAATGTAGGCAACGCCATCAAAAGCCTTATATTTGTAATTACTTGAGACGATTTGAAGAAATCAATCGAATTGTAAATCACTTCCAAAAGTGTTTTCTGGAAAACCAAAACCCATCAGCGTAAGTTAAATAAAATAAATTTGACGGATAATGATCGCAGGAGAAAAATGTTTGAATATACTTTCGATTTTTTAATCTACTCTGAGGTTTACATTTTTTCACAGAAATCCAATTTTTCTGTTGGGAGTCCGCAATTTTGTCAAAAAACAAAATTTTGACTAGGATTTGAGTTTAAGACAAAATTAATCAGAAATTTCTTGCTTTAGATCGGTTACGGGATCAAGAGAATTCCATATTTTGAATTAATAGGACCACTAAACATTAATGTGTGAATATATTTCCTTAAAAAGTAAAAACATCAACTATATTTAGCGAAATTATTGATTAACATTAAAAAGGATTTATGATTTTCGTGAACATTTGGCTTCTGGAAGGTATTCTTAAGTCTGCCAGAAAAATATTCCACCATTCCTGAGTTCCATTTTTCTTCTCCACCAAGGTAATGGCCTGATAGAAACTCTCGCCTGGTACGTCACTCACAACACCCAAATTTGCCAAAACGAAATCCAGATGCGAGTCCAGTATATTTTGAAGGACATATAACAGCAGCTTTTTATAGCATTCTTCTTCTTAATTGGCGTAGACACCGCTTACGCGATTATAGCCGAGTTAACAACAGCGCGCCAGTCGTTTCTTCTTTTCGCTACGTGGCGCCACATTACATGTTCATTTATTAAGGGGCTATACCAGTGTGACGCATGAAAAATTAGGCGATTTTCGTGAATTTTTTTAAAAGAAAGTACTAGATTGAATGTTTCGACGTTCTAATTTTACAAAAATATTGAATGGAGTAATGTGCTGTCTGCGGAAGTGCCAAAAAAAAAGAGCCTCAACTGCTGGCATGATTCCTTTATCAACAAAAAAATTCAAAATGTTTTTAAACTTAAATATATTTTCTATACAATGGACTTATCTTTGAAAAATATCAAAAATTAAGAAAATGGCGCCATTTTGAAAAAAAAAATCGTTTTTTTTTCGAAAAAAATGGTCGTTTTTTTAATGCCAAATTGACAATTTTCAGCCAATCAAAAAGATCGTAGTCTATTGTATACCAAATGGACAATTATATCCAGTTTTAATTTGAAGTCGATCGATCACGTTGAGTTATGATGTCAGCAATCGGGAAAAATGTCGTTTCGAGAAAAACGCGTTTAAAGTTTGATTCAATGTTTGCACGAAAAACAATTCAAAAACATTTAAAATACGATTTGCTATTTTTGAATAATAAGAGAAGCAAAAAAAAATTTTTTTTTGTCACGTAACAAATTTAGTAATTTCCGATATATGTTTTCGTAGAAAAGTTTCCAGGTACATATGTGATTTCGCCTAAACCTAGTGCTGATTTAGAACAAGTTCCGGAATAGAATGTTGATTTTTTCATAGGCAGTTCAGCACTATGTAGATGGAGTCTATTGGTAGACAAGTTCGGTTACTGGCTGGTGTGCTTGGACTTGGTTGTTATGCCTTTTATTTGATTCAAACGAAAACAATAACAAACCTCGGATGTAAAATTTTATGTCCCTGTCGTATTTAGTTATTAATTTATCGCACTTTTAGTAGTTTTCAACAGTAATATGGGGAGTGGACTTGGTTATATTCCAATTTCAGCCATTTCCACACTGTCGGTAGCAGTTCTTATAAAATTTGCGATAGGTAAATTTGGTAATTGTAGCTTTAGTGATTTATGTGATATATACATTAAACCAATTTTGAGATCAAAGGTGCCTCTTGTTACTGCGATCCCCTGTACCAAATGACAGTTCTTTTTGGGCGCAATTTAGGGCTAAATCTTACTTTTTTACTAAGGTAGGCGGAGGATGAGCCATGTGTAGAAGTTCACGCAAGTGGGGAAAGTTCTCTGATTGTCATTCACTTGTGATAGGTCAGAAACGATTCTTTTATATATGGCTCCAGCAGCTCACGGCTTACGGTCTTAGCCCAGATAACCTCTGAGCAGCCGAAAAACATTCGTTTGAAGGCGAGTTAAAGTGAGAAGGCGAAATATTTCTCCACAGTGTTCTGCACTAGGTTTGGGACCCGCCACGTAAAAAAATGAAAGGAAGAAAACGACCTGGGATGAGAGATGACGGCCTCTGCAAACGCATTAGGATTACGAGTTACCGGTTTCTTAATTGATAAGGTGCCGCTGTCCATTTAATAAATCATTTAATAAAAATCATAACCATCACTGAAATTGTTCAAAATTGGTGTTGATTTTAAACTGAGCTTCAATAGATAGAACAAGCCAATCAAACAATCTTTACTGACCATATTCCAGCTTTTTTGCCACAATAAATTGTTTAAAACTTTAAAGCCGAGTTAATTATGTTAAGCGACAAGTTGGTTGCAACAGAAACACAAGCCGAATGCATTAAGCAACGCTGTGAAAGCACAAGTACACAATGCAATTACAACAACAATAAATGTGAAGAGTACAAAGAGCGCTGCGCGTTAGAGTAAAACAATGAAAGCCACATTGACCACAAATGCTGGAGGGAAAGCGTAAATGGCAAAGGGCAGAATAATGGCGCATAAAACAACGAGATCGAGAAGGCGAAAAAACTAGAAGAAAAAAATCAGCTTTGACCGCAGTCAAAGCGCGCCAAACAGTGTGAGCTGAAACGAGAATAACACAAAGCAATACACAAGGCAAGCAACTCGACCATGAATGCACAAAGTAAAAGTGTGAAATTCCACCCCAAAATAATGTGGACGACCAACAACTGACCGCCGAACATAAAGTTGCATTTCACACTTTGCCAACACAGCAGAGGTACACGTACCGTTAGCGCAGCCTGCATGCGCCTAGAATGTATACACAGTTACCGTTAAGCTAAGCGCGCTTTCTAAGCTCTACGCCGCTTTGAAGCTTAACTGTGTCATGCAGCCCCTTCAGCGCCTCCCTGCGACTCTAAGTCACAACGCCATTTAATTCAACCTTCTGTGCATCCTTTTGTGTCTTGCGAAGCGCGCAGCAGATGACCTTTTTTCGTGCGGCCTGTGGCACACAGCTGCCTAAACAGACATACACGCATATAATATGTTTGCGGCGATTTATGTGAGCATGTGTGTGCAGACGCGTGCTTTGCAAACCACAGATGTCGCCAGTTCCACACACATATATATAAATATGTTCATATGTATGTGTGTGTGTGTGTGTGAGTGGACACATGCAAATGTGTGCAAATTCAGCTGTGGCTGCTTGCTTTTTCGATGTGTTTGTGGTTTTAAGCACGTCGCTTTTGTTAAATATACGGGAATACGAATCGTATGTGGGGAATAAGCATGCATGTGTATGTGTGTGTGTGTGCTTTGTCTGCCCTTTTATCCTTTTGTTATATTTACTGCCGCTAATGCATTCCAAATGCATCCAATTACATTAGCAGGCCAGCCACTCAAAATGTGCCCAGCATTGTATGGAGAGGTTAGGTCGTGGCAGGGTCAACCACAGCAACAAAGCAAATTATGCAAGAGTTAAGGAGAAATATGGCCAGCTCGGGGTTCAACCTTTAAATTCTGATTAAATACTTAGGCATGATATGAAAATGAGGAAAACAGAGAAATAAGCGAGAAGTTATGAAGGACAAATTCCTGCAGGATCAGGTGGAACTGATTTCAAAATGAACGGAAGAACCAATGCATGTTTTCTTAGCTAAAACGACATCCTAAATGATACATACGGAGAACGCAACCCTATGTAGAAGTTCACAAAAGTGAGGTAAGTTCTCTGAGTACCATTTACCTGAGAGAAACGATTCTTTTACATATGGCTCAAGCAGCTCACGATTTCTGGTCTTAGACCAAGTATCTTCTAATCATTATGTATCATTTAGCTAAAAAACATCCGTTTGAAAGTGACCTGGAGTGAAAAGACAAAGCATTGCTCCCCAGGTTGTGCGCAGGGTTTGAGACCCGCCACGTAAAAAAACACCACCTCCCCCCATCTTTTGATGACGACCATTAAGGATAGCGATTTAAGAACATGCATCTTGAAGTCCTTTATTTGGGAAATTGCCGCTGCCCATCTGGTTTATATCCTTGTGAGAGTAGCGGCTGGCATTACCACCGTCCAAAAAGTACGATGGACGAAACAAGGACTGAGACAAGTAAGAGATAAAAAAAAGCGTAAATTCTATGTGGGATTTGTGGTGGGAGAGAGACTCCGTCGCATCAAAGTAAAATCACCCAAACAGAAGAGAAGGATGATAATACCAAAAGCTCCAACACGATCGGGAAGTACCTCTCCAAGCTGTTCGAGACCAAACGAGGTTTCAGACAAGGCAACTCCCTATCAAGCGACTGCTTCAATCTACTGCTGGAGGAAATAATTCGAGCTGAAGAACTAAATAGAGAAAGTACCACCTTCTATAAGAGTGTACAGCTGCTGGCGTAGCTGATGATATTGTTTTATTGACCTCAACAACCGCGCCGATATTTCTGCTTTCTACACATAAGGAAGCGAAGCAAATGGGTCTGGTAGTAAACGAGGGCAAGACAAAATATCTCCTGTCATCAAACAAACAGGCGTGGCACTCTCGACTTGACTCCCACGTCAATCGTGACGGTCTTAGCTTTGAAGTCGTAGATAATTATGGGAGGGAGCTGACTTAGTCATGTCGTCCGAATGGATGAAAACAAGCTAGTTCTGAGAGTATTCGACTGCACCGAAGCAGAGGAAGAGGAACACCTCCACTCCGTTGGGAAGATCAGTTGGAGAAGGAACTGGCCGCAATTATAACCCAGTTTCCGACTAGAGACATATTCACGGAATTATAAGCATAGAATACACAAATTATTTGGAAGAAAATAATAATTCGCAGATCGTTTCCTTTTCTGAAGTTTCTTAAATAATGCTGCACCCATTTGCAAAGTATCCATATTCCCAATGACCTCAGTGCCAATTAAGATCATAGATGAATCACATGTATCCCATGAATAATCATTTATTTTTGGCGAAATTCATAAGGCTTTAAATTTTTTCGTGCTCACGTACTAATTTCCAACCAACGTTGTTCTTATTATCTACTTCTTATCAACCTGTTAAAGTAGTGGGCGCGTGGCTCCTTATTACATTACTAACGGCCGTGTGCGTGATGTGAATTTGAAAAATGCGGAAGAAAACTGAACACCTACACCTAAATAATTATGTTAAGAATTTTACAAAAGTTCAGCACAAAAAGTATAGAGAAAAGCCAGTGTATTCATATATACATTTATTTGTATTTTGCCTTTTAAAAGTATGTTTAAGAATTTTAGAATGAAATAGATAGAATGTAGAGGAAGTTAATACTTAACTAATGATACATAACCTCTTTACGCAAAGCAATAGTTGGTTTCAAAATCACTCAATTTTTTCGATTGTCATGAAACGTATTACTGGCGATGAGTCTTGGATCCTTGCTTACGACCCGGAAACACGAAAATCGGCTAAGGTGCGTCGAAGCCGAAACAAAGTCAAAGCAGGTAATCAATCAAGGTTATGTTCAAAGTTTTCTTTGATTATCCGGCCAAACTGTCAACAAGGAAAAGAGGCCAACATTTCTTGGTTTTTGCATGACGATAATACACCAAATTTTCAAAAAATTATATTCTCGCAACCACCGTTTTCGCCTGATTTAGCTCCGTGTGACTTCTGGCCATTCAGCAAACTCAAATGAGCGCTCCGGGGAAATCGTGTTGAGTCAATTAAAGAAATTAAACGTGAAACCCTACGCACGTTGGCACAAACGTATTGTCGGGCTAAGATTTCAGGACTGAAACTTTTGACTTTGGGTGAACTGTGCTGGTGGCCAAGGTATATCGCCTGAGTAGGTAGGTCACCTGAGTATGGGAATGACAACCTACAAAAGTGGTACAAAGACTGCCTTCGTCCCGTTAAAATTCTGGCAGGCCTCAGAGAATGTTCTTTTCCCATCGTCATTACGTTGATGTGGTAGGTGTAGGTTGGGAAAACCCCATCTTTACGCAGGTCGGCTCTGAACGCATTGCCTCATAATGGCGTGCGTTAACCCTTGCTTTGGCCTCTTAACAGAGATAACCTTCAAATGTGACTACTTTCCGTGAGTTAGTTAGTCGCTCTGAGTGGGGACTCATTAAACATGAGCAGTAAAAAGGACAAAAACGAAACGTATGTGAGTGGCAGTAGGTCGAAACTGACCTTGAAATCGGACAGTGTGATGGAATCGTCCTCCAAGAAAGACAGTAAAGAAATTGTGCAGTTTAACTGAATACGTTGGTAAGGCTGAGATATGACAAGCCGACAGGGATAATGCTTGAAAATTCTACAAAAAAATGCGGCAACTAACAGATGGTTTCAGGACCAAAGGTGATCTAGTGACTTATGCACAGAGCATACTGAAATTATTGATTGTCGATTCTCTTTTCACGGGTCTTTTCGAAGATTTGGCGCATGGTAATTATCTGGTCGGCTGTTGATTTTCCAGGTCTAAAGCCACACCGATAAGGTCCAATCAGTTTGTTGAAGGTGGCCTATAGTCTTTCACACATATTGTGGAGTCTCCCTCTTTATGGATTGGACACAGCAAACTTAAATTTCTCTTCGTCGATAATACGGCTTTGTGTACTAACGTTGAGCTCCATCAGGATCGGGAATGACCTCTCCGAGCCGTTTGATATCAAACGAGTTTTCAGACAAGACGAATCTCTTTCGTGCGACTTCTTCAATCTACTCTTGAAGAAAATAATTCGAGCTGCAGAACTGGTATACGCTGATGATATTGATATCATTGACCTGAACAACCGTGCCGTTATCTCTGCTTTCTCCAGAATGGATAAAGAAGCGAAGCAAATGGGTCTGGGCAAGACGAAATACTTCCAGTTTGCAACCAAACAATTGTCGCACTAGCGACTTGGCTCCCACGTCACTGCTGATAGTCATAACTTGAAGTCGTAGATAATTTCGTCTATCTTGGAAGCAATATCATCACCAACAACAATGTCAGCCTAGAAATCCAACGCAGGATAACTGTTGCCAACAGGTGCTACTTCGGACTGAGTAGGCAATTGAGAAGTAAAGTTCTCTCTCGAAACTCTATAAGTCACTCATTATTCCCGTACTGCTGCTGCAATGGACGCCACTTTGAGAAAAGAAGAAACGACTGACGCTCTGTTGTTAACTCGGCAATAACCGCGTAAGCGGTGTCTACGCCAGTAAAGAAGAAGAAGATCTCAGCAACATTTGATTTCAACAAGACGGCGCCAGTCCCCACACATTGCAACAATCAATGGATTTATTGAGAGAACACTTCGGTAAGTAGATAATTTCACGTTTTGGGCCGGTTGATTGGCAACCAAGATCGTGTGATATCACATCGATTGAGTTTTTCCTGTGGAGATATATAAAGTCTAAAGTATATGCATGTCATTCGTCAGGTTTCAGTCGAATTGCTCGAACGAGTTATCGAAAATTGTACCAACATTTGAAAGAGATAATTTTCAAAAAGTAAATGCCAAAGAAAGTTCCTTTGAATGTTAATAAACATTGTTTGTTTCCTTTTCTATTTTTCAGAAAGAAGAGAAATTAAAAAAAAAAACAGTATTTTTGCATTTTTAACAGCGTCAAGCCTATTTGCACCAAATATCTAATAGTTGACTCTGCTTACCAATTATATTTCTGTCATTGTTCTATAAATTAGCGATGATATCAGTGTATTTCCTATGACAGATATCTCTTTACGACTCCAAATAGTTTTCAAACATAATTCTCGAATGCTTTTCTTTCACTGAATTTTCCACACAATAATCACAAGAAAGAATTTGTTAAGAATTTATATCCATATTCTTTAAAATAAAGAGTAACATTTTGTCACACACCGAATTCGGTAAATCAATTACGTGTCACTCGTGCACTTAACTCCAAATTGTCGAATCGCGCAAACCACTTATCCAATCAGAACAGAGCTTTAGAAGCAATAAAAACGAAATTCGTTGAGCAATAGAATAGGCCACATCAACATTTGGGCCAACTACTTTCGGACAGGAGGTGGAGTTTTCTTCAACGAACACAAAGACACAGTAAATAGATGATTTCTTCAATTTTCCAAACTTTCTTGATTCGTTGGAAAATGGAAAAATGTGCATAAATTGAATTCAATTTAGCAAACCGCCAATCAGAATTCATGAAATGTGAAATTTCAAATCAACTTATGCACAATGGAAATGGAAAGCTTGATAATATAATATTAGGGAAATTGAAAATTTCGCTTTTTTCCACATTTTCATATAATTCGCCTCGTGCATTCTTCTAATCTTTTTCAAATTGCGTTTCGCCTTTTTTTAAATGTATTATGTACATATTATTATATTAAAACGCATACATGCAAAAGCGTAAGTGCAACTGCATCTGTGTATGTGTGCGTGTGTGTGTGTGCGATTTCGGCCACAAGGGCAACCAAAAATGGCGACTAAACTAGATTAAAATGTCATTGCAGTTGTCGTGAGGGAAAACAACGCACGAAAAATAAGCAGAAACCTATCTCCGCTTGTTCACATACACACATACATGTGGTGTATCATGCACACATTTTCATATGTTTATGTGTGCATAAAAAGCGCGATAAACAAACCCTAAATGGAAGAAAAAAGTGAATTGGTGCGCGATTCGTGACCGGCATGCGTTGCCAACTTAACGTGACACACTCACGCAGGCAAACATTTAAATAATATATGAAAGCACCCTATAGGAAATTCCGTTGACACTATTTTGGTAAGTTGACTAAAACTTCTTTCTTCACTCTTCAATCTCATGCAAGAAGCAATTCCAACACCAGTTATGAAGTCTACAGAGTCTTCGACGGCTATATACTTTTAACATCATCTAAAAGCTTACTCTGAAATGCAGCCAAAGAGAGCCAAAAATATATAGGAGAGAAAGATAGAGAGAGAAACAATTAGTCAGATAAGAAAGAGAGAAGAAATTTGGTCAGAAACAAAACATATTTATTTCAAAAACTTCCGAATCCGTAATAGAGGAATATAAATGTCGAGAGTCAACTCATCATCCCCGTCCTGCTATATGGCGCAGAGCCATGGACGATGACAACATCGGATGAATCGGCATTATGAGAGAAAGGTTCTACGGAAAATTTGTGATCCTTTACGCTTTGGCAACGGCGAATACCGCAGTCGTTGGAGCGATGAACTGTATGAAATTGACGACGACATTGACATAGTTCAGCGAATTAAAAGACAGCGAATAAGCTGGCCAGGCTATGTTGTCCGAATGGACGGAAACACTCCAGCTCTGAAAGTATTCGAAGCAGAACCCGCCGTTGGAAGCAGAGAAGAGGAAGACGTCCACTCCTTTGGAAAGACCAGGTGGAGAAGGACCTACCTACATTTGGAATCTCTAATTAGCGCCAAACAGCGAAAAGGAGGAACGACATAACGGTATAACCGCGTAAGCGATGACTACATTAATAAAGAAGAAGAAATGTCAAGAGTTGCTTCCGCCCACTTAGGTTAGGTGACGCTACGAATAATCCCACAACAACTGCTAGAAACGCTTCTACGAAACAAATTTATTGAGGCGGCTAATATCAATCCCTGCCGATTCGCCTAGTTCGTAAAAAGTATGGACACCGAGATGCTTCAACCTTGATCTCTCTTAACCAAATTTGGATAATAGAGGAGAGTTTCTCATTGCAACTTTGACAAGTTGTGTCCTCCGAAATCTTTAACCTCACGGCGTGTGTGCCTTATCACCTTGCTAATATACAGCAGTTCAATGGCTTCAACCACGCCATTCCCCTACCTTTTCCCAATCTATAAAACAACTTAATATGAGTTTTAATTTAAGATGAACGATAGAGCTATGTACGTCCCCACAAGGCCCGTATTCCCAGGTTAGCTATTACTTACTAAGTAGATCAGTTAAATTCTTTCGACATTCCCGATCTCTCGTCATTCGCCTAAAAGTCGATAAATTCTCCAAAAAAAAGTTTATGTTTATAATCCAAATTTTTTCCGCCAGTCATACGCTCGACTAAACTGATGCTCCATCTCTAAACCACCCCCATATAAATACCCCAATTTAACATGCAAACGCCTTATCTGTGGGCACGAGTATTGCGTGCACCATTTTGGAATTTTATAGGAAGTCAACAAAAAACGGTAAAAATGCGCCGTGTATACGTCTTACCGAGTCTTTTTAGTGCAGTGACAGCGGGCAAAAACCAAGCGGAACACACATGGCCGAGCATATGTACGCGTCATGAACGCACGTGAGGACAATGGACCGTTTGAGTGGATAAAGCACAACTCCATACTGTCACACACTAACAAAGAGTCTGATGGGAGGACTGATGATGATGATGACGGCAGTGTGAGATGACTGTGCTCTCCGCCAACTGCAATTGTGGGTCAAAGTAGAACGATGTTGGTGGCATTGTATGCAAAACAGGCGCAGTCGCGCTTTGCAGCTATGCGTCGCGTAAGTGAGCGATGCGTGACATACTTTTGGGAGTGCACAAGAAGAACGCTTGCACAGTTAAAGATGTTCTAAATTTTAAGTAATAAAAGGTGAATGAGCTTTAAAACGGTGAAATTCGGTAACTGTTCCGTTACTTTCAAAAAGCTTAGATTCCATTAAATGGAACAAAAGTTTTAGAAGTAAATTTGCTGTTTGTAAAAAAAAGAACAAATCGATATCTTAGCTTCAGAAGAACATTCGAATCGAAAAATTGCCAAAAAAATGGCCGAAGTCAAAATTCAAAAAACCATTATCCAAAACAAGGTGCCGTTTTTGGTAAAACTTTAAATTTAGGTTTGCAAAGGAAAACCATAAAATCCTTAGCACTGCATCCAATTCTAACAGCTAACAAATTAGCAGTTAGGAGTGCTATTACAGAAGCACCTCATCTCAAATATAAGTAGTTTCAAAAAAAACCACCAATGAATAAGTTTCGCAAGCAACGCCGTCTCGATGTTGCAAAGGACCACATAGCTTCGTGTTCGGTCACTAGCTATGACCTCGGTGAGTGGTAAGAATTCTATTCAGTAACGAAAAGAACTTTAATCTGATGCGCCGGATGGATACAACTACTATTTCCATTATTTGGAAAGATTTTTAAGTCGACATCGTAGCCGTGTAGGACGTGTTATAATTTGGGGAGCAATATCGTTTTACGGCGCAATCAAATAGAGATTCGTAGACCCCAAAACACTTCTGAAATCATTATTTCACTGAGGTTCGTGAAATATTTGGACTCATTCCATTGACTTTTCAACAGAAAAATGCCAATACACATAGCAAGAGTTGTCCAGATTTGGATACCAAAATATTTAAACTTTAACATGGTCAATCCAATGGCATCCATTATTTACGATCACAGGCAAGAGCATACACTGTTGTAAGAAAGAGTTTATTTTGGAATTTTATTAAGATGCCTTAGACATTGGCCGATAAAGTCAACGCCCCTCTTCCAATTTCTACACCTATTCCTACTAAGCTCTTAACATCTTGGTTGTGAAATTGCTTTTGAATAGCGAGTAAGTTATCGTAATTTTCAATACAAATGTTTTTATAAATTTTATCCACTTTCACTGTGCATTAAGAGGTGCAAATAAACTTTCAGCAAGTTTGGTTGAGTTGACTTTCCATACGCGTTTTGTTAGTAGCAGTGGCCCCATTACGCCCATCTGCAACGCGGAGCTAATTTTTTTTGCCAAGGACCGTATGGAGCAAGTTTCATCAAGATACATAACTTTTTACTCGAGCTATCGCTTTCAACAAGACGGACGAACGTACAGACAGTCACTGTGATTTCAACTTGTCTCGTTAACCACATTATTTGTATATATTGTATACATATTTATTTATTTAGTTAAGTCTATGAACATTAATTTTTACAGACTAGTGGAGAATTAGGATGCAAATTAGAATTCTAAAACAATTAAATTACAATTACACAAGCAGATAACTTAAGCTAAAAAACAGAATTGGGAGTATTATTGAAGGATACCCTAGAGTGAGAAAAATCTAGAAGAACTTTCTCGGAAATCGAGTTAAACTCACGCATAGCACGCTTGAGAGGAGCATATTCAGCAAAATTAGTACTTTCCTTTTTATAAGAAAATGGGGAAATAGATCTGAGACAACGCTGAGGAGTATTGAAGTTAATTTTCTCTAATAAATAGAGACAGTCAATACCTTCATTAATTGCATTGAAAACAAATGAAAGACAGAGAACGGACCGTCGATTTTCCAGTAATTTAAGATGTAGAAGCAATAAACGAGATGTATACGATGGTATTAGATCAACAAAGCGGAGAGCAAATTTAAGAAAAATCTTTCGAACACGCTCGATCCTATTAATTGGCGATATGCAATATGGTCTCCAAATGAACACTGCGTACTCAAAAATGGACCGAACAAAACATGTACATATACAGTAATTTTAACGTGTAGGGGTCGGAAAAATTTAAAGCATTTCGACGGACAAAGCCGAGCACAGAAAATGATTTAGATGTGATGTAGTTGATGTGATTACTGAAAGAAAATCTGTTGCCAAAGATTACCCCAAGATCTTTGATTTCAGTAACGCATTTTAGGACGCAATTAGAAATATTGTAACTTGACGATAAGATGCTACGCCCTCTACCATAAGAGATCTGAGAACATTTATCTAGATTCAGATAAAGCTTCGACTTCAGGCACCAATCATAAAAAGTATCAATATCACATTAAAGTTTGAATACATCTTGTGAGTTTTTAATTATTGCAAAAAATTTTAAGTCATCTGCATATAACAGATTAGCGAAAGAGAAACAAAAGGAAATGTCATTGATAAACAGCACAAAGAGAAGTGGACCCAAGACGCTTCCTTGTGACACTAACGAAGACGCAATGAATGAATCAGATGGCACTCCATCGACACTGACAACACATCGTCTATTGTGCAAATATGATTTAATCCACTGCAAGAAGACCGAGTGAAATCCTAAAAATGATAATTTTTTAATTAGAATGTTGTCTGAAACTTTATCAAAGGCTTTAGAGAAATCTTTGTAGACACAATCTACCTGAAATCCAGCGGAGAATGCAGACATACAATAATCGCTAAAAACCGCTAAGTTTGACACAGTGGAGCGTCCAATTTATTTTTAACAGAACACTCAAAAACTTTCGAAATAGTAGAAAGTTTAGAAATAGACCTGTAATTGGATGATATTACATCAATAAAATATTATACTCTGTTGCGATTGTAACGTAATAGTAATATTTTTAATATTTGGAATCAACTGAGACAGTAAATTGAGCAGTCTTTATCTACCATAAAGTACTTTGCTATCGAAATTATCTTTCAATTATGTTTTATAAATATATTTCAGTAAAATAAAAAAAAATATAATAAAAACCTTTTGATAAGTAAAAAGCGAATCAAATTAAAAAAAAAAATTGTATGCACTTTAATATTTCTATTAACTTATCCAAACTGACGCACCCTGTAAATATGTGTACGTTGTTGATATTGAATATCTACACTTGCTTGCTGGGTCACATTAATCTTATGTATTTAATGTATGATTGTTTTAGCAATAAATAATATAATGGTAGAACAAAGGAAAAGTGTGCTAACACATGTCAAAGCACATGTACAACAGGGTTCGCGGAATTCGTGGGGCATACAACTAATACTCCATGCAACATTTGTTGACCACTATGCCAAATACCATTGAAAGAGCAGAAAATCAGCAGGTATTAAATTGAATTAGTGGGCCTTCTCATTGATGAAATAATATAGAATACAAATTTTGTTATTAAATTACAAAAAATAAATTGTGAAATAGTAGAGAGATAAAAAACTTTACATAACAGTTGCATGCCAGGTAACAGTGTTTATTTATAATATTGGAAATTAGATTATCATTTTATATGAATTTTCAGTACCTTAAACCATTATACAGTTCTTTACTTGTATAGTCCAAAATAAATAAATAAATTTTAACTGTATGTCTAATTCAAAAAGTGCAGATTGAATAATAACAGGCCAGTTAGATAGTACTCGGCCTGGCACGTAGATGGCGCTTGTAGATTTAAATCCATATGACTTTTAGTTAGCTCTAATCTTCAAGAGGATTATTAGTTTGTGGATTATATCATTTTGAGTGAAGCAAGTTATTGTGCACAAGTAAGGAAGGGCTAAGTTCGGGTGTCGCCGAACATTTTATACTCTCGCATGATAATGTGATAATCGAGATTTCATTATCCGTCATTTACATATTTTTCAAATACCGCATTTGTATAAAGTTTTATTCCGCTATCATCATTGGTTCCTAATGTATATATTATACAGAGAAGGCATCAGCTGGAATTCAAAATAGCGTTATATTGGAAGAAGGCGTGGTTGTGAACCGATTTCACCCATATTTCGTAAATGTCAACAGGGTGTTAAGAAAATATTATATACCGAATTTCATTGAAAGCGGTCAAGTAGTTCCTGAGATATGGTTTTTGGTCCATAAGTGGGCGACGCCACGCCCAATTTCAATTTTTAAAAAAAGCCTGGGTGCAGCTTCCTTCTGCCATTTCTTCCGTAAAATTTAGTGTTTCTGACGTTTTTTGTTAGTCGGTTAACGCACTTTTAGTGATTTTCAACATAACCTTTGTATGGGAGGTGGGCGTGGTTATTATCCGATTTCTTCCATTTTTGAACTGTATATGGAAATACCTGAAGGAAACGACTCTATAGAGTTTGGTTGACATAGCTATAGTAGTTTCCGAGATATGTACAAAAAACTTAGTAGGGGGCGGAGCCACACCCACTTTTCCAAAAAAATTACGTCCAAATATGCCCCTCCCTAATGCGTTCCTTTGTGCCAAATTTCACTTTAATATCTTTATTTATGGCTTAGTTATAGGTTTTAGGTTTTCGCCATTTTGTGGGCGTGGCAGTGGGCCGATTTTGCCCATCTTCGAACTTAACCTTCTTATGGAGCCAAAAAATACGTGTACCAAGTTTCATCGTGATATCTCAATTTTTACTCAAGTTACAGCTTGCACGGACAGACGGACGGACGGACAGACAGACATCCGAATTTCAACTCTACTCGTCACCCTGATCACTTGGTATATATCACCCTATATCTGACTCTTTTAGTTTTAGGACTTACAAACAACCATTATGTGAGCAAAACTATAATACTCTTCTTAGCAACTTTGTTGCGAGAGTATAAAAATATGGATGAAAAGGGATTCCGTGTGTTACCAAAATCTTGCTTGTTGAAAGGAAAAAATACAGTTGGAGCAAGACTAGGCTCGATGGCTTGTTTTCGGACACTTTCATAGGAAAATCAATCACCAAGGATTGGTATGCTAGGTGTAGTCCCAGTGAAATTAGCACCGAAGACAGTAAAAGTAAATGAGGTTCTTAGCGACGAAAACGTTCACAAAATAGTTTTGGATGACCGCACAAGTTGTTCGAGATAGCAAGCACTCTAAAGCTATGAACTGCACGTGTATATCGTCATATCGTAAACGAATATTTGGGTATGAGAACGCTCTGTGGGTGCGCGCATGCTCCCTTTTAACCCAACACAACGACGAGTTGATAATCCGGAGCGGTATTTGGGAATGTTCAAGCTGCTGGCAAGGGATGCGCATGGAATAATTTTTATTGACTACCTCAAAGAAGGAAAGACCAACAATAGCGAGTATTATATAGCGACATGGGACCGTTTGAAAGACGAAATCACCGAAAAACGGTCGCAGTTGACCGAAGAAAACGAAAGTGCTGTTTTACCAAGATAATGCACAAGTCAGTGAAAATGATGGCGAAAATCCATAAATTGGGCGTCGTATTGCTTCCGCATACTTCGCATTCTACAGATCTGGACACCAGCGACTATTTTCTGTTCTCAGATCTCAGAAGAATGTCCGCTAGGAAGAAAATTTCCTCGAATGAAAGAGTGATCGCCGAAACTGAGGTCTATTTTGTGTATATGTGTTTTACTATAGCAGGCCGCGGGCTTTTCTATTGACTTGTTATGTAAATTTGTTTGAGAAATTACCGTCGGATATTCTGAACGCCCAATTAAAGGTATTTATTGCGATACTTAAAAGCACTAAATGGCGCTGAAGTGAACTTTTCACAAAAAATCGCTTTTATTATTAAAAGAGATTTATATTTGCAAAATATATTTCGGTAAGCTAGAAGAAAGTTGTAAGGGTATGTTTTAGCAAAGTGAAATTCGCATAAAAATTGGTAAAGATTTGATTACATTTTGAATATGTACTCGTAATAGTAATGGAGTTAATCTTAAGGAATCGAAGAATACCGATGGATTGCCGGCCGAGCTATTCAAATAAGGCGGCGAAGAACTAACTAATTAATAACTAATTGTGCTCTGCCGAAATCACAAAAAGCGAGACCCCACAATATGCGCCAATTAACGTGGTATAAGCCTCCTAAACGTCACATAGAAGCCCACAGTCAACAAACTGATTACAGCTTATCAACAACTGACACCATGTGCCATATCATCTAAAATACCCATCAAAAAACTATCAACACACCACGTCTTTGTCGATTTCAAAGCTGCTTTCGTCAGCACGAAAAGGAGCTGCCTTTATGCCGCTATGACAGAATTTAGTATCCCCGCAAAACTAAAACGAATCAAAGGAACATCTTCGAGCCGTTCGATACCAAACGAGGTTTCAGACAAAATCGAATCAACAAATCATATCGTGCGACCTCTTCAATCTACTCTTGGAAGAAATAATTCGAGCTGCAAATCTGAATAGAGAGTGTACAAGAGTTTACAACTGCTGGCGTACGCCGATGACATCAACATCTTTAGCCATAACAACTGCGCCGTTAATTCTGCTTTCTCCAGACTGGATAAGGAAGCGAAGCAAATGGGTCTGGTCGTGAACGATGGCAAGACGAAATATCTCCTGTCATCAAACAAACAATCGTCGCTCGCGTCGTGACTGTTAACAGTCATAACTTCGAAGTCGTAGATAATTTAATTTCGGCTATATTGGAACCAGTATTAACACCAACAACAGTGCTAGCCTCGAAATCCAATGTAGAATAACTCTTGCCAACAGGTGCTACTTCGGATTGGGTAGGCAATGTAATGTATTTGTAAAATCACTCATTATCCTCGTCCTGCTATGTAGATCAGAGGTACGGATGTGACTACATCTAGTGAGTCCGCGTTATAAGTTTTCGAGAGAAAGGTACTGCGGAAGATTTATGATCCTATGCGCGTTGGTCAAGGCGAATATCGCATTCGATGGAACGATGAGCTGTATGAGATATACAACGACATTGTCATAGCCACACTGGCTAGGTCATGCCGTCCGAATGGACAAAACACTCCAGTTCTAAGAGTATTCGACGCAGTATCCGCCGGGGGAAGCATAGGAAGAGAAAGACCTCCACTCCGTTGGAAAGACCAGGTGGAGACGGACCTGGCTACACTTGTAATTGGCAGCGATAAGCGATAAGGCAAATGATTGGTAAACTCGGCTATAACCGCGTAAGCCGTGTCTATGCCAGGAAGTAGAATCTAATAATGACTAATAAAGTATTTTCATATGTTTATTATTTCCCGGTCACTACTTTGATTTTTGTAGTTTAACATTAAAAAAAAACCGATTTCAAGGTAAATGCAATTCGTTGCAATAAATAACAAATTATACAAATATTAACGTCATTGAACAATGGAGGCTGTCGTTATTTATGTAGTGACAAAAATGACAACAACACTACAGAAAAGTCTGAAACCATAACGGTCTTAACCCAGCTTTTTTTGGGTGCTTCAATAGCTGATGGGTTTTTTTTTATAATTTTATTCTGCAAATGTGGAATTTTTTAAAGCGTTGCTCATAATAACCGCACGACAGTAATCCATCCGTACAGCCACGAAGTGTGTTTCAGCAACTCAAATGCATTTCGTTAACAAATTACCGCTTTCCAACACTGCGACGCGGCGAAAAAAAAGCATGTAATTACAAATTTAATGAAATATGAATGCAAGTAATGCATATATTGAGCGGCGTTTTTGTTCAATAGCTTTAAATTGCAAAATATTCCCGTGCTAGTTCGACTCATTCCGGCAGCTGTTGTTGGTTTTTGGCATTGGCTTTTTGCCGAGTGTCGCCGCGGCTGTTGCAGCGCGTGTTGACGCTGCTGATTTTTCCGGGTGTCATGGCGGCGCATCAGCTGCGTCAACATGGACGCGCTCGGAAAATGCAATACAATTTAATTTCAATAAATTCAATAAATGCAAAAGCTCTTCTGACAAGCGAAACAAATACAAATTGACATGCAGCAACAGCAACAACAACGACAGCGACGCTTATAAAGCGCATTGGCAGCAAATAGCTGTAAGTGCTGACAGTCGAAAAACAAAAGACAGCAAAAACGTCGCAGCTTTCTGCGGAAAGGAGTACGAAGCATGTAAGTGTATGTGTGTGTGTGTACATGTACATATAGGGATTTAAATAAATTGGCGCTGTGCAAAAACAAGCAACAATGACAATAATAACTTGCCACACCATTAATTACAACAATTGTCATCAATACAGCAACAACTTTTCCGCATTAACTGCACGCATGCGAATCCACCGTCTGCAATGTTTTCATTTAACGCACATTCATGTCTTCACACACACACACACACACGCAAAACCAAAAAAGCATCGCGAGAAAGTGATAAAATTAAAGTGAAATAATATTACAACAAAAAGAAAACAATATAATTTGCAATTGTGCGCAAAAAGTGTTATAACCAACGCAAAGATAACAACAATAATGTTGTATGTGTGCCAAAGGAATTATCAAAAGACAAGAAACTGAAAAATGTGCAAATTGCTTAAACAAGATAGCGTCCGTTTTGCATTGTCAACGAGTTCTTATACGTTAACGGTATTAAGGCAAATACAACGCTTGTTTATACACATATACTTATAAGTACATATACATAACACTTATAAAATACCCCTAAGGCTACGAAAGGAAAAGGTTTGTAGTTCCCACACTCAAAATCACAACTTGAGAATTTTGACAAACGGTGGTCATCACCATTTAGAATCGACATGACTGTCTTCTCCTCCTTTGGAGCACATTTACAGGGTTCGAATTTCTCTGCTATGTACCGATGGATCCATACTTAGTCTACAGCCACGAAAATAAGTAGCAACTCCTTAGGAATGAACGTAAGAAGGTCAGATATGAGCAAAGAAAGCAGTTTTCACTTAAATAACTTTCTCAGGCCAAATATTTTTTTCAAGATATATATCAGGCGGTCGGTGGCAGATCCAGAATTTCTTCCTAGGTGAAGTTCTACTGAGAAAAAATTTCTGCCAACATATTTTTAATACTGATGTTACCTAGTAAAATCTTCAGAATTTTAATTAAATGTACATATGTATGTCCCCAAAAACCCTCAGTGGATCCAACACTGTACGCGGTCAGGTGAGACGGCTACTATTTCACGCACCACCGGCGATCTGCCTACACGAGATTATAGGGTTAAGCTACGCGGTAGACTTTAGGTAGATAAATAGTAACAAGTATCGAGTCTACCTTATCAAAATCCGACGTACGACCACGTTGAAACTCATTAAACTATTATTCGGAGGTGGTTAACGTAGGAAAAGCACCTAAATGTTCTTGAATTTCATAATAAGCGCTTAAGTTCAATTTGGATATTTGACAGTAACTGTCTGCAAGAATATCATATATTAGTTCCCACTGTGTGTCAATAGATGTATGCAGAACGTGACAAACTTAACGTAAACATATAAAAAACAAACTTCGTTTCCAAATTTTGGGAATTATGAAAGTGCCAGTGAAAGAGCCAACGTGCCGTGGTTAGTTTCATCGTCTGCGTGAAGGAAAGCCAAAACCCTTCGAAGACGGTGAATTGGAGATGTTGCTCGTTGATGATCCGTATAGAACGCAAAAAGAGCATCATCCAACATTGGGTGTCACCGGCCAAGCCATTTCAAAGCGACTATATGCGCTGGGAAACAAGGGAACAAGGAACTTGGGTTCCATATGGCCCCAACACCAGAAGTCGCATGAAAAAGGCTAAATGACAACGCTCGCCTCACGTTAACAAGCCCGTTAAAACCTACTTCGAACTCTTAAATGGGAAGGCCTACCTCACCGGCTATATTCCCCAGATATCGCATAGTCTAATGGCACATGGTCTGGCTCAAAAGCAGTTTTACCATAGTGGTATTCAAGCTTTGGCGGAAGGATGGGAAAATGTTGTGACTGGTGGTAGGCAATACTTCGAATAATTAAATAAATGGTTACAAATGACCATTCCCTTATGGTAAAATTAGATTTTCATTGAAAAAACTGCGAGAACTTAGTTGCGCACCTAAATTTCTCTTGCAAAAGTGGCGCTGTGGAGCGTTGTAATAACTTATTGGACTGGTCTCTTACACAAACATTAAATTTATGCAGTAACTTAATCGTTCATGGCACGTTTTTTCGTAGAAAGAAGGAAGTAAATATATTGTAAAAATAAATTAATAGAATAAGAATTATTCTTTTGGAGTTCCAAATACAAAAACTCAAATAGAATAGAAAATGCTAGTGATAAAAACCATGTGCTGAAGTTGTATTCTTGAAACAAAGCCATGCGAACAATAAGCACGATCATTCAAAATATATTCCGCGTTTTATTTGAAACAAATTTGCGGTTCAAATATTGATATTATGTGGTACGTACGTTGCCTTTCATATTTCGGTAATTAGCAAAGGCAGTGTTGTAATTAAGCATACTCAGAACGTTTTGACATACGAGCAATATCTGTGTTGTTTACTTTTACAACTTTACTCGTGTTTTATCTCAACAACAGTGCATCAATGAGCTTCATTAAATTTTTGGTAGTGAAGCTCCATCAAGGTGCAGTGTTAATCGATGGTGTAGTGAATTACATCGAACTTGTAAATCTTTACAAAACGAACTTCGTGAAGGTCATCCAAAATCAGTTGTTGTTCCGGAAACTACTGATGCTATGCATAAACTTATATTGCACGATTCTCATGTGACCTTAAATTGTAACGTTCGGAGGTAAGGTTAGAAAACCCACCAACCCACGTCTCGTGTCTAGAAATCATTATTTAGGGCGCTTTGGGACACTTTCTCGAAGTCGTTTTTGAAAGAGATTCAGATTCTTGGCATGAGTCTAAAACTGACATGCTTCATGCCCAAAACATTGTTTCTTTAACACGTCATTTTCCAAGCACTGTTTCTTTAACTTTTTCGAGCAGAAGTAGATGGGTGATTAGGATAAAGCAAGCCTTCGATAACTTCACACTGCTTTGTGTCACTCAAATAATTATGCTCCTTTGCTCTTCAAAACAGTTCCGAAACATTTTCAACGAATCCGTTAGAACCTCAATTTCAAGAAATCTAGTAGTTAAATTTTTTCATGGTAAAAGTAGACATAAAAATATTGGGTGAGGCTTGTTTGTAGCTTGAAATTTTAAACCTCTTCTACAAACATTGTCTGCTCTCAAGACCCAGTCAAATTTTATCTTGAGTGTTAGTCACATTATCTCAACAAATATCTTATTATATCCACAATAATTTTCTAATTGTAGTCTTAGTAAAGATATCTACCAATTTTAGCATTTTAATAACTTAAAGAAATTAAAATAAATTTCCTTCGCAACAATGTAAATAATGCCTCGCCTACCCGAAGCTATCAGCTTTGAAACCATCAGCGATATAATTCCCTTTATTGATTTTTTACATAAATTTTACAATTAAATTCATAAGAGAGCTAACCTGATGATATTTAACAGCATTTATTTTTAATAACCTTTCAAAACACACACACATCCATATCGAGTATAAAATTTTCTAGGAAACAATAATGAATTACTCGAAGTGCTTTCCCAGAAGCAACTAAAGTGACCTACGCTCTTTAACTCCAACACACACATGTTTACATATTTGAGTCTGATAAATAAATAGTAAGCAACTTTGCGGCCACGATGACAGACAGGCGATTGGCCAGGTTTCTAGTAGAAATTTTTAAATTAAATTTAAATACTTTAAGGAGAAAAGGGTTTTGAATGACAGAAGGGTGTTTGGAAAACAAAGACATACTAGAAGTATAACAAGTCTGCGGACAACTTCCAGGAAAGTCAAATTCTTCCCTTATATTTTCATCACAGCTGGACCCCTACTGCTTTTTATGCCTCGCCAGGTGATTTGTCGCACTGAAGACCTTCTTTTCTTCAAGTATATAGCTTATCTAGATGTAATCAGATCATCTATACCAGTTAACCCACAGTGTCCAACATCTATTGTATCAAAAGTCCACAGCTTCACTGTTCATCAACTGTTTGCTTTTATAAAATTTTCGTTTTATAAACATCATTCCTAAACCCAGCATCCACCACGTGGTAGCCACACACTGAACACACTCCATCTCTGTGAACACAAATACACACAAGAGCAAATATAATTTCATAAAATTAATTAAAATACCTTGCAAGCTTTCAGCGCAGCTACAACAATAAAATAATTTGCGCTGGGTCAGGTTGAATTGTGGTTGTGTGTGTGTGTGTGCGGTAAAAATATATTTGTCAAGTTGACTAACAATGCTGATGATAACAAATAGGACTGGCTGTAGAAAATTATGAAGACGCTGGCTGACACTTTGGGCTCAAGGCCAACCAACGCACGACCACTTGTGCGCAACAAAAGCATAAAATCTCGCAGTGGACCCATAAAAGCTTTTAGCTTTAATATATCACACATACACATGTGACTGCATATAAATATATCTATATATACATATATACATTAGCAAATAACACAAATGTGCAAGCAACTTTTCCGCTTTTCGCACACGCTCCGCATGCAATGGGCAGCAATGACCAAGCGACTAGAAAAGGATGGCAGCCGCGCAGACCATTAGTCGGACCGGCAGTGGAGCAGTCACATCCGCTCATGAGAGCTGGCAGCGGAAATGCAATAAAATTGTAATTAAAGCGAGACTAGAGCCCTCAAAAATATATGTTTGTATTTGTGGGCATAAGTGCTTGTTCAGGTTCACGTGAATGCATATACGGTGAGAAGCATGTGAAATTATTTCCAAGTGCGCTGGCTCGGACTTAATATATGTAACTATATATATGTATATTCAAGTATATATATGCATAGAGATATATTTTCATAGTTCGCTCAGGCTCGGGCCACCGCGCACATTTTCTGCATTGTTCTCACACTGCGGTCGCGCCCTCTAGACGCTGAACTTGCTCCTTGGCCGCGCCGTGCCAAGCGCATTTGTTCGGTCTAATGTGATTTTTCGCGTAAATACTGTTGGCGTATGCAAAGTCGAAATTAAACGAATCTACCGCAGACTTAATGCACTTGGCAATGCATAATTTCATTTTCAAAATTCAGAATTCGTAAAGGTGAGAATTCATACAGTGCGAATATGAGAAAGTAACGTATACGCCATGGTGATTTCAAGTTCCTGACGTTAAGGACTAGAGCAATATTAATTTTAGGTGGAAAAATCGATATAAATTCGTATAATCACTGTAGAAAAGACGATCTTGAAAAAGATCTTGAAATAAAAGTTGTTTTAAATATTTATAATCACTAGACATTAGAAGATCTTGAAGAGCAGTTTCGGTGAAAAATATTTTTAGGTCCAAATTGAAGAAATCAAAAAAAAAAAAAATAAACAATTTAAACAATTAGAAAAAAAAGGTATCTTTGGCACAACGGTCGGTAAATTCAGCCTCCACAATGAAACATCTCCAAATGGGTTGAGGCTGATCGACTTCGCCGGGACCCGAAATAAGTTTATCTGTAGTACCAGATAGCATAAGAAAATTCATCAAGCCACCTGGTTGTCTCCGGATCGAAAAACCATCAACCAGATCGATCATGTTGTGATAGACGGTAGACACGCCTCCAGTGTTTTAGATGTGCTTACGCTCCGAAGTCCTAACATCGACTCGGACCACTATCTTTTTGCAGCCACGATACGCACCCGCCTCTGTACAGCAAAAGACGCACGTCAACAAATACAAGGAAGGTTCAACGTCCAGAAGCTGTAATCACAACAGACAGCCGATCGATTTTCTGCTCGACCTGCACTCCTCTTCTCTTAGAGCACTCATTAGCAACTCGGTATAAGGGAACTGTGGAACAGCATTTCAAGCTCCTTACGTAAAGGTGCAAACAAAACTACTGGTTTTTGGAGAAGCAACAGAAAAGCTGAAAGGAGACTACCTACTTCGCAACGTAAGAATCGACAACAACGCGCGTGGGATGGGGTAGATACCCAGAGTTCAAGTGGGAAGCGAGACGCTTTTGCAGACAAAGAAAGAGAGAGGCCGAAATGCGCGAATACGAAGAGCTGACAAGCTGGCTAACAGGGATAATATTCGAAAATTCTGCGAAAAGATGCGGCGACGAACAGAAGATTTTATATACTTTCGTAGAACTCTTAAAGGTGATCTAGTGACTAATGCCAAGTGCATACTGAAATTTTGGAGGGGACACTACTTCAGCCTGCTGGAAGGCAGTAAAGGCCAGGAAATGGTAAACCCGATTCCCCAATCGATGACGATGGAGCAGACGTTGCAATGATAAACCGAAAAGCATGTCGAATTCCCCAATCGATGACGATGGAACAACAGACGTTAAACAACTGCATTGATCCGACCATGAATAAGTTCGGATAGCCTCTCTGAGCCGTTCGATACCAAACGAGGTTTCAGACAGGGCGACTCCCTATCGTACGACTTCTTCAATCTGCGGCTGGAGAAAATAATTCGAGCTGCAGAGCTGACCAGAGAAGGCACAATCTTCTACAAAAGTCTTCAACTGCTGGCATACGCTGATGCCATTGGCCACAACAACCGCGGCACTAGTTCTGCTTTCTCCAGGTTGAACAAAGAAGCGAAGCTCTCCGTCTTTATGCAGAGCCTCAGCTATACTAATTTCAAGCTAAATACCTAATTAACTAAACGGCGATATCTTGTTCACTTCAGCACACTTTCTCCCTTTTCCTTGAACTCGAAATTCTTATAATTCAGTTGTAAGCAGTAACAAAACATGAGTTTAACTTCAACACCGGAAATAAGTAATCACAGTGTATGACTTTCTTTTGAAAAGAAACAAATTTAAAAACTTTTTGAAACGAACCAACAATGGCAGGATTACCATTAAGAAGCTGAGAAGAAAAACGTTGCGAAGAAGCGCTACAATGACTGGCGACACTTTGTCGAAGATTTTAAAACATTTCACAGCTAATGTTGTTGCGGTTATTGCTATATAAATATGTAAGTATGAACTAAAGTGCTCACGTGTTTGTGGTGACCAGGTGTGCGGTTCTGTCTGTATATACTCGGAAAAGTAAGAGCTGCTAGGTTACTTAACTTTCTTTGTCCACAAGCGCTAAAGTGTTGCAGGTTTGTTGCCTTTGTTGCACATATTGTGGCACCGAAGGCTGCAGCACAAAGTTGCAATGCAACGGCAACAACAATCATGACCACATCATTACTTCTTTATACTTTGTACTTTCTCCTTTCGAGTCTTGTGTGAAGTTTTCTTTTTGATGTTCGGTTGCTTTCTGCTCCACAACTTCGCTTCACTCGAGTGCAAGTGCTCGAAAGCATCTACGCTCGTGCACCGACGAAGAAAGTAGACTACAATGGAACCCTAAATTTGCGCAGTTTGTGGGAAGAAGAAAAACTTTTGTATTTTGTACTCGCAAAGAGACACTTTTAGGGGAGATACTTGAAAGTAGTTTTTTTTTTGGATTTTCAACACACCGATGCAATGCTCATATATGTACGTACACCTATGTAATTTGAACGTTGTATTTGTTGTAAGTAAAGCATTTACATACTATATTATTATACTCTTCCCTAAGTGCAGACATATTCCATATGAGCACCAAATTGCAAGCCACTTACTTCAGTCTGGTCGAACGGCTTCATATAACAAGTATCGAGAGTGTGGGTTCGTCGCAGTCTAAATAAAGAAAATTTAGCTGAATGCATCCACAATTATACTTAAAGCGTATCGCTGCACCTTGAGTAAGGAGTTGCTGATAAGTGGAGCTATCCAAATACGAACAATGTTGGATAGTGACAATCAAACTAGTGTGTGTGTGTGTACCCCAGGGTAGTGTTTTAGGTCCAATCATATCTACAGCAGATCTCCCAACAGCTAATAATGTATTAACTTCCACTTTTGCGGACGACACAGCTATAGTGAGCCGTAAAAAATGCCACATTTTAGCATCAAGAATATTAGCGGAGCATTTAAGTTCTGTCGAAGAATGGCTAGCGAACTGGCGTATAAATGTGAATGAACAAAAGTGTAAGCAAAAATGTGCCCGGCAGTTAAAAGAAACAATATTTTAGTACCCCAAGCGAACGAAGTAACATATCTTGGTATTCACCTAGATAGAAGACTTATACGTGAAGAAAACATATAGTATATCTAGTAAAATAATTAGCATGAAGATAAGAGCTATAAATTTAAATTGGCTTTTAAATAAAAACTCCAAACTTAGCCTAGACAACAAAGTGCTTTTATATAATGCGGTCATAAAGCCGATTTGGATGTATGGCATTCAACTGTGGGGTACGACCTGTGCAACTAATATTGATATAATCCATAGGTTCCAATCAAAAATGCTTAGATTAATCGCGTGTTCACCATGGTACATGCGTAACGAAAATATCCATAAAGACCTTGGTATTCCTATGGTAAAGAAAGAAGTAGAAGATAGCAGAATTAAATATATGTGACCTGGTCTACGGAAAGGGGGCTTAGGTGTCAAAAAAAGGAGAACAATTAATGAGATAACGAGAAACTGACGATTATTTTTAACAGCTTTTCCCAGAAAACTAGTTTTCGCACGTTAGCTCCCTTTTCGTAGACCAGGTCACATATATCTAAACTCCGAGATCATCCAAACGCTTTGGCTACTGCTTTGGTACATTCCTGCGATCAAACACGACTTAAAAGAAGAGATATGCCTGCGTATTAAAGAGCGACGTATCACCAAAACAGCTCAATCACTTGCTTGAGTCTGTCTACAATACAATAAATAAAATAATTTGGAAAAAAAGGATAAATTAAAGGGGATTAAAGGGGACTGTACAATGAGGTTGTACACCGACGGCTCGAAAACGTCGGAGGGAATTGGCATATGGGTCGCAGGATCACGCGCAAAACTCTCCATACCTATGGGTAGGTTTCCGAGCATATTCCAAAGAGAGGTATTTGCTATAAGTCGGTGCGTAGAGTTAAACCTCCAACGCAACTATCGCAATGAACGTATAGCCATACTAAGCGATAGCCAAGCGGCACTCAAAGCGATCTCTTCGTACAGGAGTGCAGGAGTGAATAGATCGACTGAATAGAATAGTCTATGTGAATGTAACCATGTGCACCTTATTTGGGTTCCAGGTCACAGAGGTATGCCGGGAATGAACTGGCTGATAGGCTTGCCCGCTCTGCAGCATCCACCAATATGGTAGGACCGGAACCTTTCATAGCGGTTGGTCCCCGCACCATAAAGGAACTGCTTCGTAATGAGGAAACAGTGGGTAGGGAGAGGCATTGGCAACAACTCCCAGGCATGCGTCATGCAAAGTTGCTAATGAATGGTTACAACCTCAAAAGGTTTAAATATGTAATCAATCTCCCAAGGGAAAAACTCAGGCTACTGGTCGCCTTCTACACTGGCCATTGCAAGCTCAGGAAGCACTGATTTAACATGGGCCTAGCTTCTTGTGCAAATTGCCGGTTTTGCGACTTGGAGTCTGAAACTCCAAAACACCTGCTAATAGACTGCACAGCAGTCTGTAGACGCAGGATAAAGGCCCTTGGATCCATGTTTCCTAGCAATATATTGGGACTCGTCAATTTGCTGGGACTAGTTGAGTCGATGTGAGTTAGGAGAGGGCTCAATAGACCCTAGGTCGCGGTGCAATCCTCATTTAATTATCTATCTCTCTATCTAATAGGTACAATGTTCCACAGCCCTGGTATTAGAACGAAGAAGAAAACATGACAAGTTCTCAACTTAGAAGAGTTTGAAAAACAAAATCGATTTCTGGATCTGTTTTAGTAACTAATTATTATTTTGATGGCAACAATTTTCAATATTTTTGACAAATTCTTGTACTACAGATTCACAAATTCCTGATGAACATGTGTAAGCAATGCTCCATTTTTGTCGCCATGTAGGACTGACATCTACTCGAAAAACGTTCGGTTCTGAGAAAAACTCATTTACACAATGCCGCAATGGGCCAGCGTGCTTGACAAATAACGGATAATAATTTTCTTACATTGATTTCGACTCGAAATTTTGAGAGCGTATTCTTGAAACATGTATCTGGGAGGGTTGTCCAATATGTATATTTTGTATTTCTTAAAAAAGTCTTAATTTATTCATGAATATCTATTTTGTGCTCTTAAAAATAATCACTCCCAGATATATTGCATTTCTGCCAACGTTTCTTCCAATGATTAGATGATCCTTCGATGCTGTTTTTATTTCGTCGACTTCACTTGGTGCACTTTTTTCGGTCTTGGCTCATGCAACAGCATTCATTTGAATGATTAAACTTTGAATCGACGATTAGCAGTCAGAGACTTAGTGGAATTATTTTTAGGATTATCGGAAGTATCAGTGAAAACCATGTTGGAAGATCATTTGAGCCTAAGAAAAGTGAAAGCACGATTGGTTCCAAAATCACTCCATGTTTCCGAAAAATAGCGTCGCGCTAACGTCTGTGAAGCAATGCTTTCCGGGTACCACGATGTCATGAAACGTATTATTATTGGCGATGAGTCTTGGATCTATGCTAACGATCCAGAAACAGACGATTAATCGTTCGAATATAGTGACAAAGGTGAGCCGAAACCGAAAAAGCAGGTCAAAAAGCAAGGTTATATTGACAGTTTTCTTCGATTAACGAGATGTGGTGCACTCAGAGTACCTTTCGACTGGCCAAACCGTCAACAAGCAATGCGATTTGAGTGTTACACATCGTTTGCGCGAAGCCATTCGTAAAGAGATGCCGGAATTATGGGCAGAGAACTCTTAGCTTTTGCACCATGATTATGCACCGTCGCATACTGCATTGATTCTTCGTGAGTTTTTCGCGAAATTTTCAATCAATATCGTGTCGCAACCACCGTATTCGCATAATTTAGCTCCGTGTGACTTTTGGCTATTCAGCAAACTCAAATGACCGCTCCAGGAAAACCGTTTTGAGTCAATTAAAGACATTAAACGTGAATCGCTCAGCGCATTGAGGTCTAGTCAGGCAATAGACTCTTACGACTGCTTCGCGGATTGGAAAAAACGTTGCCACAAGTGTATTGGGACCAAGGGAGATTACTTTGAGGGAAACGACATAGATTTTAAAGAATAAATTAAAAATTTGAAAATCATGAGAAAATCTTACTATTTTTTGC
The DNA here is from genome assembly GCF_024586455.1 of Bactrocera neohumeralis. NCBI lineage: Eukaryota > Metazoa > Arthropoda > Insecta > Diptera > Tephritidae > Bactrocera > Bactrocera neohumeralis. Next base: position 46,676,994 of record NC_065922.1, read on the forward strand.
CCACAGTTACAAGCTTTAAGAATTTACAACCTTTTTTCTGTAACGAAATTTAAATGAATTTCAAAAGCGGCAATCAATCAGCAAACGTTTCACACGAATACTCTAAATGCAATTGCATTTCTCAGGAAAATTGGAAATTCTCACAATTAACTTAGATATTTTCGCACTTTCAAATTAAAATCAATTACATTAAATTTACAATCAAATATTCATGCAGTCTAATAAACGAAAACTCTCACACATTGTATATATATATGTATATATTTGTGTTTATATAAAGGTATGTAGACATATTTGTACAGGAGCACTCGCCAAGAAAGTCAGCGGGAGAAATGTATTGTGTAGACTTCTAACTTCAACCGCAAAACTCCTTAATCCAATTTCAGCCGAATTCGACAAAGGCAAGACAACTTTTAAGTTTAGGAGGCGGCAAGGCAGGCACACACGTTCACAAGCATCTAAATAAATGTATGTGTGCGCTCTGTCATGACTGTGTGTGTGTAGGCAAGCACGCGTGAAACTTTTTGCGCCACAGCAAAGCGTTTAAAAGGAAAAATTATATGCGAATGAGATGATAAAATTTCCGCAAAGTCGTACATTACAATAACAATGGCAGCAACAATAACAACTACATTCTAGAGAGCGAGAGAGGGGCAAAAAAATTACATTGTAGCAATACGCCTCGTATATGAGGCGAAGCAAGAAAAACGCACGCTTGTGTGTGTGTGTTTGCGTGTACCTTACCAATACACGCACACACCTGCAAGCCTATGGAGCTCAACAGCTCATGTGGCATAAATTACGCTGCCGCATAGTGAAGCGGACGCACAAAATGCAGGTAATTCTTGCTCCACATATGTATATGTACAGCTATTCATATATAGGTATATACATATACATGCAACTCTGCATGTAGATATGTATATATATAGTAAATACAGATATATGAGTGTGTGTGTGTGCGACATGCTCTTCGATCTAACCAAAAGTAACGTTAACTTTACACCAACGTCGCCCTGGGCTGAGACCAAGTTACGCAAACAAAAGTTGGAGCGGCATTGTGACGGACGAACAGGAAGCGCTGGCGTACAAAGCGGAGCGGGGCAGGATAAGAAAAAGAAGTAAAACAATAACGAACTTTTGGTCATAAAATTTCAAATGCCTACCGAGCGATTACCTCACATATACTAAGCACATACATCTATGTAGAGGCGTGTGTATGCCGTTAGTTGCATATTTGCGCGCCCAAAACTATGCAACAGTAAAACTAACCAAGTTAGTCCGACGACGAGCCAACAATACAAAGCCAAGCAGTAAGTTAGTGAAACGTTTTTGTGCCACAAACACACATACACACATACATGCATACATATTTAGCCGCACAGCTCACTTCCCCTCCCCTTCGCAGCACTGAAGCGCTTGCGTGCAAATGCACACGTTGTCGGTCGTCGCGTCTGTAGTTAGATCACGGTACAAAAGCACGTTTTGTAGCACCGGAAGTGGAGCGCATAACAGTTATATACCTGTGTGCATAAGTGTGTATTAATGTTTGCGCATTTAGCTTGCATATAACGGCACAAGGCAGCGACAGTCAAGCTTAGCTGCCATAAATATGAGTTGGCTCAAGTGTTTCTTAGCGAAAGTTTATATTTTATTCTTTTTACAGCTCCCACGCGATTTGATGTGAGTTTATGACGTGTTTGTTGCCTTTCCCCCAACATACCATATGTGCATTCGGCACACCACTGTAACGGCACAACATAGATCCTACGTACATAATGGAATGGGCAAAACACAATACATGTGTTTGTGGTCGCCCTCAGCTCAAATAAAACATTTAAATACATACAAGTGTATGTGTGGTTAATGGTGGCAGAGCCTTCGCTTTAATTCTGTCGAACTCGAACACATATACAACTGATAACGTATGTTTCTTTGAGCTTTAGTTAAGGCACATACCGGTATTCGGCATGGAACTTAAGGCTTTAATTGAGTCAACAAGATACAAGAATTAGATAGATTTACAAATTTAAGCTAGCCCAAAATTTGTTACAATTTAATTGGCATAAATTATTATGAGTTGACTCATCTCCAAATGCGCTTTTTGGAATCATTTTTTGAAACATTTTACTTGTAAGCTTCGAACGCTTGCGACTTTAACGCGCACCACGATCTTTGGCACTCTTGTCTGTCAAGCGACCGTAGGGATATGGAGCTGGCGGACCAGATCGTCGATTCGACATTCTGTGCAAATCATTTTGGCGACCTGAGCAGCTCACCAGATTTAACAATAGCTAAACAATCGCTGCAAATTTGGCGAAATCCCACAAAGAATCATTGCAGTACGCGACGGTGCATTATCATGGTGCAAAATCCAAGAGTTGTCGGTCCATAATTCCGGCCTTTTTTATACCCTGAACAGGGTATATTAAGTTTGTAACACCCAGAAGGAATCGTCGGAGACCCTATAAAGTATATATATAAATGATCAGTATGTCGAGCTGAGTCGATTTAGCCATGTCCGTATGTCTGTCCGTCTGTATGTCTGTATATATACGAACTAGTCCCTCAGTTTTTAAGATATCCTTTTGAAATTTTGCAAACGTCATTTTCTCTTCAAGAAGCTGCTCATTTGTCGAAACGGCTAATATCGGACCACTATAACATATAGCTGCCATACAAACTGAACGATCGGAATCAAATGCTTGTTTGGAAAACTTTCAAATTTGGCAAGATATATTTACGAAATTTGGTTTATGTTATTCTCTAAGGCAACAATGTAATCTCCGAAGTAATTGTTCAGATCGGTTAACTATAGCATATAGCTGCAATACGTACTGAACGATCGGAATCGAGTTCTTGTATGGACAACTTTCACATTTGACAAGATATATTAACGAAATTTGGTATATGTTATTCTCTAAGGCAACATTATAATCTCCGAAGAAATTGTTCAGATCGGTTAACTATAGCATATAGCTGCCATACAAACTGAACGATCGGAATCAAATGCTTGTATGGAAAACTTTCACATTTGACAAGATATATTAACGAAATTTGGTATATGTTATTTTCTAAGGCAACATTATAATCTCCGAAGAAATTGTTCAGATCGGTTAACTATAGCATATAGCTGCCATACCAACTGAACGATCGGAATCAAATGCTTGTATGGAAAACTTTCACATTTGACAAGATATATTCACGAAATTCGGTATATATTATTTTCTAAGGCAACAATGTAATCTCCGAAGAAATTGTTCAGATCGGTTAACTATAGCATTTAGCTGCCATACAAACTGAACACATAGTTACTAACAGAAATGCACCTGTGAAGGGTATTTAGCTTCGGTGCAACCGAAGTTAACGTTTTTTCTTGTTTACGAATAGCTTCACGCAAACGACGCATAACACTCAAACAATACTCCTTGTTGACAGTTTGGCCGGTCGGAAAGAATTCATAGTGCACCACATCTTGTCAACCGAAGAACACTGTCAGCATAACATTGATTTTTGATCTGCTTTAACGTGGTTCTTTTGGTTTCGGCTCACGTTTGACACGATATTCGGCCGATTGATAGTCTGTTTCCGTGTAATAAGCATAGATTCAAGACTCATCGCCAGTAATAATACGCTTCATGACATTCTGGCAGTCGAAAAGTATTGTTTCACAGACGTTAGCGTGACGCTGTTTTTCGAAAAATTTAGTGATTTTGGAAGCATTCGTGCTTTCACTTTTCTTAGGCCCAAATGATATTTCAAATTGGTTTTCACTGCTCTTTCCGATATTCCAACGATGTCAGTAAGATCTCCGACTGTTAATCGTCGATTCTCAAGCATCAGTTCCTTTATTTTATTAACGTGTTGATCAACAGTTGATGTTGATGTCCATCCTGGACATGGTTCCTCGTCAAAGCGTATTACAGCCTCTTTGCATAATCAAATCAAAATCACTTGCTTACTACATTTAATTACTACCGACTTCAAAAATCAAAAAATAAGCGAGTATTATAGAACACTTTTAGATTTCTCAACATGATAATGAGAATTTTTATACCCCCAGCAGCATATATCACGTTAGCCACCCAGAAGCAAACGTCGAAGACCCTGCAATATACTTGTAATATGTACATACATTTGTATATGAATGATCAGCATGAGGAACTGATATGATTTGGCGGATATCGTGTTCTAACCGTTTGTTCGTCCGTCCGTCTAGCTGTATACGCACGAGCTATTCCCCCAGTTTTTGAGATATCGATCTAAAAATTTTCAGACGTCCTTTTCTTCCAAAAAAGCTGCTCATATGCCGTAACTACCGATAGCAGACCATTATAGCATAGAGATGCCTGCCGAAGTGAGATGAAATGTCTTCACCAAATTTGACATGGATTCTTTCAAGACAAAATATCTCCTGTCATCAAGCAAATCGTCGGATTCGCGACTTGGCTCTTACATCACTGTTGACAGTCATAACTTCGAAGTCGTAGATAAAATCGTCAATCTTGGAACCAGCATTAACACCAACAACAACGTGACCCTCGAAATCCAACCCACAATTCCTCTTGGCAACAGGTGCAACTTTAAACTGAGTAGGCAATTGAAAAGTATAATTTTTTCCCGGCGAACAAATATCAAATTCTAAAAGTCACTCAACATCTCCGTCCTGCTATACGGTGCAAAGGCATGGACGATGACAACATCGGCTGAGTCGACGTTACAAGTTTACGAGCGAGTGTTCTGCTGGAAGATATATGGTTCTTGGCGCATTGGCAACGGCTAATGCCGGAGTCGATAGAACGACAGCTGAACGAGATATGCGACGACACTCTGAAAGTATTCGATGCAGTACTCGCCGGGGAAGCAGAAGAGGAGAAAGACATCCACTCCGTTGGATAAATCAGGTGGAGGTACACAAAGCACAGATGCAATTTTTTAAGTGCACCACTGTACATATAATAATATACATATGTATATATGTATACACATAGACTCGCACGAAAACTGCACCCAAAGGTCTGAGCAAACTGTGTAAAATTATTTTCTCGACGCAATCACTTAGTCACTCATTCAAAGCAGCTGAAAATGACGGATGCGTAGCAGTTTACCGGTGAAACGGAAGACGAAAATAGCATAAAGCATAGAATAATAGAAAAATCACAACCACACCAACAGTGGGGAGCATGCAATGCGACAGAAAATGAGCGGTAAATTAGCTTCAAGTGCTTCAAAATTTATGAAAATGACATAAACCACTCACATGAAATGCACACACACACACAATTACATGCAGAAACGGTGAGATTCACCCACCCAAATGTCTGCGCTGTATGCGTGTATTCTAAGAAGCACAAAAGAACGTGCAGAGTCAAGTGACTCACTGTGCGCATTTCTCTTCGCAAAGGCTTTTTTATACACATGTAGGTATATACTGCCATATAGGCACCCACTGCCATCTTAAGGCAGTTCCAGTGTGTCTTTTTAGCAAGCCTAAGTGCAAGTGTAATAGACAAATTCAACGAAATCAGCGTACACTGTTGTCACGCGCCTCAAAGTATGCTACGAATGGAAATGTATGAGCCACACGCGCCGCCAAGTAACAGATTTTATGACAAATGAAGTACAATGCAGCGCAAATCTCGCCAAATGAACGCCACACCAAACTGGCGCACGAACTGTACTGAGCCGAGCCAAGTGTCTGAGGTGAGCAGCTCATTTTTTCCTCGCGCGAATGGTGAGTAATTGTGCGCTGGTGTGTGCGCGCTTGCCATCGCCAGGGAAATTGGCAATTTTCTAGGAGTTCAAAAGCCCTTAGGTACTTGGCTAATGAGCTAAGTGTAAACGAAGCGCCATAGGAGCATTCTTCGGCAAATGGCGGCGCTTCAAAGTGGTTGTGTATATGGTTTCTTTTCTTGTGTGGGTGTTAAATGGATTTCACTTGATAAATGTTGATTTTGCAAAAATTACTGCAATAGGTAATTGCCGGAGATTTGCGCGTCTCATTTTATGTACATTATGCTCTTTTTGTTGCGAATTCGTGGGGATGAGCCTTCAAAAATTATAAAATAATTTGGCAATGCAAATGAGAATAAGACGGAATGTTAAGTAGACTTCAGGTAGGGTGAAACTAAGACTAAGAAAATGTTAAACAATTTTTGTTATTTTATTATGGCGCTTAAAGCTTGGCAAATTATTAAATATTTCTGCTTTGTCAAATGACAGCTTACAAAATGGTGTCAAAGGCGTTAAGGAAAGGACACGAGCCCACTAATTAATCAATTATATGTAGAACACACTTAACAAACGATCTATGTAACTGCCCGTAGCACAACACCAACCCATTAACAGACCACTCTACAAGTCACAACACTGACACACTCCAATACACCACACCAAAGAACACCAATACGTATAAAAACACCACTCTCCAATATATACACCATGGAATATTGCTTTTCTTTGTGGTTTTAATTCTGGTTTTTATCTTCTTAAGTATGTGGTAAAAGTCGGATCTGCAATACCGGAAAAAACCTAAATTGTCTTCGTTGAATGATTGACATCAGGACACAAGCAGTTCAGTGAAACTTCTTCAGACCCTCCGAAAAGCAAAATGTATAAGCCCATGTCTCAACTTCTCTCATATTTTCAATATAGCCCTCTATCTCGGCAATCGTTCATTGGCACTAAAAGTCTTTATAGCAAACATTTATTTGAGATTTTAGAACAGAAAAGTATAGCTGAGGATCAGAACCGAAGGATAAGGAGCGTGCCATAACAGTTTGAAATTTGTTTTCAATAATTTGACTTTCATGACGAGGTGCGTGATTTTAATGAGACAGTACTTTCTACTGGTTTTTTTCAATTGTGCCGCTATTACTCGGTTTCGTTCTTAAAAATTCCAGTAACCTTGAAAAATACTGTATTGGCAGATACGCTCTTCCTTCAGATAACTATCTATAGAATTCTTGAGAGAAATTTTGAATATTTCTTATTGATGGTCGCATTTCGGCGGGAACATTCCGATAAGTTTCATTGAGCGATTGCCGTCACTTGATTTATTCCCAATTTGTTTTGAATTTTCAAAATTAATAGATTTACTTTAGAGCAACGTTTGCAAATCATACAAATTTATTACCAAAATAATGGTTCGGATTTTGCGACGCATCAAGCACTGAGTCCAACATTCGGTCGACCTAATCGTCCAATATAGTTGGTAATTTGAGCAGCCATGGATCGGGTTCGCACCATGTTTACTGTAGTGGATTAAACGCATCTCCAGAGGCACCGTACCGTATAGAGCGAAGACGCTATAGCTACTTTGGAGAGTAGTATCAAAGAAGACACGATTGAGATCAGTCGTCATAGCGCGCAACGATTGTAGCTTTGCCCATCCACTTTATGGTAAATCTTGCGGAAGAATCTTGGATTGCGATTACAAGCGATACAAGCAACCGTCCCTCCAAACGAGATCGATTTTCGTAAAAAAATGTATTTCAACAATAAAGCTCACTTTTGGTTGAGCAGGTTGATAAATAGAATTGCCGCATTTGAAGTGATGATAATCCATAATCCACAAGCCATTGTTAAGACGCCGTATCAACCTCAAAAAGTACTGTTTTTTTGTGCTCTAAGTCCAGAAGGAATATTTGGCACATATTTCTTTACAAATGAAATTAGTTATAATGTTACAGCCAATGGGGAACGTTCTAGACGCGCCTTGGACCCTTAGTCCAAATAAGACTGCGCTGCATGCCATACTGCCAACGAAACACACAATTTATTGAGGGAATCGTTTGCGCATTATCTCCTGGTTTGACACGATTGACGCGATAAAAGAGAAAATTTAGTGCCTTATTTCTAAAATATGGTTTCGATTGCTGCAAAATTTTTTTGAAAATTGGGCCTCTAGACCCGAATTTATTCGAGGTAGTCACGGCGGTCACTTGCCCAAAATCGTTTTTAAAACATTATGGCAAACTCTTATATTGATGATAAAGCTGAGGTCTTGGCCATGTCATTAAATTATATGTGTTTTAATTCTTTTTCGAATGTCTATAAAATAACACCCTTTATTAGGGGTGCCGCCTATTGACAATCAAGAACAACCATTTTCTGTTCCTTTTTAGAAAGTTCACAACATTCTTTGTCTTCTCATATGGCCCGTACGAAATTCAGAAAACCACTTTCGATTGGTTGCTTCGTGTGGCTCGGACCGTGCATAAGCGTATCTAATATTTTTTTTTGGTTTCAGCAATAATGATTCCTTCAAAAATAATGTTTCATTCGCAAACAAAATTCTTCTTTATAGACATTTCCAAAATGCCAAAACTTTGGTTGCTCAAAATGCTACATCTTTCGCCTCAAATAATCGTCAATTATGAAGCTTAGACCTAACTTTAAGGGGTTACATGGATTTACAGGTTTCAAAAATTCGAGTTTTTTACTGTCTTATTAAATTCAACAACACCTTTAGAACATTGTCCTAAATTTTCAAGTTAATCCGAGTAATAGTTTCGGAGATACAGCCTTGAGAACTTGTGCGCTCGAGGCTAGCTAGGCTAAGTGTGCCGTCCTTAAACGTGTTTTTCTCGAAACAGTGTTTTTGAAGTCGGTTAGCAAGATTTCTCGCGAACTACTCAAATGATCTTCATGAAATTTGAACAGGTCTTTGTGAAACAATTCTTGAACGAAGGATTTTTTTTTTCGATTACAACTATTTGAAAAAATGTCGCGAAATTTTCAATGAAATTTTCATTGTTTTATAAAATTGTCTTCCAAAACTCCAATGCTCAGTTTTTTTTCCTTTGTTCAAGTTCTAAATTAAAGTTTTAAATAATATAGACATGGAGAATTTTTGTGGAAACAATACGAACTTTTCAGAAACAATACGAGCTCCACCTACGTTAGCTACGTTGTTTAAAGCAAAACAGTGTGTAGATTTGGCAATACCAGCTTGAAGTTTGCCTAAAACATTTAAAAAATATTCAGAACGGTGAGTTTTGTACAAATTTTCAATTCTTGGGATATATTGTCCTAATATGAGTTTAATATGGGATTTATTTGTCCCAAAATTGTTTTTAACAGATGTCAAAAAGGAAGTACACAGCAAAAAAGATGGCAGATATATTGCCACCAGTCATTGAGTTTTAGGGGCTCAACTGGTAGTAGCAAAAGCTACAAGATCTTACCAGAGATTTAAGCTGGCACCACGGGGAGCAGTTAGCCCTTGGAGTTTACTCCAATCTGCTCATTGGGTCTGGCCCTTTGTGGAGATTCTTGGTGGCTGTGGTTGGCAGAGGTTTTAGATCGGCCTCAAACCCGACCAGGACGGCTAAGGTGTCCCTATCCACCTGAACCAATTGGAACCAAAATATACGTGCAAAATGCATTTATACTTTGGGGCGCTGATCAACGCATTGTATCCGTGTTGATCTATGTGCTTCAAAGTAAGCACCGTGAGGTAAGGCCGTCGTCGGCAGGTACTCACGTAAATCGCAACAATTGTTGTCATCCACTACAATCATTTGACTTCTTTACATGCGTACGGTGCACTTCGTTACAAAAGGAAGCAAGAACTAATTATATTTGCTCCGGATGTAATAATGCACTATGTTTTAACTGCTTTACTCCCTATCATAAATAAATGTTTTCCCAGCAGAAAAGCTACAACATTTCTAAATAAATATATAGTATTTCAAAATTAATGGTTTTTCAACATGAGACATTCCTATAGGGACTTATATATGAAACCTTATTGGGATAATATAATATGTCCCAGGATAACGAAGGGCATAGTAATTTTTTAAGTACGCAGTACATGTTTTTTAACGTTATTTTCACATTTTTAAAACAAAATGCCACAAAATATCCTGGCAACCAAAATAGAACTCTGACGCGAAAGGGTTAAGTTTTAAATCGCCATAAAATAATGATACTTACCGTGCGATTCTGTACTGTGATACAGTCTCAAGTCTCTAAATTTGAGATTTTAAGTTAGAGACAATTTTTGAGACTTGAGACGATTTTGCTATTCTGTAAGTGACAGTCACAAAATCTATTACATTTCATTATTCTGAGATGTTTTTAAAATTGCATGAAAATAAATATGTCGCTAACAAATATTAAATTCTCTATAAAATAGTCAAAAAACCTAATTATCAACAAAAATAAAAATATATATTGACTTTGTTTCATAATAATGGGTTGTCAAAAAAGTCTTGCGGTATTTTTATGAATTTTTTTTATTGAAATTGAAATGAATTTTTGATGACTCATGCCCAGCTCTTGACCGATGCTATGGCTGCTACTTCAGCGATTTTATCGCAATTTTCGACGACAGGCCTTCCGGAGCGTGGCGCATCTTCGACCACCTCTACACCAGAACGAAAACGTTGAAACCATCATTGTGCGGTGGAAATGGAAACTGTATCGGGTCCATAAACTGCACAAATTTTATTGGCGGCTTGCGATGCATTTTTGTCTTTATCGTAGTAGTACTGTAAAATATGCCGTATTTTATCTTTATTTTGCGACGCTATAACTCACGAACGACTTAAAAGAAACGACAATCAATCAAACACGTGTTAGCGCGTGAAATGAGCTTTCCAAAAAGGTATAGCATGACCCGATGCGACGAATAAAACTAGAACTACGCGCTTTCAGCGCCAACTAGCGAAAATACCGCAAGACTTTTTTGACAACCTATTATTTACGAAATTTGTGTAAAATTTCTTTATTTTTAACCTTTTCGTGCTTGAGTTGCTTACAAAATATAAAAAAAAACGACAATCGATTAAATCTATGATGATCTCTATGCAGTACATTCAAAATTGCAGACAAGAGTTCTTTTTAGTTTTGTGACCTGCTAACTATCAGGTCTCAAATTTAAGGCAATATTTTGAGACGAACGCTAGAGACTGTTTAGTGAATAGTAACTAGTCACAAATTGAGACTTTACCACAAAATGCCTCAAATAGAGACTAAAGACTGGTTACAGAATCCCGCTATTAGGCACATTTCGTCCATAACGCCACGTAAAAAATAAATTTGGTTAAATATAACTTTGAAAAACTCAACTCTTAGTATCTGAAGTATCGAAGATTTTTTTGACAATGACAATGACAATTTTATGTGAACGCTGAATTTGTCAAAACTCATTTTTCCTATTAACATAAATATTCAAGGCTAAACAGGCAACCGAACTCGGTATAAACAGAAAGTCTATTATGCAAATATATTTCAAATTTTCATAATTACTTGGTAAGTAATATCCAAATTACTCACATGCACTTCAAGATTAATAATCCAAACACATTTGGATTGGCAGCCATCCAAATATTTGCAACATAGGACCAAAAGAAATTGTAACCAAAACAAAAAGAATAAAACAAAACTTTGTATATGGAGAGGAATAAACTAAAAAAAAAAAGAAACAAAATGAAAAAAATTAATACAAAAATAAAAGCAAAAATGGAAATAAGAATAAAGTGTAACCAGAAGAGGCAAAACAACGAAAATAAAGCATGAAATTTACAAGCATAAAAATGAGAGCAGAAAGTGCAATGCACCGCCACCACGACTAGCTTGTCCAGTTGGTAATAACTAATGCATCACTGTCACTGTCATTGCAATCATTCAGCGCTGTGCTGCACTGCAATTGCTCTGCAACGCACAACGCTGCACAATGACACTGGCGAGACTCGTCATTGTTGCTAAATTATTGTTATTCTAGCCAAAGCAACCGCGCACATACATTCATATGTATATATAAGGCAAAGTATACATATACATACATATAAGCATACTGCACACATACAAAGACTTTTTTATGCATTTTAACTACACATTTTGTTAGCTAGCAGTTTTATTACTGCAACTGACAGTAATAGAGTAGTTATTTCAAAGACTATATATGAGACTGTCATGTGTGTGTGTGTAAGTGTGTCTTTTAAAAATACATTTATTTTAGTCTCCACTTTTTACTACCGTTGCAGTTGTGTAGTGCAACTTTCTATTGGAAATACTCGTAAAAAACGTAAATATACTCACTTTAGCAATTCAATTGTCAGTAACTAACGCTCAGACACTCAATTGGGGAAGCACTTTAAGTGCGCCGCATAAAGCTGACTCACTGCTAACTTGGAATTGTTTGCATTTTTACCTCTATTTCACCTTAAAGCACTCTTTATGCCAGCAGGCTTGTGTTACTACAGTCAATAGATTTACATAGAAATGCAGGAATGTGTGTGTTGACGTTAGTTACTTTATATTTTTAGTATTCAGATATGCAATGAAATGCCGCCCTGTCAGAAATCGCCATGATGAGCATAGTGAGAATGCAGATAATTCAGAATTCTATGGAAAATATAGAACCAAAGCACTGAGTATTAATGTAAGCTCCTTAATTTTTTCACTTTTTGTCTATAGAATCGAGATTAAAGAAATTCGAGGTGAAAATATATCTTCTAGTACGAGAACGAACTATAAACTAAAAGAAAATCCATAATTTTAAATTTCTTTCTCAACATGGTATCTTTATAAAGAGAGTTTTTTAGACATACGGGTTTCAAGAAGAAATAAAGAGAGATCTATTTCGAAGTTCTCTACATTTTTAAAGAAAAAAACACAGAAACTTCAAATTCAATAGGCAATGTTTATTATCATTCGAAAGCGTAATTTAATTTTTGATGATAATCTCTTTGAAATAGCCGCGGCTACTACGTCTCAGATGGTTCATCCGTTGAGCCCAATTTTCGAGCCCTCTTTCGAGCATTTCAACTGGTAACTGGCGAATGACACGCGTGTTGCTTTGCTCCAAGACCTAAATAGAAGCGGGGTTGTCCGCCTACACCTTAGACTATACATATCCCCACAGGAAATTGTCAACCGTTGTGATATCACACGATCTTGGTGGCCAATTGACCGGCTCAAAACGTTAAATTATCTGCTCACCAAAGTGTTCTCTGAATAAATTCATTGATTGATACGATGTCTGCGAAGTGGCGCCGTCTTGTTGAAACCAAATGTCGCCGAGATCACGAGCTTTAATTTCAGGCATCAAATAGTCATGGCGTGATAACGGTCGCCATTGTCGTTTACGTTCTCACCGGCATCATTTTCGAAGAAATATGGATCTATGATTCCACCGACCCACAAACCACAACAAGCCGTTGTTTTTTCTGAATAAAATGGCGGCTTTTAAATCTCTTCATGTTGCTCTTTGTCCCAAATGCAGCAATTTTGCTTGTTTACATACCCATTTAGCCAGAAATAGGCCTCACTGCTTAGCAAAATTTGGCTCGAATACGTCGGATCTTCTTGGAACTTTTCAAGAACCCTTGGAAGGTCTAGCGGTTTCAGTTCTTGCACAGACTCTATTTTATATGCTTTCAATGTGTGATCTCGACGTAAAATTGGCCAAGTCGCTCCAAACGTCAGTCCGAGTTGCTGCGAACGACTCCTAATCGACTCCCAACGGTTTTCATGTACACTCTCAGCTATGGCTGCTATATTATATTGTTTACTGCGTGCTGGACGTAGTCTAATTGATCGAATATTATCCAATAAGGAACGCTTGGTTTCAAGATGGGTTATGGCGTTCCGGGTAGAACGCTCAGTAGGCCGAACAATAAGGCGCTAATACTCTCTTAACGGCGTCAATTGTGTCATGTACACTCTCATAATGCGCTTCTAACAAAAAAAATTGTAATAAGTTGTGTATTTCGTTGGCAGTATGGCATGCAGCGACATATTATTGGAACCACATCGACATCCTCTAACTCAACGAAAAAATTATTAATCATAGCTCAATAGTGTTCCTCATAGACTATAACATTAAAGCCGGGTTCATTTGTAAAGAAATATGGACCAAAGATTCCCTCCGCACATAGAGCACAAAGCAACATTAACTTTTTGAGGATGAAACGGCATCTTGACAATGCGCTGTGGACTACCATCACCCCAAATTTGGTAATCCTGTTTATTAACCCATTCCAGCAAAAGCTTTATCGCTGAACAACATTTTTTGGAAAGTCGCACTGAATCCAGTTTGGAGCATATGATGGATGGGGCAGCAGTCCCACAATTCCGCCGCGAATGAGGCTCAATATTTCGACTTAGTAGCAAAAATAAGATGTACGTTAATTTGCCTTTTCGGCCGATACGAAGACTTATTGCTTCTAGTGCATACCAGCGGGTTCACCTGAGTATTTGAGATGCCAACTTCCTCAGCTGTCTCGTGCGGTCTGTCAATACGAGAACGAGGATTTTTGATACGTTGTTATCCGTGGTAGCAGTTTTCGGGGCTCCTGACATCCGGTCGTGGTATATTACAGCGTTAGGTCACATCGAGCATTTGTGATTATTTTCGTCAAACGTTCAAAACTACATGCCGAGTCATGTACTACACGATAGTAAATTTTCCTTGCGATTGTGCCGCTATCATCATGGGTCTTGTGAGCTTGAAGCTCTACATCAACTCTAGTTTCAGGGTACCAGCTTTTTCCATATTTGACTTGTATGAGTGCCCGGTCACAGTCGCCGAAAACCCAATTGGGAGGGCGCCGTTTCTCCAATTTCATCCGATTGCAAGCGACTCGGTTTTCCGATGCCTTCTTGCGTTCTGGCGTTTGACTTTTGTATCTCCATTCAGCTTAGTCAACAACTTGAATTTGTGCGACTGCGGGATCCTTTAGGTCCAAACTAACTTGTAAGAGATCCTTCGAACTATTTGCTCTTAGCAAAGTCAGTCTAGTCGCGAATGTAAGTCTTCTGGCTGGATTGTGTCTAGTGGGTTCACATGCGGCGCGGCCAAAAATTTTATCGGACGCGCTTTGATAAAGCTGTACAGAGAAAGGCAAGCTAGAGTCAACTTGTTATTCTCCACTATTGGCCGCCTTTTTCCAATATGAGGTTGAAATATCTCGGTGGACACACCTTTGACGAAGGTAGCGTTGTGACTGGGTACGCTCAAAGCGCTACAATGATCTGTGAGGATTTGGTTATCCACTTTTAAAAGTTTGAGTAACACGAAACTCGAATATCTGCACAACTGAAATCCATCGATCTTTTATTATTAAGTTTTAAAATCCGCGGTTATTCAATTCCAAAAGGTTTTTCACTAATTTCAATTTTTCAAATATTTTATAACTCTTTTAATTATTTAAAATAACGCACAAAGCAATGTATTTAATAAAACATTAGAACAAAGAGAATGAATTAATATATAGTACAACACTAGAAATTCAGTTAAAGCAATTCTACTCAAGCTTCCGTTACAATATAATCAAGCCGATTTTTTCCATTCGCAGCGAAATTGCTTTCGTTACATTTACAACTGTCAAATCGCACTGTCAAAAATGATGAATGTGCACAAAAAGTGTTTATATTGCAGTTTTTATGAAGCTGGCAACACTGTTGCATGCAAGCGCAGACTGCGCCATATACGCGTATTGAACAAAGAAACTCAAAAAAAATATTTAACAAGTCCAGCAAATATGGCGACATTTGCTTTTTCATAAATTGCCATATCCTTATTTTTTCGAAACTCAAATCAACATCCATTGGGTGCTAATGCGCGAATGAACGGCAATTAACCCGTTCAATACTGGGACCACATATATGTATGTATGTGTGCATATGAATAAATTTACACATACTACATTTATGCGCGAAGCTTGTAGTGTGAGTGTTGTGCGGGTGTGCGTCCACTGTTGCGGAAAGTGCAAACAGTCATATATCACAGTAACATTTACAACAATAAAACGAACTAACGGTTGTAAAATAGAAAATGACATAGAGCACAGTGAGTCGACGCTCTCTAAAACAATTTAAAAAAGTTTAATGACACAGACTTTCGTTTACAACCATTAACGGGTCATAAAAGTCAAGAGTTCGGAATTATCGGAGCAAATGTTGAAGACTTCAATTTTATTATGCTGACATGATTGGATATTAAGAGTCCTATATTATCCTAAAATTTTACGTGATGTGAGTTATTTTCCTCAAGATGAAGACGTTTTTTTCCAATTCTTGAAATAGTTGTTAAAGTCCGAAAGAAAGTTCAATGCGCGTAGTGATTCACGTTTAATATCTTCAATTGACTTCAACTGTTTTCTGAATAGCCAGAAGTCACACGGACCTAAATCAGGGGAATACGATGGTTGGCACGATATTCATTGACAATTGGCGACAAACTAACGAAGAATCAACGCAGTTGATTATCGTGGTACAAGAGTTGCCAGCCCATAATTCCGGCCTCTTCTTACGAATAGCTTCACGCATAACTCTCAAATAATATTCCCTGTTGATATTTTGGTTGATCGGAAGGAATTTGGAGTGCGCCACACCTCGATAATCGAAGAAAACTGTCAACATAACCTTGATTCTTAACTTGCTTTGAGGTGGTTTTTTCGGCTTCGGCTCACTTTTGCCAAGAAATTCGGAGAACTGATCATTTATTTCCGGGTCGTAAGCATAGATCCAAGACCCATCGCCACTAATAATAAGTTGTTCTGACATCCTGGTAGTCGGAAAGCATCTTTTCACATGCCTTAACGCGACGCTGTTTTTCTAAAAATTTAATGATTTTGGAACCAATCGTGTTTTCACTTTTCTTAGGCACAAATGATCTTTCAAAATGGTTTTCAGTGATCCTTCAGACATTCCAACGGTGCCATTAAGATCTTTGACTGTTAATTGTCGATTCTCAAGCACTAATTCCTTCTTTTATTGACGTGTTATTTTTGGTCATCGGTTGATGTTGATGGCCATTCAGGACATAGTTCGTCGTAAACTCGTTCTCGTTCACCGAAGGCCTTTTCCAACATTCTTAAAGTTTCAGCAACAGAAATTTGATTCCGCACACAAAATTTAATGGAACTCGTTTTTGTGAATAAGTTCACTCATCGTTAAAATCTCCGAATGCACTTTATATAAACTGGGACTTCACGTTATTTGATTTCTTTATAATTTTTCGAAATCGATGCCTCCAAACAATTACCGAACATATCTGAAGCCGAGAAAAGTGTCTCATGAGGCATAGAGCACCACAATCGAACTACTCACACTCCAATCAAGAACAAAGCTCAACACACCCTTGTTCAATCCACAATAGGTAATAGAAAAATTATATTTTCACGACAAATAGTTCCAAGGCTTTATTAATTACAAAAAAGTGTTTTTGAAGAGATATAAAATTCTATGGAATATCAAATGAGACAACGAAGGGATATCATAAAGTGTGGTCATATGCCCGAAAATATCCGATTCCAAATATTAATTACTCTCATAACAGGGTATATGATGTTTGCCAAATAAGAAAAGTCGTCGATGCTGCGAAATGTACAGCAAATGGCAATAGAAGGAAAAATTAAACAAAAAGGTAGGCGTTCAATTCAACAAAGTGGGCGCACCTAACCAAAGCTCTGGATGATTTACGTGCTCCTCAACAAGTCATAAACATTATAATGATGAATTTCTATACTGACGAAGGTAGCAAGAGCTATTCCATCTAGTAAGAAGTATCCTATTGTTCAGTATTAGATCTCATGGGACCTCACGGCTGATGGGGTGCTAAGAAGACAGCAAACAACAAATGTGGAACTTATTGTGATAGCAATGGCTAAACAGCTAGATGACCTAAAAACGAATAGAACGAGTGCATAAATGGTCTATGCCGATGGTTCTCTGCAGTGAGTTGAGAACTGGCTAAGCACAAAACAAAAGTATTGCTCAAAAGCACTAGGAATCTTGTGAAACGAATAATTCTTACCAAAGTGGAGTTTAAGATTACTTCGCAGTCACAATTGAAGAACCCTGGCGTAATTTTAGATTCAAGATTTAAATTCACCCTCATCACAGATCAGGAAAATCATTCAATGAGCACGGTTATACTGTATACAGATCCAATATGGATCCAGTCTTTAGGCAACAAATGTAATCAGATCAATAACCGCAGTACATCGACTGTCTTCAGTACAAAGAATTAGTGCTTTCCGGACCATATCAACCGACGCTGGTGAAGTATTATCCTATAAACCGCCATTGACATGCAGGGAGAAGAACTTGAGCGATTATATCAGCGCCTAAAACATTATCCAAAGACGCAGGAGAGAAACAAGAGTACCCAAGTATGGCAGCGGGGCTGGTAATCCGCATCTAAATTACGCTAGACTCACAATGAATTTCCATTTGACCCAAATACTTAGTGGATTTGGCTGTTTTAGAAGCCATCTCTATAGAATCCACAATGACATTAGCCTAAAGTGTCCGACCTGCACATAATGTATAGAAGACTGTGAACATGTATTATTTTATAGCCCTCACTTTTTAAAAACAAGTGAACAACTAAAAACTACAATCGGTAATAGGTAGTTTTACAATCGAAAATTTGACGACACTCATGTGTTAATCTACTGAGAAAGAGCAGCTGTCAGCGTAGCTTCTGCTTTACTAATGACAAAACTGAGGCTTTTTCAACAGTATAGCCGTCCGTCAGTCCGCACTCCACGAAGTAATACTTAACTAATGTCAGAGTCTTTAGTAATATCACAACTGAGGCACAAGAACTTTTTCAACAGAAATATAGGCGTCCCTCATGTTCTCTTCAATAAGTCGAAAAACATCTATGTAGATTATGATTCAAAAAAAAATTTTTTTTTTTTTCAATTGCACTCCAAAAATAGGAAGTAATACTTAACCTCTCCAAATATGAGTTTTTAATTGTGGGAGAGTCTTGCCTAGTTCAGAACAGGAAAAATTTATATCTCGTTTTTGAGATTAAAAGCTCCGGTCACTCCTGCTTTAGATGCTTCCCGCTACTATAAAAAATATTAAGTTTGCCGCGATATTTCTAACACCCAAAAAGAAACAAAGAAACGTTGGAAACCCTAAAAAGTACATGTACATACAATATAAATGTTCAACGTGATGGACTGAGTAGATTTAGACACGCCCGTCTGTCTGTATTCACAAGAACTTATCCCTCAGTTTTGAGACACCGACCTGAAATATTGCCCACGTTAAGTACGTAAAGGGAGATTTCATATTTAGTAAAGATTTCATGTTCTCTTCAATAAGTTGTTCATTTGTCGGAACAGATATCGAAAAACATATATGTAGATGTCATACGAACTCAAGTCCCTGTTTGGAAACATTTTTAATTGCAGAGAATACCATCGATTAATTACCGTATTCACGAGTTTTGGCTCCGTTTGATTTTTACTTCAATAGACAGGGTTGCCACCTTATTGTTTTCATTAAACTTTAGTTATTGGTAGTCAAGTTTTTAGAATTGACTTGGTATCATTTTCATATTTTATTAAATTGGAAACGCTAATTTATTTAAATTTTTAAATTTATGGCAACCCTGTTTTGAATTATATCACAAGTTTTGTTCAAACTAATACTGTAATACTATATTAAATAAATATTTAATTTGTATTTAGACAGACATTTTTTTTCAACAAGCATGACGACATTCTATATTTTTGGAAGCATAAATTTTTGGAATGGAAAAAGTTAGTGCCTAAAGCACCCAAAATTGTGGAACTAATGTAGAAATTCAGATTTTTTCTAATTTAACCACTGTTAACACCCCAATACCAGCATATAACCCTCCACACGTTACAAGTGGCAACTTGATTTTTAGATTTTGGCCAAATTCTCCGGAAATTTTCAGCGAAACGACTTCTATGTGCTTTTGTATAGATTGCTGTACCCACTTCTTGTATGGGTATTTACAATTCTCAATATTTGTTGTTCTTTTATTGTTCTGTCTACAACACCAATGATTGATAAATTGTGTATCGATGTGGCAGCAGCGGCAGCACCAGCAGCGTAGCACTGCTCCGTGCAGGACGCAATAATTCACCGTAATGGTCAGTGGACAGCGACGGTCATAAATCATATGAACGCCAAGCGTTTGCCCAACAACAATAACTTCATACCAACAAGTATATTGAAAGCTAAAATAATATCGCTTGCTTACTAGTAGTATTTGAAATACAGCACTGGCATGACAGGAAGAAAGGCATATCACCGCTGGAATATCGTATGAGTGTGCGAATGTAGTGGAGCGTAAATACCAAAGTGCTGCCTGTTCCATTTCGACTCGGTGTGGGTCGCTAAATGTCAGATGTCAATCGGTTTCGGCATAAATCTTGAAAATATTATTTTATGTTAAAAATGAAAGTCGATTTTTTTTTGCGACACGAGGGAATCGTGTAACTGTATGGATTTTTAAAGTTCATTGATCTTCATTCAGCATTAAAGTTGTAAAATTTTTGGTAGCTTAGGTGAGCAGTTAGACCAAAAGTAATGTAAGTAAGTTGGAGGCAAACCAAAGTGAGTGGAAACCCCCCTGCGGTTGTGCGTAGTGTTTGGGAGACACCACATAAAATATCTACCCAACGAAAAATCAAACAAAGCCACGGATGAAACACTCCTTTGTGATACGACTACCTTAAATATTTTAAGAATAACGATGAGTGATGAACCTGGAATGTCGGCTCCCTTAAGTGGGAAGATGCAGCTGCCTAAGTGGTTGATGTCTTCGTGCGACTGAAGGTTGTAATCAACGCCCTTCAAGAAATGCGATGAACGGAACAATGACGAACGAAGGAGGTTCCTTCTGAAATCTATTAAAGCGGTCACATAAAATAACGCAAATTTGGTATTGAATTCGACCGCATTTTGGCATTCACCCCGATAAATGCACGTCTACTTAGCTACAGATCATAACAGATCTCTGATTTCGCCCACATCCCAGACAAAAAAAAGGACGATGTGACCAGAGATGCTTTCTATGAGCGCCAGGTACGCAACTATGAGCTCTGCTGCAACCAGGACTTGAAAATCGTTATGGGCGATTACAAAGCCAGGTTGAGTAAGCAAGATGTTTTCAAATGTCGGAAAACTCAGCTTCCATGATGAAATATCCGCAAACAGGCTGAGGCTTATCAACTTCGTCGTGGCCTGCAGTACCAGGTTGCGGAACAAGAAAATGGATCAAGCTATATGGTATGGGTTTCGGCAAGGTAAAAAAAGAGGTAATACGATGAGAACTGACGTGCCGCAGTGTTGAAACGACGGACTACCTACTTCGCAACGTTGCGGGGTTGGATAGATCCAGAGAGCTGAAGGGGAAAAGCAACACATTTGCAGAAGTTTTGATAGATTTTGCGCCTTTTTGACACAAGGCCAAACTATTTTCAGGTACAGATTCTCTCTGTATTACAATATATCTAAGAGATTTACTTATATTTACAGAAAATTATCAGTTAGAAGCACTGTTCATGACTTTCGGTACCTGAGACTTTGAAATGTCTGATTTCGACAATTTTTTGACACAAAATACTATGGCTCCAAGTCATTTTTAACTTTGAACGAAGTTTTATTCCGATCTTTTCATTGGTATCTTATATATGCATCGTGACAAAATGATTTTTCAAACAAATGTATTTTTTAAGTTGGTAGGACTGTCCTTAATTACTATGCCAAATATGACCGCGTTCTGTCAACCTGTATGTTTACAGCAGGTGCTTAAGTCGGTTCACTTCAGTAGTGCGTTGCGATTTTTACTTTTTTTACTTTGATAAAAATCTCGAACAAAGAATTTGCCTAAATTTTTGTTTTTCTAGAAGAATTTCGAATGCAGAGTCGTGGCAATGTTGATCCAGTTTTATCAAAAACACAATACTACAAATGGTTCACATCCTTCAAAGACGGTCGAGAGATCGTTGAAGATATACCTCTTTCTGGGCAACCTAAGACCTCTTCAACTGACTTTAAATCAAATATTAAGCGAGACGCATTTGTAGACAGAAGAAGAAAGAGGCTGAAATGCGTGAGTACGAAGAGCTTGATAAGCTGGCCGACAGGGGTAATGCTCGAAAATTCTACGAAAAAATGCGGCGGCTTACAGAAGGTTTCAAGACCGGAACATACTCTTGTAGAACCCCCAAAGGTGATCTAGCCACTGATGCCCAGAGCATACTTAAATTATGGAGGGAACACTTCTCCAGCCTGCTGAATGGCAATGAACGCACAACACCAGGAGAAGGAGAACCCGATTCCCCAATCGATGACGATGGAGCAGTCGTTCCATTACCCGACCATGAAGAAGTTCGAATAGCAATTGCCCGCCTGAAGAACAACACAGCGACAGGGCCGACGGATTGCCGGCCGAGCTATTCAAACACGGCGGCGAAGAACTGATAAGGAGCATGCATCAGCTTCTTTGTAAAATATGGTCGGACGAAAGCATGCCCAACGATTGGAATTTAAGTGTGCTATGCCCAATCCATAAAAAGGAGACCCCACAATCTGCGCCAACTACCGTAGGATTAGCCTCCTCAACATCGCATATAAGGTTCTATCGAGCGTATTGTGTAAAAGATTAAAGCCCACCGTCAACAAACTGATTGGACCTTATCAGTGTGGCTTTAGATCTGGCAAATCAACAACCGACAAGATATCCACCATGCGCCAAATCTTGGAAAAGACCCGTGAAAGGAGAATCGACACACACCACCTCTTCGTCGACTTCAAAGCTGTGCTATGTAAGCTGACGTTGAGCAACACCAAAAGCTCCGCCAGAATCGGGAAGGACCTCTCCGAGCCGTTCGATACCAAGAGAGGTTACAGACAAGGCGATTCCCTATTGTGTGACTTTTTCAACTTGCTTTTGGAGAAAATAGTTCGAGCCGCAGAACTAAATAGAGAAGGTACCATCTTCTATAAGAGTTTACAGCTGCTGGCGTATGCCGATGATATTGATATCATTGACCTCAACACCCGTGCCGTTAGTTCTGCTTTCACTGGGTCTGGCAGTGAACGAGGGCAAGACGAAATATCTCCTGTCATCAAACAAACAGTCGTCGCACTCGCGACTTGGCACTCACGTCACTGTTGACAGTCATAACTTTGAAGTTGTAGATAATTTCGTCTATTTAGGAACCAGCATTAACACCACCAACAATGTCAGCCTAGAAATCCAACGCAGAATAACTCTTGCCAACAGGTGTTACTTCGGACTGAGTAGGCAATTGAGAAGCAAAGTCTTCTCTCGACAAACAAAAACCAAACTCTATAAGTCACTCATAATTCCCGTCCTGCTATATGGTGCAGAGTCTTGGACGATGTCAATAACGGATGAGTCGACGTAGCGAGTTTTCGAGAGAAAAGTTCTGCGAAAGATTTATGGTCCTTTGCGCGTTAGCCACGGCGAATGCCGCATTCGATGGAACGATGAGCTTTACGAGATATGCATGTATACGACGACATTGACATAGTTCAGCGATTTAAAAGACAGCGGCTACGCTGGCTAGGTCATGTTGTCCGGATGGACGAAAACACTCCAGCTCTGAAAGTATTCGACGCAGTACCCGCCGGGGGAAGCAGAGGAAGAGGAAGACCTCCACTCCGTTGGAAGGACCAAGTGGAGAAGGACCTGGCTTCGCTTGGAATATCAAATTGGCGCCACGTAGCGAAAAGAAGAAACGACTGGCGCGCTGTTGTTAACTCAGCTATAATCGCGTAAGCGGTGTCTTCGCCAATTAAGAAGAAGAAAAAGGGTATGGTGCTTGAAAACCGTCAGGCAAGTGTTAGAGAGATGGCTAGAGAGCTCGATACCTCTCGCGAATCCGTTCGGATGATTATGGTGGATATTTTGGAAATGAAACGCGTTTTTGCTCGACTCGTCTCGATAAAATTGCGAATTCAGGGATAGCATTATAACTGCCGACGAAACATGGGTTTATGCGTTTGACATACAAACAAGTCAATAATCATCGGAATGAAGAGGAGAGGGGAGAAAAACGAGCCAAAACCGAAAAAACTACGCCAACATCGCTCAAATCAATATTCGTGGTTTGGTGCATCATGAATTTGTTCAGGAGGGACAGACGGTCAATAAGGAGGATATGTACATTAAAGATATTAGGAGTCAGATTAACACCGATTCAAATATCAATATGTAGTTATAAGATGATCTAGAAAATCATTCGTATAAATCAGTGTACCAACTTCTGGGTGATATTTATTGAAGTTACTGTAATTATCACTGTCACAAAATCCCTACCTCCTAAAGTACATATACCTATTATAGAAACAGCTAAAAGTTGAGCACGGGTGTTTTGCAATAGAAGCATATGAGCGTCATAAAAATGCAACATCGTTATATTCGACAGACATCAGAGCTACCGAAAGTAAAATCATGATTTTGTAAAATAACAAAATTACAAGACGAAAACTCATACTAACTTAAATATCAACAGATCTGTTGCTTTTTATTTGCTAAGTAAAAAAGCGGGTCAACAACACAGTGCACAATCTATCTGGATTATAATTTTTTTTTTCGTTTCTACAACGTTCTATTAATTTTTTTGTCGACACACGAGATGCTACACACCGGCTAATACACCGACAGAGCGGCGGATTAGCAAATCAGATAATGCTATCAACACACTACCTTGGCTACAGGGCATACTTATCTGTCATATTTAAATGAATTTCAGATAAGAAACGCAAACTAAGCGCCTTTACAAGCAAACCGATTGCCAGCAATTATCACTCAACTGACGTTGAGACCGTTGAGACCCCAAAAACAGCAACAGCAACAACCAAACGTATAAGGTGCAACGCATTTGTACGAAGATTTGTACTAGAAGCCGCAATAGTTCCATTGCTCAACGCCCAGCAAACAAAAGCTGAGCATCATTTGAGTTAATCTTGCCAACAACGCTGGCCAAACGAACGCTGCAACTGTGGCGAGGGCTTTACCAGCGTTAACTTGACGAGCATGCTCAGTTTAATGCAGTCAGTGGGAGTGCACAGTACCGCCTGGTGGAATTACAAGTGGCATAAGTAAATTGTTGGAGTTAAATAAATTGTGGAGAAAAGAGGTGAGGCGCTAGGTTCAAACATATATGTGTGATTATATAGCTAAGTTTGGAGGTTATTTGTGGTGGCGCGAAGGACGAGCATATGAACTTAGTCTTAGTCAGAAGCGAACTTAATAAGCGTCAGTGAACTGCGGCTGCTGGCTTAATAAGCATTTATGTGAGAGATATATTTTAAATATTGAAAACAGTGTGAGCAGAAGCCTTCAAATTATTAAAGCCAGCGAAACCGCAAGGAAATTAAGTGAAACAGAAACGATTTGCGACAGAAAACGAAGTCACTGAGAAACGTGAGTCTTCATAACCGCCATAACGCTTGCGTCTAGTGAACTCTGGCAAGCAGTGTCAGCGACGCTGTCAACGTCACGAGCGGGTCAAAGCCGCAGCAAAGAGGCGGAAGTGATTTGCTGATGCAACAGTGGAATTGAAATTTAAGAAAGAAAAAGAAAAAAATAAAAACTTTTTGTGAAAATAAAAATAAGAAGAAATTTAGTGGAAATAAAAATAAAAAAAAAATTTTTTTTTTTTTGAAATAAATGAAATGAGTTGAGGAAAAGTGAATAAATTGCACTTTTTTACGCCAATTTAAAGTGAAAATTACAAAGTGTAATGAAAAAATACTAAAAGCCCTCCGAAAAAAGTGCCGTTAAAAGTTTGTTTTGAATGCAAACTTCCGGTTAATTGCCATTAATTGATTTAGCATCAATATCCAACCTCCACGCACACACACACAGCGCCAACCGAACGACGCGAAAAAATGCAAAGTTTTTCACGAAAAGTGTAAAAATTCCTTACTTTTGACTACTTATCTTCATTTACTCACTTTTTTGTGTGTGCCTTCGCAGCGTACCGCCCACGCCAATACATTGTTGCATTAGCACAAATTACGACTTTTCGGCAGCAGGCAGCAAACAGCGGGCGAAAAAAAATTATAAGTTAAATTGAAATAGAAACTCAAAAAGGAAAAAAGTGCAAATTTTAGAGTGAAAAAAGTTGCAAAAAAAGTAAAATCTAACAAAAATCGTAAAAAAATAGAAGAGAACAGCAGCAAAGCCAACTGCAAAATGGGTCAGGAGGATCAGGAGGTGCTAATAAGAGGCGGCAAGGCCACTAGCACATCGGCCGAAAGTTTGGATAATGTAAGTAAATACATACACACACACACAGAAGTGTAAATATAGACAAGCATACAAATATAACTGTAAGTTGGCCGTAAGGATGCACGAATTTCAAATAAATGACGAGGCAGCTGAAAAGACCAGCCAAACAAGGCAGCAGCGAATGGGCAGACACAGAAACATGCATACAGACAGATAGACAGATAAATAGACAGGCAAACAGACAGAAAGACAGACAAACAGACAGACGGACAGCTATAGTACAATGAATGTAGACAAACTTTTCTAATGGCAAATGACAAGTTGTTAGGTAAACAAAAAATCAAAAAGGATCCCAACAAAAAACACACAAATAAGAATGTAGGAAAGCGAATTGAGACACAGTACGCCAGACAGCAATAGTAACGGTCCAATATGCCGTCGCGTGTTGGACTTGATGAAGGCAAGCGCAATTTGGCATTACAAAAAGCCACGGCAAAAAGAAATGTAGATAAGTAGAGCAAATGACTGAGAAGACGCTGTTGAGTGTAATAGCGTGGAAATACTAAATATAAAAATTAAGAAAAAAAAATAAAAATAAAAAGAGAAAGAGAAAATTACTTACCACTTGTTTAGAGGCGGCGTGTACCTAGAAAAGAGAGAAAATTAACGTTTTAATTTATTAATTTTGGATTTTTCAACAGACGCATTGTAGAATTTAATAAAAACGGTAGGAAATTTATAACGCTTCTAAGTAGACAGGCGCAGAACACCAGTTCACAAACTACAAATCACATGAGCGCAGTGCACTCGGCTATGTAAGACACAGCAATACTAAATAGAATTTTCATTAAGAGGGTTATACTAGTCTAGATGCAAGAATTTCAGGTTATTTTTGAAGTGTCCTGAAGTAAAGTGTAACCTTACAAGAACATAAAAAAAGATCTAAAAATTAAACAAGTAAGGAAGGGCTAAGTTCGGTTGTCACCGAACATTTTATACTCTCGCATGATAAAGTGATAATAATTTACATATTTTTTTATTTTGCTGTAAAATTAATTAGATTAGATCAATTTGTGTACTTTGAGTATTGAATTGTATTTTCATTTCCTAATGTATGTATGTATATATTATACAGAGAAGGCATCAGATGGAATTCAAAATAGCGTTATATTGGAAGAAGGCTTGGTTGTGAACCGATTTCACCCGATTTTCGTATATGTCATCAGGGTGTTAAGGAAATGTTATGTACCGAATTTCATTGAAATCGGTTGAGTAGTTCCTGAGATATGGTTTTTGGTCCATAAGTGGGCGACGCCACGCCCATTTTCAATTTTTAAAAGCCTGGGTGCAGCTTTCTTCTGCCACTTCTTCCGTAAAATTTAGTGTTTCTGACGTTTTTTGTTAGTCGGTTAACGCACTTTTAGTGATTTTCAACATAACCTTTGTGTGGGAGGTGGGCGTGGATATTATCCGATTTCTTCCGTTTTTGAACTGTATATGGAAATGCTTGAAGGAAACGACTCTATGGAGTTTGGTTGACATAGCTATAGTAGTTTCCGAGGTATATACAAAAAACTTAGTAATGGGCACTTTTCCAAAAAAATTGCGTCCAAATATGCCCCTCCCTAATGCGATCCCTTGTGTCAAATTTCATTTTAATATCTTTAGTTATGACACTTAAAAGGTTTTCGGTTTCCGCCATTTTGTGGGGGTGGCAGTTGGCCGATTTTGCCCATCTTCGAACTTAACCTTCTTATGGAGCCAAGGAATACGTGTACCAAGTTTCATCATGATATTACAATTTTTTACGGACAGACGGACGGACAGACGGACGGACGGACAGACAGACATCCGGATTTCAACTCTACTTGTCACTCTGATCACTTTGGTATATATAACCCTTTATCTGACTCTTTTAGTTTTAGGACTTACAAACAACCGTTATGTGAACAAAACTATAATACTCTCCTTAGCAACTTTGTTGCGAGAGTATAAAAATTTCAAATATAAGGTTCCCTACTTTTTTAAGGAAAAAACACAGAATCTTCAAATTTATTGGATAATGTTTATAATCATTCGAAAGAACATTATTTGGCATTTCTTATTTGAAGATTATGTCTTTCAAATGTTGGCCGTGGCTACGTCTCAAATAGTTCATCCATTCAGTCCAATTTCCGATGACTCGTTCGAGCATTTCGACTAGAAACTGTCGAACGACACTCGTGATGTTTTGCTCCAAGGCCTGAATCGAAGCGGGTTTGTTCGCATGGACTTTCGGCTTTACATATTCCCACTGGCAAAAGTCTAATGGCGTGATATCACACGATCTTGGTGTCAATTGACCAGCTCAAAACGTTAAATTATCTGCTCAACGAAGTGTTCTCTCAATAAATCCATCGATTGATGCGATGTGTGGGAAGT
Source organism: Bactrocera neohumeralis (assembly GCF_024586455.1). NCBI lineage: Eukaryota > Metazoa > Arthropoda > Insecta > Diptera > Tephritidae > Bactrocera > Bactrocera neohumeralis. The sequence goes on from NC_065922.1 coordinate 46,705,414, forward strand.
GCCGCCGTCTGGTTGAAACCAAATGTCGTCAAGATCACGAGCTACAATTTCAGCCATCAAATATTCGATTGTCATGGCGCGATAACGGTCGAAATTGACGGTTACGTTCTCACAGGCATTATTTTTGAAGAAATATGGACCGATGATTCCACCGGCTCACAAACCACACCAAACTGTTATTGTTTCTGGATCAAATGGCAGCTCTTGAAACTTGTTTACATTCCCATTGAGATAAAAATGGAACATATCGCCGAATAAAATTTGGCTCATAAACGTCGGATCTTCTTGGAACTTTTCAAGCCATGGAGCGTAGCAATATTGCTTGGGATGGTCGATCGGCTTCAGTTCTAGCACATAAAAAATACATATTTTTGTCTCTAGATAAAATGCATATAGAAGAAAGAGTGGGAACATAGGGTATATTACAGATGATAACGAATGCAGATTACATGCGGACAATTTGTATAGTAAATTTTTGCAAACACCTTGAAATATTACCTTCGTATTTATTTTTTAAAACATTACTTTTTTTTTGTTCCCTGCGAACTTATCCTATCTTACTTCTTCATATTTCTTATGCTATTTTTAGAATTATGCAATGTGAAAATGCAAAAGCTATCGACATTGTTGAGAAATGTGTCAATCAAATTCTTTATTACTTCTCGGACTATTCTATTTATTTATGCATTCTAAAGCAAATATGTATGCAAATAGTATCTGTATATACATATACAAATGTATATATACATACTTGTATATATAAATATACTTATATCAAATAAATAAATATGAGTGCATTTCTTAATAGTTACATAGTAAACACATGTGTACAATAAAGCGTAACTAACGGTTTTGTGGTTTTATTTCACCGGTATGGGAACAAGCATTACATGCAGTTACTCGTATCTCCATAACTACCCAATTGGAAAATTAATGATAGTTGCACATGCAACGGTGTTTTCAATGTGGAATTTAGAGTTTTGATATTAAATATCAATATAATGGAATTCTTCGTCTTGAATTAGCAAAAGAACAAAAATATGGATTTTGTATCACACATAGATTCCTATCAATTTGTACAGCAGTTTTCCATCACTTTTAGATCTTGATGGAACCGCTTTCTCTGTTTCTTGCTATTATAATTTATTCAGATTATTATTATTTTCATGACTTCTTTGGAAGGTGGTTTTTTATAGGAAAATAAAAATGAATTATCTGCAATATTTAGAGTATTTTTATTTACATATTGAAAATTTAAAAAAATTAATACTTTATTACTATTATATTATTATTGTCACTCGAAGTTGGAACCTCAAAAAAAATGCACGTGGGTGGCCCAGGTGATTTTGGCTCTTTATGTTATCTGAAATCAAATATTCTTGATTATTCTTAATCTATAGATCTGTCATTCTGGTCGGAAATAATGAAGTTAAATTTCAAGGCTAAATAACAAAATGGCAGACTTTGAAAAAAAAGTCCTTTTATTTTAGCAAAGAAAGGGTTGTAAAATAAAAAGTTAGGACTGAAAAATTTTCGTTAGTACCGACGAGAACTATAAGTGTGTAGAACAGCCTGTTAAAATTTGAAAGCAATCGGTTCAGTAGAAAAAAAGTTAGAACCCGAGCCGACCAGAAAAACAATGTTTTGAGAAACAGGTGTTTAAAGTTCAACAACTCTGAGAGAGAGCACTCCGAGGCGCTCTAGGAAACTCGTTATAACTCCCGAAAAATTTTGAATTTCTCTCTGAAATTTTCACAGTATATTCTCAAGACATTGTACTTTCAAATCAAGCAAAAAAAAATTCGATTTTTTGAACCCAAGTTACCAGACTACTACCTTAAGTAAATACTCTTATTTGCTCCTAGAGTATGAAAATTTTGTAGCTTATTTTACTCAAATTCTTCGTAATCTGGTGCTGTAGCTTACCTTACTAAGCTTAATTATAACAATATTCTTCCACCTTTAACACTTCTACAAAATTGCTTTGTCATTCCCAACGTTTTTCACGTTTGAAATCAGTTAGTTCATTTTGAAAAAAAAAAACAATGGCGTAGATGTCTCACCCTGCCAATCACTTACATCGGTGCTTGATGAATTTGAAGCAGAATTTTCAAAATTCCATTTAACTCTAAAAATAAATAATTAATTTAATGGACTTAAGCAGAAATGTATATTTAGTTTGAAAGTAATTTCTTTTCTAGTTCTCAGTGTCCTACCGGGTGTCTTCGAGCATAAATGTACTATATATTATATAAGTAAAATATAGTTGAAAATTCCATTCATGCGAATATTTGTTTTGCGGTTACCTTTAGGCGCCGTTGGAAAGCGCTTCCAACTACAGCGCCTCATACTAGTTATATATTATCTTACTCAAACTACCTCGTCTAAAGCCAATCGACTAAGTCAAGCGAAAAACGAATAGGAATACGTGGATATGCGAAATACTACACGAAGATGTTATGCTCAGATGAGCAATTTGCTGATTGTCTCGGTGCTTATATTAAATATTTGCGTCAAACTAAATACTTTCAATAACAATATCTTGAATGCTAGTAAGTTCTGTATTGATAATGCCAAGAATGAATTTTAAAATTTATGGAAAGAAAGAACAATCACTTCCATCTTGAGTGAAATCAGTTGAGATGTGTAAAATTTTTTTTTAAATACAGTCATCTTAAATAAGTAGTACAACGAATAGAAGAATCATTTTATTCTTGAGCGCTTAAAATTAATGAAAAACTGTGGGTTAATTTACCGTAAACTAGTACCGTACTAGTAAAGTTTCACTTTGAAGTCTTATTTGTTAAAGTTGGACATGGAAGGATATTGTTTTAGTGAGATTTCTAAAAAAAAATCCGTACTTAGTATTAAAAAGTAGAAAAGTGGAATATTCCATGGTCCACAAATATGCCAATTAAAGAAAGATACAGATTATATCAAGGTTATAATTGTTAAGGAAACTGAAGCTTGAAAAAGATGTGTGTTCATAGATTATGAAAAAATTCTGCAATATAAGCTGGCAACTGTCAGACTCTAAGAACAATTTTGAGAGAGCCACCAATATCTGAAAGTGGTGGAAAACTCGTATTAAAGTTGTTCAGATCGTCATATGATCGCAGACTACTCTTGTTACTTAAAATGAGATTATCAACTAAAAAATTGTAAAAGAAATCCTCATAGAGGTTTTAAATTGAAATATAACATATGTTTTTGACAGTTGTTTCTGTGTATACTTTGATATATCCTTATTTTTCTAAACAAAATTGATTCATTTCGAGGCTCCTTACTTTTTTAAAGAAAAAAATAGAAACTTCGAATTTAATGGGTAATGTTTATTATCATTCGATTATTTTATTATTTTATTTTTTGAAGATTATCTCTTTCAAATGTTGGCCACAGCTACATCTCAGATGGTCCGTCCGTTGAGTCCAATTTTCGATGACTCGTTCGAGCATTTCGACTAGTAACTGGCGAATTACGCCCGTGATGTTATGCTCCGTGGTCTAAATCGAAGCGGGATTGTTCGCATAGACTTTTGAGTTTACATATCCCCACAGGAAAAACTCCCCACAGGGATAACGGTGTGATATCACACGATCGACCGGCCCAAAACTTGAAATGCGGCGCCGACTTCTTGAAACCAAATGTCGCCGATATCACGAGTTTCAATTTCAGGCATCAAATAGTCGCTATAACGGTCGCCATTGACGGTTATGTTTTCACCGGCATCATTTTTGAAGAAATATGGGCCGATGATTCCATCTGCCTACAAGACACATCAAATCGTTGATTTTTATGGTTGAAATGGCAGCTCTTGAATCTCTCCAGGTTGCTCTTCGTCTCATATTGCGGCAATTTTGCTTATTTACATACCCATTGAACCAGAAATAGACCTCATCGCTGAACAAAACTTGACTGGAAAACGACGGACCTTCTTAGAATCTTGGATCTTGTTTTCAAGAGCGAAGTGATGTCCTTTTGAAAGGTCGAACGGCTTCAGTTCTTGCACAAGCCTTATTTTGCATATTTTCAATTTAAGATCTCGGATAAAATGCGCCAAAATCGTGCCATACGTCAGTCCCGAGTTACTGCGAACGGTGACGAGTCGACTCTTCACGGTCTTCGTGTACACTCTCAGCTACGGCTGCTATTTTTCTTCACAAGGTGCTGGACGTGGTCTATTCGGTCGAATTTTATCGAATAATGAATGCTGGGTCTCAAGATGCGTGATGGTGTTGCGAATAGTACGCTCAGCAGTCCGATTATGTTGGCCATAAGTTGAGCGAAGCGCGCGAAAAACATTCTTTACACAATGTGAATTTTCGTAATAAAGTTGAACGATTTGCAAACGTTCTTCAGGCTTAAGTATTTCCATGATGAAATGCAAGCAATATTAAATAAAAGTAACATGACAACTTGACACGACTCACGAGTGATCTGTTCACCCGTGGATCTTGGATAACCCGTTATAATGAGTCTGAAGGGATTACAAAAGACTAGACAAATTTTTAAGGAATATATACAAAGATCGAAATAAGAAATGTACGAGTACGTTCTACATAACATATTATGTATTTTGGGATAATGAGTGAAAACGTGTATCCAGATAAATGGTGTGAATACAAATACACATATTTACATTATTTTATCCCCTGTGTTATCACGGTGCATACCAATGTGATATCTTTCACTTTTAGTGGAAGTTCATGTATACATGCCTACATATACATATGTATGTATATGTAAATACACATATAAATCATTAAGCACTAAGCTTATGTTTTCAGATTTCAAAGTCATTAGCTTCAACGAGTTGTTGAAACGGTGTTATAGCAACCGAGGGTATTTGTATAAGTATTTGTACATGCACTTGTACGCATGTATGTATGAGCATAAAGCTGAGCATCGGTATACAACTGTAAACGATTCTCTCCGAAACTTTAGAAGCACAAATGAAAGTTTATCTGGAGATTTTTATGTTTGATTTAGTACGCAGACTAAATAAATAACATTCCCTTTTTATCTAGCATTTATTTATTTTAGACGAGCATGCTCATATGCAGCGTGAGTGACAGCATATGTATTTGTACAAAGATGTACATTTAGTTTCTTTTCTAAAGACGAATTTATAATTTTCGAAAAGTCGAGATTTTTTTGGACTAAACTCCACTCTAGGGACAGTATTACATAAATAGAATACGGAGAAAGAAAAATATTTCTATCCTATCCGTTGTAGAGTAAACGAGTTTTGTTGTGTAAGACTCTGCATTTAAACGCATTTTCTCGAAACTTCAATGTGTAAATCGGATAAAGATACTCGAAAACATATCGATCTCAAATTTTGCAAACGGTCTTTTGCTCCACAAAGAAATAGCTGTCGGCACCACAGCTAACGCACCACTGTAGCATATAGCTGTCATACACACTAAAAGATAACAAATAAGGAAGGGCTAAGTTCAGGTTGGCCGAACATTTTATACTGTCCGAATTTGGAAAGGTCAAAGGCTGAGAAATACTTTCAGGTTTTAGCGAAACTTTAAACAAGTAAGGATGCAACCATACATTTTATACTACAGAAAATTGCAGGAATCAAAGCTATAGAACTACTTTAAGGTGTAAAATATTTAGTTTACAACAAATATGCGTTTCTAATGAAATAAGCAGAGAAGAAATCTATTAGTTAAGAGCCAAAAACAAAAACATAACGCATGAACTCAGTTTTGCACCCTTTATGAAAAAAGAGAAAATTGATATATTATTAATATTTTGTCTAAAGGCCCTTATTATCTATAACATTTTTCATGCGATTTGGCATACTCTCAACCAGATTCCGTACCATTTCTTTTGGAATTTGATTCCACTCTACTTCTACTCGCCTGCAAAGGTCGTCAAGATTGGATGGGGCAAATTGGTACTGCCCGAGCCGTCGTTTCACAATTGACCATAAGTTCTCAATTGGATTGAGGTCGGGGCTTTGAGCTGGCCACTTTATCAACTTAAATGTTTGGTTTCCCAGCCATTCGCGAACAATTTTCGCAGTGTGCTTGGAGTCCCCATCTTGTTGAAAAGTTATTTCCTTTTCGGGGTAACACTCTTTTCCAAAAAATTGGGAAGATTGCAAAATATGTAAATAGTTTCCTTTTCGCATTATGCCATCAATCTAATGCAATGGTCCAACGTGCCACCACGTAAAGCACCCCCAAACCATTATATTTCCTCCTCCATGCTTCACGGTTTGTTTTACATGATGTCTTTGAAGTTTCTCGCCAGGCTTGCGCCAACAATATTGCTTTGCATCCACATTCCCGATTCTTCCAAGTGCTCTTCTAGCTGTCCACCGACTAACATTTTTAATAATGTCCATAGAAACATCTTTTGGCGATAAAAGCTTATATTTCCTTATTTTCGATATCATAAGTCTAGCGTCAGAGTCTGTTAAGATGCGATGGCGCCCATTCAACACGCTTTTGAATGATACATTTTGTCTTTTTTGCACCTTGACCACCACTGACTGAATAACTTGCAGTTTTTTAGCAATAATGCGTGTTGAATAGCCACTCTTAGTTAGGCTTACAATATTATTTTCTTTATCTAGCGATAATTTCTTCATTTTTTATCAGGAATATAGATACCAATTTTCCAATTTTACACTATTAGGAACTATTTAAGACATTCCAGACCATTTTCTGTATTTTCATTTAGACAACTCAAATATTGGCCGATATATCCAGCAGTAGTATATGGCGACTCAAGGAAGTATTGACCCGATGACAGGATAGGTTTCTGTCTGAATTTCAATTGTACTATATATGTATATCTCACATTGACCGATATTTTCGGTTAAAAGTCAACTATAGATACAGGGATCCACATAATAAGCTCTTTTTGAAGATTTCGATCCCAAAAATTATGAAACTACTCAAATTTTAGATTAAAAACACTGTGGAACATTTTTGGGATTATTGTCTGGGGGGTGAGAAATTCCAAGTCAGGGTGATGGTACTAGGTCAGTATAGTAAAACCCTCAAAGGGTTTAGCGTTCGTATGTGTCAGTTTTTTATGACCTTTTAAATTTTTTTTTATCCTTTTTGGGGCTCCTTTATTCGCAGATGCATAGCAATTCAATGGATTGTGACCTTCGCCAGGATTAGTCCAAGTCATTGGGATACCGAATGGCATACTTTCACGTCTTCTATTTTTCCAAACCATTAGACGGTTGTAGCAGCTTTTACACACTATATTTGGTATCCAATTTTCGTTCACTATAACATTTTGGTTACAGTACATCTCGTATGTTTGAACAAAATCAGTACTGAAATTTCCCCTTTTTTTATGTGTTGAGACATATCGAGTTATGTTAAACTACGTTTTTGCCAAAATGTTACAACTAAGCGAAAAAACATCATGATAAAGAAAAAATTTAAAAGGTCATAAAAACAAACTGGCACATACGAACGCCAAACCCTTTGAGGGTTTTACTATACTGACCTAGTACCATCACCCTGACTTGGAATTTCTCACCCCCAGATTAGCTGTTGTACTGTGAAATTTGTATTCACGATTTTCTGATATAAAATTTTTAAAAAATAATATTACAAATTTTAACCGTCAACCACCGACGCCACAGGCGAAACAATTTTCCCACAAATCTCAAAATTCAAACGGAGTTTTTCAAAAATATACCACTAATTGTCAATTGTGCGCGCATTTTATATGGTTTCACACCACACGCAACCAAAAACCACCAACCATTGACCAATTGGCCATTCATAGAGTGTCAAGCAAATGTACAGTTAAAGCCACCCTCTGACACACAGCACGCTCAGCTTGCATTCATTCATGATAGCAGCTAAGCTTTGAAGGCAGCGACAAAAAGACCGAACAACTCTTTGAAAAAGAAGAAAAAAAATACATATTTACATATATTTCAAATAAAAACAAAATAACAGTAAACCATAAACAAAACTAAATAACGACTAAGCAAAAAATTAAATAAAAAATCAAATAACCAACAAAATGTCAAAAAACTCACACGTGAATTTTTTTTTAGAATTAAAAAAGCTAAAATGAATATGCAACAAAAAGAAAAAACAATTACCGGCAGTTTGCCCTAAGCAGTTCACAATGCACACAACAACAAATAAAAATAAAACATAGACATACATATTTTATTTAGAATTACCTAATTTCCCTGAACAAATATACACTTAACACTGTGTACTTTGCGCATTTGTTGTTATTGTTTTTATAATGTGTTATAAAACCTCAAAGGAATAACACAATTACAATTTCCCGCCAAATATGCGCACTCTCCTCTCCACCGATTTCCATTACGGCGCTATGCAATTTATTCGTCAGCTTGTGGTCACTTCTGCAGCTTGTTGAAACTTAGATGAAAATTGGCAGTAATAATCATAAAAAGAATAACGAAAAACACCGTTAAACACAACGGCAACGATGTGAATATGAAGAACCATATAATTTAGGCAAAACAGCCAAAAGCAGGTGTGAGAGTAATTTTATTTTTGTGTTTTTCCCCTGGGGCAGATGGTGTGTTGAGACACGCTGTTAGTATATTAAGTAATATAATAGGTATGATCTGGACCTGACGCTGGCCATGAATGCCAAAGAACAAGTGCATGTTAAGTATTATCAGCGAAAAGCCACAAACAATTGAGGAGTGAGAATAAAAGTTGTGTGCACATTTAGGCAGCCCATGCAATTAATTTGCGCCAGGCAGTGGCAAAGCAAGCGTACACAGGAAAAACTGTTGACTTCGGCTGCACCGAAGCTATAATACCCTGCACAGGGGCATTTCTTATAGCAAAGAAGGGTATAAAAAGATTTGTATCTAGATTTTGTTCAGCCAATTTACAAAATGTCGTGAAGATATCTTATGAAATAAAAATGTTAACTATACAAAAGCTTAATTTGGATCGGTCAGTTTGTAAGAAAACTATATGCTATAGTTTTCTGATATTGGCGGTTCCTACAAATGGATAGCTTCTTGAAGAAAAAATGACGAGCGCAAACTTTCAGTTCGATATCTCAAACACTGAGGAGCTGGCTCTACCCCATATACATACAAGCCGACGAACTAAATCGACTCAGCTCGATCCTTTATATGTACATACATACATACATATATGTATGTATATATATATATTTTACAGAGTCTCCAACATTCTTCTAAGTGTTACAAACTGCGTGTTTAACTTAGTACACCCTGTTCAGGGTATAACAAAAATAAACGCAATATGCGGCAAGAAAAATTATCAAGTGAAAATTTAATATCCGTTAAATGTTGAAAAAGAAGGAAACATAATGGCGTTAAGTCGACGAAAAGCGAAAAACGCAGACACATCACGTCCCATGTCCAAGTAAGCAAAAGAAAACATCTGAAGACAAAATATTGTTGTTCTTGTTGTTACTTTTCTTATTGGAGAGCGAAACTGCTGCGATGGCTGCTTATTTCATTTCACTTGCATAGCTTAAATGAGACATGAAATGCTTCACAAACAAGAAATTTAAATAAAATATTGTATACCAACGTCTGCAGCGGCTTAATTCGTATTATTGACTGCCGCAAGTTAAACTTTTAGCGGCCGGCAGCTGAAGGGATGATGGTATTAAATATCTTCACTTCCGATTGGCACATCAAAATAAAAATGCTGCTGCACGGTGAAATGGAAATTCAATTAAACAACGGCTGAACACAAGCGTATGCCAGCAGCTGTTAACGGATGCTGCATGTAATGCCGGCTGCAGTAATAATCCTCTAAATCAAGTGCTAGGAAACTTAAATAAAACTTTGACGTTTACCTTTGGATTTGTTTCAATTAAAATTGTATTTTCTTATTGGAACACTGAAGCATTACACACAACAAAATACATATGTATGTACATATGTGCTGAAATATGTAAAAGCAGTTGGCGATTATAAATATAAGCTAAAGCGTGAAGAATGGTGGAATTCCTCCATTATTGTGCAGCCACGCATATTTGCAGTTAGAACATTCCACAATTGTCTTACTACTACAACAATAAGAACGAAACAGTTACTACTCACCAATGCTGCTTCGAAGTTGTACGCAATTTCAATTTCTGCTCGCACTTTTTCCACTACATTTATATTTATTTCCATTCACATACACTTAATTACACATTTAACATTGCACAAATTAACACATTACATTTGTTAACACAATTTTACCGGCTATTAAACGCGCACTTAACTTTTTGGCTTCGTTTCACTTTCCACTTTAATTCCAACTGCTGCTCTCGTAAGGTTGCCAGCTGATGCTTAAAAAGCTGAAGTTTGCATACGAAATGTGGGTGATAAAAGCGAAAGTATGGAAAGCGGATATGATCAAATGATTGATGGCAATTTGAAATGTGTAAACATGTGTGTGTATGTGTGTAAGGTGGCAACACAAGCCCTACCGTTTGTAGCACGGATGTGGTCAGTTAGTGAACGTTTATTGCTATTTGCTTTATTTCGGTGTTCTTATTGGAAAATGGAAAGATTTTTGACAAATAGGAATCATGCTGCGGTTCATTGACATTTTCGTCAGAAAACAAATTTATTTTAAGAAAATCTAGTGAGCTTAAAAATTTATTGAAGACAAGCTATGCTTACAACAAGAATTTGGTAAAAAAGAAAGTGATTTAAATAAAATAAAAAAGTGTAAGCATACAACAAAAGTGTGGAAGGCGATGGTAATGACACACTTCTGTCTACGAATGAGTGAGGTTAAGGGATTATATCCACTTGTAAAAAAGTCGTTTTAATTGTTTTTACATATTTGTCTGTATATCAGAGTATATTTTCCTAGAATTTCAGGTAGTTACGGCAAATAGTCTTGGATATATGAACGTGCTTATAAGAATTTTTTACGTGTTTTTCTCGAAACGCCGTTTTGATAGGCGGTGAGGAAAGTGTCTCAGAAACGACTAGACCCAACGACTTCAAATGTTTATCCAATCAGCGAAAGAAGACATATTTTTTTTCCGCTCCTCCTGGAGACTAGCTTTGGCATCTGAGGAATCCACAATATTTTTGATGTAATTATAATAGTTCTACGCTTGTGTATGTATTTTCGCATACTAGAAATCGCTTATGAAAGAGCATTGCCATTAGAAGAAGACAAAAGAAGTTATACAAATTTCGCAACCTTCTTTTGTGGCGCAGCTTCAAGGAGAAAACCACAAATATGATGAGAGTCTTGCAATCTTACTAGCATTTCCTTGAGTATTTCTTATAAACAAACATACAGATGCGTGCAACTAATTAACAACGCTGGTAGGAAAAATCGAAATTGGTTGATATTTTGATTTTCGAGAAAAATATTTTAACTATATGTTTTAAGGATAAATTATATAATATAAGAAATATAAAAAATATATTTTTTTTTTGTTATAAGAGGACTTTTATAAAATAAGGGCATTTTAAGACTTCAAAGTCAAAAATAGGTCGTGCAACTAATTAACAACGCTTTCTTGTTTTTTGGAAAAATTATTTTTATTTTGGTTTTAAAGTTAATATTTGGTTGCAAACCCATTATTTTCAATCACAGCTTGACATCAGCGAGGCATTGCCTCCACTAAACTTTTGCAGATGTCCTTTGCAATATGGTTCCATTCTTGTTGAACCTTTTCGTATAATTCCTGGAAATTTCCAACTTTATGGGAACGAACTCTTTTCTTTAAATGTGTCCAAAGATTTTCGATTGGATTTAGGTCGGGGCTGCATGAAGGCCAGTCTAATAGAGTAACCATGTTTTCCTGAAACCATTGCTTTGTAGCATGCGCAGTATGTTTCGGGTCGTTATCCTGCTGGTAAATCCACGTTACAGGCATATTATCATCAGCATATGGTAACATTATGTTGTCCATGACTGATATGTATTTAAACTGGTCCATACGCCCATCGATTTTATAAATAGGCCCAACACCTCACCACGACATGGCACCCCAAATCATTATACAGCCGCCACCATGCTTCAAAGTTGGCCTAGTGTACTTGGGGTCAAACTCCTTGCATCGAGGCCTGCGGACATAAGCTTTCCCATCTGAAGAAACCCTATTTATCTTACTTTCATCAGAAAATAAAACTCTTTTCCAATCTCTTGCTGTCCAATGACGATATTTTTTTGCAAACTCTAAGCGGCTCCTCCGATTGCGTTCAGAGAGTAATGGCTTCTTCCTTGAAACTCTTCCAAAAAGTCCTGCCTCACGTAATCGTCTTTTTACGGTATCTACAGATGGTGCGTTTGGATTTTCTCCAAAAACTGCAACTCGAATTTGATTTGCCGTCTTGTGGGGATCCTTTTTTGACTCGCGGATAATTAATTCGTCCTCCCGAAGAGTCGATTTCCGACCTCTTTTCTTTCTAAGCACTTGTTTTATTGTTTTATTTTTGTTGTAATACTTTACTGCATTAAAAGCCATACGTTTGGAAATATTTAGAGTCTTTGCAATATCTCCGTAAGATTTCCTATCCTTGTGCATCTGTACGATCGCAGCTCTAGTGTATTCATCACAAGACTTGCGCTTGCCCATTTTTTTTTAACTAAAATTATTTATTTCCTTTATAGTAACTTATTTTAATAAAAATATAAATATTTAGTTACCTGTACACAACTAATTTATAAGAAATCTTAAGAATTCGACACGCGTTGCTAATTATATGCACGACCGTTTTACTCACTTTTGGATAAAAGACCTGAACTGTTTCAGAATAACGGGATTTTATCAAGATTTTTTTACAGCTAAATTTGACCATACTTTCACAGAAGAGAACTAAAAAAAAATATATATTTTTACGCTTAAAAATTTTACAGAAATAGCTATTTAATTTATAAGGGCAAGTCGTTGTTAATTAGTTGCACGCATCTGTATGTATGTACATCTATTTTTAAAGAAAGTAAAACAGCAACACGTAACGAGAAACGTTTGAACTACAAACTTTTAATTTCTACGGTACACAGACAGACAGTATTTATTCCCCTGCTATGCCTTAAAACTTTATGCTCAAACCAATTAATTTGTGAAACAATCTGTTAATGTTTGTAGCCACTTTAGCCTAAGCCCCTTAGCTAACTTTCAGCCCACCAGCTCGCATGTAGTGAACTTTTAAGATTTGTGCTTGAATAGAATTTTTTATGCCTACTCCAACAGTTTCAAATTGTTTCTTTTTTTCATTTTACTTTGAAGTTCTTCGCTGTTAAGCCTACAAATTTGCTTAACCGCCAACACGCAGCAAGCACAGTCAAACATGCCTTGGTGTTCGCAGCATCGTAGCTTTTTTGTGCTACAAATTACAGAATTCCTCGAGAAAAATCCAATTTGCACTTTCAACAGGCGCTGACGCGGCTTATGCACCATTCGGACCTTCTAATTTATGTTATTACTTTGTTATTCATATATTATGGTGGATGGAGGATGGAAACTACTTTAAGCTAATTTCGTGAGAAGATAACTCGCTTACTTGTAGACTATTTTCGTAAATAAACCCAGCTTGAGTTTGGGCTTATGCGGCTAAAAGGTTTAAAATTACGTTATTCGCAATAAATAATAATGCTATTTTATAAGTTAAATATTTTATCTTCATTTTCGTGCACCTTATGCCCACTAGAGACATAAATTAGCGTATAATTTTAAATTACTTCTAACAACATGTTTTTTTACTTTCCAGAACAATGAGCAGTCCTACGAGCAGTCTTCCATAAATCAAGGGTTTAGTAAAAATTACGGTACACTCTCACCACCATCGCCTACACTTACAGCGGATAATCTTACTTACTCTTGGTATAATTTGGATGTTTTCGGTGCTGTGCACCAGCCGGGTTCGGGTTGGAAGCAACTGCTGAATCGTGTAAAAGGTGTTTTATGCAATGAACGTCACATTCCTGCGCCGCGCAAACACCTCTTGAAAAACGGTAAATAGCAAATTAAGTAGATTTAATTATTTTACTCGCGTTTTACACTCTCAAACTGCTCAATTTGTTTTCTAGTTTCCGGCGTCGCTTATCCGGGTGAATTGCTAGCGATCATGGGCAGCTCTGGTGCCGGTAAAACTACACTTCTGAATGCGATTGCTTTTCGCTCATCGAAAGGTGTACAAATATCTCCATCCACCGTACGCTTGCTCAACGGTCATCCGATTGATGCCAAGGAAATGCAAGCACGTTGTGCTTATGTTCAACAAGATGATCTTTTCATTGGTTCACTCACCGCACGAGAACACCTCATTTTCCAGGCAATGGTGCGTATGCCGAGGCATACGACGAAAAAACAAAAGATACAACGTGTGGATCAGGTTATACAAGATCTCTCGCTGGGAAAATGCCAGAATACTTTAATTGGCGTGCCGGGTCGTGTGAAAGGCTTATCCGGTGGCGAACGTAAACGCTTGGCATTTGCTTCGGAAGCGCTAACGGATCCACCACTATTGATTTGTGACGAACCTACTTCGGGTTTAGACTCATTTATGGCACACAGCGTCGTACAGGTGTTGAAGAAACTATCGCAGAAAGGCAAAACAGTCATATTGACCATACATCAGCCATCTTCTGAGTTATTTGAACTATTCGACAAAATATTGCTCATGGCTGAAGGTAGAGTCGCCTTTCTGGGTACACCGGGCGAAGCGGTAGACTTTTTTTCATAGTGAGTGACCGCATTTCACTCAATTCAACCTAACCTAAGTTTCTCTTATATTCTATTTGTTGATCCTTAGCATCGGCGCTCAATGTCCGAACAATTACAACCCAGCAGATTTTTACGTACAAGTTTTGGCCGTTGTGCCTGGCCGGGAAGCGGAGTCACGTGACCGTATAGCCAAAATTTGTGATAATTTTGCAGTTGGAAAGTAAGTAGCTCTCGCAAACAACACTTTACTATGCTTAATGTCTTCCGTTCCCGAGCAGGGTCTCTCGCGAGATGGAACAAAATTTTCAAAAACTGGAGAAATCCAATGGCTTAAACAAAGAGGACGAGAATGGATTTACATATAAAGCTTCATGGTTTATGCAGTTTCGTGCGGTCCTTTGGCGCTCGTGGCTGTCAGTGTTGAAGGAACCGTTATTAGTGAAAGTGCGCCTATTTCAAACGACGGTACGTGCATCCCTATACCGTTATAATGGATTATTTGCGACTTGATACAATAATGTCTTTCATTTTAGATGGTTGCTGTTCTCATTGGACTGATCTTTCTGGGACAACAATTAACCCAAGTCGGTGTGATGAACATTAACGGTGCCATTTTCCTATTTTTAACCAATATGACCTTTCAGAATGCCTTCGCTACGATAACTGTAAGCTACATATTGCATATTTTTGCGAAACTCAACATTGTATTTTACAGGTTTTTACATCCGAACTGCCTGTATTCATACGTGAGACGCGCAGCCGACTTTATCGCTGTGACACTTACTTCCTCGGGAAAACAATTGCCGAACTGCCACTCTTCTTGATTGTTCCGTTACTCTTTACAGCCATCGCTTACCCAATGATTGGCCTGCGTCCTGGCATTGATCATTTCCTAACAGCGCTGGCGCTTGTTACATTGGTTGCCAATGTTTCGACATCATTTGGCTATTTGATTTCGTGCGCCTGCTCGTCGACATCAATGGCGCTCTCCGTGGGCCCACCTGTTATCATACCATTTCTACTTTTCGGCGGCTTCTTTTTGAACTCCGGCTCGGTGCCGGTGTACTTCAAGTGGCTGTCGTATTTATCATGGTTCCGTTACGCCAATGAAGGATTATTAATCAACCAGTGGGCTGATGTAAAACCTGGCGAAATTACTTGCACTTCATCCAATACCACCTGTCCTAGCTCAGGTGAGGTTATACTGGAGACGTTGAATTTTTCAGCGAGTGATTTACCATTCGATTTTATTGGATTGGCTTTGCTCATTGTTGGTTTTCGGATATCCGCGTATATAGCATTGAGAGTGCGCGCTAGACGCAAAGAGTAAGATGAGGACGAAAAAGACTAGTTTCCAGTTTAGTTTTTTGGTATTAAATATCTAGTTTTGTATGCGTTTTTTTCATATAATAAATCGATAATTTTGGCAAAAAAGTGTTTTTCTCTCGACGAAAGTACATATGCTGAATGAACTTCAGACATGTCAAGACGCTGAACTCCAGGATGCTTCTTGATGTCTCCCATCGAACGCCTGCTCAATGAGGACTGTATGCTTCCGGGAAAGGAACATGATGCACTTCCTTTAATCAGCTTCTGCTAAGACTCTTTCGTAGAAATCATTCTTGCTGTAATATGTTTGGAGCGCAATCGCCTTTTAGGTTCAGTCACACACTGAACGCCATTAAAATTAGAGTTACAAACTTTCACAGCCTCCGCCCCAGTGAGTGGCGTATTTAGAGTCGAAGCTACACCATATACGCATATACAACAAAAAAATAACGAGAGTTACCTCAGCCAAACTTCGTTTTGCAAACCTCCCTATCCACAATATACCCTCAATACTAAATGTTTGCCCTGCATGCAAGGAATCTACATTCTCGCACTAATCAGCTCTTTGTATACCCTATGTATTCCATATCTAACATCCTTCTCCTTATGATCCTCCCCTTAAAATAGCACCTTACTGGGACACCCGTTTGATGAATTTGGTCATAACTAACTACACAACAGGGTCTATTTAACCGCTACAAAAATAAAAACAAACTGTCGGAATGTGTTGTACCACTACAACAACAACCGTTATTAAAAAATAATGTATCGCTTTTTTTGTACTTAATTTTATAATATGTTTATAATTAAAAGCATAATTAGAATATTTTTTAAGGAAATGGCAATAAATTTTCAATTTCGTTTCCTATTATTTTTTCAAGTGGCTACACCACCGTCCGGTTCCGAAAAATTTAAAATTTTTATATTTCCATTCAAGCAAATCAAAGCATTTAAAATTTTTCACCACCTTTGCAAGCGACCTAGTCATATTCACCACTAAACACACCACTTACGAATGTCAGCATGACAGCCACACAAGCGACTGATGAAATAGCAACAGCTGTCAACAAAGGAGAAAGCGAAAATGAGAAATAAAGCGACAAAAAAGAAGGAATGCGCAGAAATCGCCGGCGTGAACATTTTTCTGAAGGTAAATTGCCACGGAAATCGATTTATTAATGGAAAATTACATACATTTTAGGAAACCGTGCCCAAAAGTTCATATAAGGTTGAATCGTGTGTGAAAAGTGAAAATAAGTCAATAAATACAGTGGAGAGCCGAGAATGAATCATTAAAAAATTGACTGGCTGTGCGTCTGCTAGCGTGGCTTCGCTTGCTGCAAGCGATGTCTACATAGGCTGGAGCTTCTATATTATATATGTTTATACAATACAAATCAACTATATGCTAAATTATTTATCTAATCAACAAACGTATTTTGTTGAGCGGAAAGAGTGGCGTGAGTATTTCAAGAGACGTGCACGCCGTGAGTGTGCTCCATGAGCGCTTGTTGTCCAAGCAAATGTCGCACAAGAAAACAAAGTAAACTCACTATTAAAATTTGTTAAAAATATCAATTGTTTAGTAGTGCTCCTAGCGAGCGGTTAAAGAAGCAGTGCGCCCAGTACAGTACATAGCTGGAAATATATAAATTTCGTAGTGACGTGATAATACAAGAAATTTATTTTACTTTCACACGTAAGTGTTGTTGAATAGTTGTGCGTCGCCCACGGGAAGTGACAATAAAACGTATAAAAAAGAAAGAAAATCGAAACGTGTAAAGCTATTGACGTTGTCGTGTACCTACGTCACATAACCGCATAGTTCAGTAGTCATACGAGCATACGTGGTGTATTGCGACTACAATGCCCAAACATACATCCTTTGAAACAACTAAATACGCACTATTTTATTGCTATTAAACGTGTGTATACGCTACTCTCCACAATAAACGTTCAAATTCGTATTAATTCTTTATTTTGTTATTTAACCGGTTCTTCAACCCCTTGTAGGCTATAACGGTAGCGTTGGGTTTTCATTTTATTTATTCTCTTTCATTTCTCGGTTCGGTCAGACAGTTCCAACACAATTAATTAAAACTGCAGACGGTAAAATAACAAGGGACAGTTCCCACTACTGCTCCAGTGGTCGGCAGCTGTTACACACGCACATTACCTTAAACTCAACCAGCTGATTTTGATTTGCTTGGCTGTGAAACTGGCAGTTTGTAAACAAAGTGTTATCAACGCAACAAATCCACTCCTACCTACACTTGCTTCACAACCAAGAAGTTATCCGCATTTCCTTTTATGCTCCGTTCGACTTTGCGCCAGTCAAGAAGTCACATTGCTTCCCTCGTGGTGAGTTAATAAAATTGTACATGAAAGGAGTGCGCTAGTACAGGAGGACAAAATGAATATAGACACATTGCGAAATGAGTGGGACGAACTCACCAAAGAGTACAATGAACTCGAGGTAAGTAGAAGTAATGTTTTCCTTAAAATTGTTTTTGTAAAAGTAAAAGTCAACAACTGTTGCATGTCGAATAAGGTGGACTAGGGTTATAGTTTAACAACATTAATGAGAAAAAATATAATTTAATAATTATTGTATTTTGTTGTCGTATTTCAACGCCACTTACGTAAATGAAAAAAATTAAATAAAATAACGAGTTCAACGGTTTTATGTGCCTACTTACAGACACAAAGCACAAAAAGTAAATTGGAACACATTCTCACTTAAATTAAAAAAAAGACTGTGAGTCATTGTCAACGACGATTTTGGTAACTCCGTTATGCGTTTTAAAGTAAATAACAATTTTGCACACTTTTCTATATTGTTATCTCCAATGTAATACAAGCAAAAGCAATATAATTTCAACCAAAGGTGCATTGTCAAACATCAAAGTGCATTTTAACTATGAAAGATAAATGACCTTCACATAAATACATATGTACATATGTACTTCATCTTCTTTACGGAAGTTGCAAAAAACATTTATTATGGCTTGTTTTGGATATTATTGATGTATTTTGACCTTTCGTTAAATTTCCGGTCCGACTATTATGCAAATTTTTTGTTACGCTTATTGAGTTTCAGCTTAATTATTACTGTTTTTATTATGGTTAAAAAAAACTGCAATATAAACAATAAATACAATCATATCAACGTATGCATATCTGTGATATCAACAAAAATATTGCAATTAGAAAAAAAAAATAAGAAAAAACGTTAACTTTGATTGCACAGAAGCTATAATACCCTTCTGAAACAAAAATATTTCCATGCATGAACTTGTTTGTGTGGCACCTATATGTATGCTACAGTGGTCTGATCACAATAATTTGTTCGTATATTATACCGTTGCCTGGGCAATAATTATACCCTGAACAGGGTATATTAAGTTTGTCACGATGTTTGTCACACCCAGAAAGAAGCGTCGGAGACCCTATAAAGTATATATATAAATGATCAGTATGTCGATTTAGCCATGTCCGTCTGTCTGTCTGTCTGTCCGTCTGTCTGTCTGTCTGTATATATACGAACTAGTCCCTCAGTATTTAAGATATGCTCATTTGTCGGAACGGCCGATATCGGACTACTATAACATATAGCTGCCATACAAACTGAACACATAGTTACTAACAGAAATGCACCTGTGAAGGGTATTTAGCTGCGGTGCAACCGAAGTGAACGTTTTTTCTTGTTTATGCTAAATTTCGTGAAGATGTCTTGTCAAATAAAACTGTTTTCTGTACAGGAAATAGATTTTATCGTTCAGTTTGTATGGCAGTTATATGCTGTTTCTAATAGTGCGATATCGGTGGTTCGACCAATGAGCAGCAGAATTTGTAAAATTTCTGATCGCTGTATCAACAACTAAGGGACTAGTGCGTGTATGTACAGACTTAATAACCCTGTCCAGGGAATAATCAATGAGCGGACATTTTTAATGCATATTTTTCTGGCAAAAAAAAAAAATAATAATGTAAATAATACTCGTGCATAGTATAAAGTTATTTCGATAACTCGTGTGAATTTGTAAATCTGTTTAACAGCTGAATATAATAGAAGAAATATGCTTTCCACCAAAGATATGAAAATGTTGAAATTAAAAATTTTCGGAATACTTCATATGAAAGTCCGTTCAAACGTTCAAATATGTACATATGTACATACATACATATATTGTTATATCTACAAATGTATAATTGTATAAACATGTACTTAGTTTCATATTTATAGATTTGCTTATCAACATTCTTGATAACTTAAACCAAATAATAATAAAACACTAAATGTTTTCCGCATTTCTCATTCATCATAGGATTGCAATCGCCGATATATTGAGTTGCTGGAACAACTCCACAGTCATCAGCAGAAATGTTTCAACGAAATAAAACATCAGCGTTATCGGATGAATCAAATTACAGCTTCACTAAAGCAGTAAGTCGCTTTGAAAATTTACTATATCTATAAAAACGAAAAATTATTTTTAGTATTATTCGCACATACACACATAAACATCATTAATATTGACAAGTTGTGGTTTATTTTGCAATTCAATGTCATAAAAACAGCATTCAATGCAACAAAAAACGCGTATAATTAAGTCAATGCGCTTGTCAAGGCAGCCAGACTGTCAGTTATCCAAAATCACTAATAACAACGCTATAGACAAAGTGCTTAGTGTGCTAAGAAGCAGCTCTATCAGTACTCAAAGTCACGCATGTAGCGCGCGGCAGTGCGGTGAAGACCATTCACCCTACACGTGACATTGCGGCTGGTTTTGTAGACAACAAATAATACAGAAAAAGAATTAAAAAGGAAGGAAAATTTCGGCTGTTTAATGTGCTCTGTAAACCAGCATCTTACAGACGCATGGTAAACATACAAGCGTGTGCGGCAATAAGCGTGCGCGCATTTTATCGTATAAAAGAAAAACAGCTACAAAGTCCAAGGCTTGCCTATGGGCAAAGTGCTTGCAAACAATATCCGTAAATGTTCCGATATGAACGCACCCTTTTGAAGGGCCAAACTGGTTTGATGCCGAAGTGCTTTTTTCCCACACACGCATGCGATTATAAAAGTGTTAATGTGTATGTGCATATAAATCGTTTTACTTTTTATTCGCGCTCTATGCGCACCGCTTTGTTTTTATCGCTATCAGCACCAGCGCTTGGCTACTGATAAGCGTTTAGCACCTGAGCTTGTTTGCCGACACGATTTTAAATAAAAACACCTAGACGTTTCGATGTGCTCTCCATCGTTTATGCATTAAAACGAAGTGTTTATTTATTTATTATGTTGTCCGCAGCTCATACCCACGTGTGAGACTAATCAAATATGGCAGTGCAATTAAATTGCTTAATGAATGTGTGCAAACTTGTGGCAGCGCTTTGCCACGACTGATGGCTGCATTAGTTACGAGCAGTAAAGCAGCAAATTTGTTAGCGCTGTCCAAGGGCTTAACGCATTTTTAAATTTTTTATTTATTTAACTTACACCTTCTGCGTTTTGGCACATTTTTTCGTGTTTTTGCACTTATCGCTTGGTCAATCAATGTTCAAACTTTATTTGTAAATACATAAGTACATACATACATAAATATGTGTCTACATATATCGTTTTGCTTGCATTCAGACTGGAAATTTAGCAAAATACTTTTATTTTTTTGCATACTCCTATCGAATAGGTAATAGCTAATAGGTATGTATTTTTATTGCCTTGTGCCCCGCCTGCATACAACACTTGCTTTGTTCTGTCATTGAACATTTTTTGCACAACCAAAAATTCTTGGTAAATGTCTATGTGGCCCCTGGTGAATGCTTATAAAAGGTTGAACAGAATATTTTATTTATCTAGTTTCATGTGCATGTTTAATAAGAAGAAAAAATTAATCGGTTCAAGATATCATGCTTTTTTGGTCTGTATATTATGGTGATTTCGGGCTCAAAAATTATACTCCGACCAGATTTTGGACACAACCAGCTTCAGACAAGCACTGACCGCCATTCACAGTGGAGTCATCAACACCATTAACACCTTCACCGACTCCCTCTCAGTGAATGGCGTACTTGGAGTCAAACCACCACCCATTGCAGACGAATAGCTCGAATTGCCGCGAGAATTTAGAGTGACCTTGCGCAGCTTTGTTCTGGATACTGTAACAGGTTAAACTCCTACTTACTCCTACAGCTAACTTCAGACATCACTGACCGCCATTCACAGTGGATCCATTAACACCTTCACCGACTCCCTCTCAGTGAATGGCGTTCTTGGAGTCAAACCACCACCGATTGCAGACGAATAGCTCGAATTGCCGCGAAAATTGCGAGTGACCCTTGCGCAGCTTTGTTCTGTATACTGTAACAGGTTAAACTCCTACTTATCCAGAATCGGCCCTGACATATTAAACATTGATGAGTCCCCGCATGACACTAACCACCTTTTTGCATGCCCTGCTAACCCTACACATCTGATACCCTTCTCCCTATGGTCCGACCCCGTCGAAACAGCGCGTTTCCTGGGCCTACCGGATGACCTCGATGACAACTTATCTAATGCGTAACATTCTAACGGGGATTAAGTACCCGTTACAACAACAACAGTAATCCAAGGTATATGTAACTTCGAAGCAATTGGACATTGCAATTCTATTAAATTCAATCAAAATTTAATTAAAAGTGAAATGAAATGTGGAATCAGTGTGAGTTATAATACCCTTCAAGCGCATTTCTATTTCTAGAAATGCATAAAATGGTATTTATATTAATTTTAATCGTTCAGTTTGTATGGCCGCTATATGCTAAAGAGATCCAATTTTAAAAATTTGTATGCAGTTTGTAGCAATACCGTGGATAATAGTACTATGTGCCAAATTTCCTGAACATATCCTCCCCCATACAAGAACTTGTTGTTGTAGCGGTAAAATTCGGCCGAGTTGACAGTCCCTGAACTGATAAAAACAAACCGGGTCCGTTCTGGTTAAGAAACCCCGACTGTCGTGAGAACGCAGGAACTTGAGAATTCAGTTTGATTGGTTAGTTTATAAGGCAGGTATCGGCGGTTCCGATAAATAAGCAAATTATTGGACAAAAAAGTTGTGTAAAGTCTGATCGATATCTCAAAAGTGAGGACTTGTAAACTTTTTGGGGTTTTCGACGTTTACTTCCGAGTGTTACAAACTTTGTGGCAGGGTATAAAAAGTTTGGAGGCCGATGACCGAAAGTGGCTATCTTCCGTTTATAAGAGATTAGTTGCATTAGCTCTCTTAATAAAGCTCAAAGCTATTGAATTTGGCGCATATATGTACATACATACATACATACAAACATACATACGTAAATTACTTTTTCTGACTTTCTTCCCTGCCTAGCCAAAAATAACTAAAGTTTGAGACTGGAATTCTATTCTATATCAAGCTTCTGCCACCTGCACTACTGCATTAGCAAGTTTTTTGTAATATATTCCGTATTTGAAAAAAGCGCTGCACACTCGAATCATGAATACAACCACCTACACATACACACACACGTAAATTTAGTTTATTCAAAATAAGAAGACTTCCAACTACTCGCGGATGCCCAAACATATTATTCAATAAACAAATAAAGCGAAATAAATTTAGCAATAAAATTTGCATGAAAATGAAATGAATTTCAGAAACAATAACAACTAAGAGCCATGCACAAATCCAATACAACAACAGTAATAACAGCAAGTGCAATTTAAATTAAGCAAATAATATGCTATGCCAAGCTATAGAATCAAGTCAAGCCTCTCTCAACCTTCAACGTGACTCAGCCGTTGTTTGGAGCGGAGAGGCGTCTATTTGTGTTTGGCTTTTGCTTTTTTCACACAATCAGCTGTTATGTCTATTATTTACATGTGCTTTGGTATTGGCTTTGCAAGCCTCTGTGTCGCTGAAACTGCCTTCAAAGCTTTTATTTTATTTTCTTTTATTTGCATTTGGTTTTTTGCTTTGTTGTACTTTGTATAGAATTTTGTGACGACAAGCAAAAAAGAATAGATAGAAGAGAAATTGCAATGTCGCGTGATTTTTCCTGAAATAGAATCAAATACAATGTAATATACATATACATATATGTAAATATGTTTGTATGAATGTATGCATAAAGCTTAGAGCGCAAAGCGTGCACACTGATTCTCAACCGAGCGCAGTTTATTCGTATGTTCCTTACTATAATACAAGAACAACAACAGTATTGTCTTTCATGTGTATTTTTATACTCCCACAACATGTGGCTACAGAGTATAATAGTTTTGTTCACCTAACGGTTGTTCGTACCAACTAAAAGTATAGCAAAGGGTTATGTACATTGTATCTATACATTAGGTTGTCAAATATCTTCCTTCCGCCTTTTTGTCTTTTGAATTTCGCGGCTACGTATAAAGCGCTACAGAGCTCGTATCTGGCAACACTAAACATCTTTGAAAGGTCTTGACATAACCCACAAAACGACGCTATGCATAATTAGTTTGGATATTGCGTTCAACAGTTATAGACGTGTAAACATGGAGTTCACTAACGCCGATTTTAAAGTTTTCCTTCGTTAAAGGCAAATCCGCTAGAGAAACGTTCCGTGAGATTAATGGTGTTTTGGGGGATGGTACTCTATCACTTCGATTTGCGGAGGAATGGTTTCGACGATTCAGAGCGGGTGAAAACGACACCGTGGATAAGCCAGCCGGCGAAAGACCTGTGACGACGAATACCGATCAAATCATGGAAAACATCGAGTTAGACCGGCATGTGGTATCTCGTAACATTGCCCAGATGATGGGAGTTAGTCTTGTTAGTCTTTGTACGCTATGAAAATGGAAATGAGGTAATAACCACACCCACTTTCCATAGAACGATTTTGTTGAAAACTATTAAAGGTGCAATAATTCACTGAACAATCATGATGGTAAGAAGAGAGCTTATAGGAACAGTTGTAAAAATTGAGACAATGGGCGTGGCAACGCCCACCTTTACGGAACTACTCGACCGATTAAAACCAAATACGGTATCTGAGATTACCTAACATTCCTGTTGAAACCTTGTGAAAATAGGCGAATTCGTATGGGGCATTACAGCTTCGGTGCAACTGTACTTATAATTTTTCTTCTTTTTTTAGCACATTTTTTATAGACATATTTGTTTTTATCTTGCGTCATACATTGCACTTGTTAACTGGAATTTATTTATACAACTGCTTTTGCTACGGATGAATTGGAATTGAGAGCTCGGAATCGGTTTTGATGCAAAGTGGCATTTGAAATCAGTAGTAACGTTTCCTTGTTTTCATACAAGACAACGCATTTTTAATATATAAAGCGGCCCTGATAATGACCTAAGTGCGGCCGCTTGTGGTCTGGCGCTCGCGCTCCTCTTCCTTTCGACCAACCAACCAATGTATGAACTGAGCCGGTTAAGGGCAATTGAAGATTATGAAATTTAAGTTTATATAAACTTTTTTGAAATGTCTTTGCTCGAAGGTAAGCTTTGGATTATCAAAATAGTGTGGATGATCTTACGCATTATTCTATAAAGCTTTCCAATATTCGCATATTCTTCTAGATTTCGTATATTGTGTACTATTTCATCTAAAATCAACGGATTAAGCAAAGTTTTAGAAAAAATAGCAGCAAGGCCGCATAATCGGGAGTGGAAGTGGTCTAATACTTTGGCTACAGCCCAAAAATCTGTTTGGAAAATGTTTTATGCAACAATAACAACAAAGATTTTAGTTAAGAAAACACCGATTTGCTTTTGTAATACAAGGTCTGTCGCAAAAGAAACAGAACTTTTTAAATATAACTGTTTCTGGTGGCGCCACCTATTGGTGGGTATATGAAATAAAAACTTTGATCTCTTGTTGACATTTCGTAAAAATTTTAAGACAATTGGATAACTACAATCGATGTTATCGATCAAAAAGTGACAGCAGCTTTTGGTCATCGGTCGTAAAATGCATTTTGAACAAAGAGAAAATATTAAATTTTGTTTTAAACTTGGGAACACGTTTACTGAAACATTTCAAATGATGAAAAAAGTTTATGGTGATCAGTGCCTATCCCGTAGTAATGTGCATGAGTGGTTTAAGCGATTCCAAGAAGATCGTGAGGACCTCTGTGACGATCAGAAGTCGGTCGTCTTCAGAAGTCAAAAATAAAGACAATGCTGATTTGTTTTTACGATTCCGAGGGTATTGTACACCGAGAGTTCGTCCCACCTGGCCAAACGATTAATGCTGTGTTTTACCTTAGTGTTATGAAGCGTCTTTTGTCACGCATTCGTCTTGCTCGACCACAATACCGTGAGGCAGGGTCCTGGCGCCTGTTGCACGATAATGCGCCGTGTCATCTGGCACCCTGTGATTTTTACCTATTTGGAAAACTTCATTTGCCCATGAAAGGACACTGGTTTCAGGACATTTCAGCTATCCAAAAGGCGGTGACCGATATTCTCAAGAGTATTCCGAAAAATGAACTTAAACACTCATTTGAAATGCTAATTGACCGGGCTAAATGCTGTATCGAAGCACAAGGAAACTACTTTGAATAAAAAAATATAACTTTTGAAAAATATTAATTTTTTGTTGTTTTTTTTTAACAGTTCTGTTTCTTTTGCGACAGACCTTGTATTTTCAAGAATAAGAAAGTATGCAGCTTGTAAGCGAAAAAGGTCGCAATTATACATATCTATATACAATGCATGTTCCTACATTTATCTGTCATTAAACCTGTCGAATCTAATTTATTGATGAGAAGGAATTTTTGAAGCGCTTTTGACGCAGTTTGCGCAATTGATTGTTTACAAAAAACAAAAAATTCGAAGAGGTTAAAGTATGGGTTTGAGGTTGTTGGTCTCAGTGTCGCTCTAGTCGATAAGTTTTAAAAGCATCACAGACATTGTTTAATAGATATATGTATATTTATACGTATATAAGTATACATATAAATACATATGTATGTACTTGTATATTGACACTTGCGACTATTCTAGATATCTGGGTGAACTTTTTCTTCTTTTAAAAAATATTTGGGTTTAAACAAAAGATATTAAAAAAATTAACTTTCGTTATTTCTTCCCTTTGCTCCTATGGCATTTTTGTTTACACTCTACTGTGCTCTCAGCCACTAGTAACACCCTTCATATCTGTCACTTGGTATTTACTTTGACAAACAAATATGCATTCCGACCTTTGAGCTGCATTTGTACAAATAATCAAAATAAAATTCGCATTTTTATCTGTCATGTATTTTTATCAGATTTCGTTTGACAAATATTTACCTAGAATAAAAGTGAGAACAAAGTGGAAATAAAACAAAATCTTGGAAATAAATATTGCAATTTGCAGTGCAAAGGTAAATCCAAAATAATTGAATTGATTGCGAATGAATTAAGTAGGAACTAAATGCATATATATAAATACATACATACATATATAAGTACCGCACAAGTGTTGTGTGTACTTTTGTACATATATGTACATACATACATACATAAGTATGTAGCACGGGTTGAGCTGAGCGCCTTTTTCGCGATTTCACATTGCAATTTGCGATTTTAATAGCTCGTACACGTATTGCATGCGCCGGCAGGCAGTCAAGCCGTCCCCAAAACCTCAAGGTGGGTCATTAAGTCGAGCAATAAATGATGTAAGTTGTGAATTACAAAAAAAAATCAGCTAAATTGCAGCGGCTTGCGTTTTACTCGCTCCTAGCAGTGGCAAACCTGTGAGCAATTGCTTAAGTACACTTTATTGGCTAAGCTAGGCTTGTAAAGCGGATTGCGCTCAATGACCGCTAGCAATGTATTGCTGTTGTTGTTGTCGCACCGGCCGGCTGAATAAATTCAAATTAAAAGTGATTTAAAACAATAAAAACATAGTTGATGTGAGAGCGCGTTTTGTCAGATGCGATCGGGCGCTGCTGCCCGTGTAATCAAAACAAAGAAGAAAAATAAAATAAAGAGAAAAAGAGAAAAAAATCAAAATAATATGCAATTTACGCAATTATCTACAATATTTATTTGCATATTTTGTGCGCACTCGCAGCAGTTTTGCGCTTTGCTATTTACTAGGGTGTTGAGTATGGATATTTGACCTCCAATTCTGTTTTGGTATTTATATTTAGGAATAAAAAATGCTAACTGTAATAAAAGTAAAAAAATAATAAAATAAAGTAATTTCTATAAATTAACTAAAAGTAAAAGTATTTAAATTAAAAAAAAATTAAGTAAATAATTACGAAAATAGTATTTCTGAAACCGTTAATCTCTGCACGTGTTTATTTTAGTACTTGCGCTATTTTCTTTTGAGTAAGTTGTAAAAATTAGTGGAGTTGCACATGCTGTTGTCACTTACTTTTACCGCTGAGGAGGTTCTGAGAGTTATCAACAAGGCAAAATCAGTCAAATATATTGGTCCTGATGGAATCCACATGTTGATGCTAAAGCACCTAGGCTCGACGGAAGTAAGGTACCTCACCAAAGTCCTCGACCTGAAAAAAAGAACTGCGTTTAAGAGGAACACTGTTTTAGTTAAAACCTTAACTTACAACTTGGACGAAGGAAAACAATTTTATAATTGGGTTTTTGGCAGACTTTTTTACAAAAAAAATTAAAATTTCAGTAAAAATTTTGCCAAACTTTTTTTTTTTGTTTCAAACAGTTGTAATCGAAAGAGTGGTTGAGTAGTTCTCGAGAAATCTTGCCACCGGCTTCAAAAGCACAGTTTCGAGAAAAACGCGTTTAAAGACTTATCATAGAGGTGTTTTAGAATTTAATAAGACAATACAAAATTCGATTTTTTTGAAACCCATGTAACCCCTTAAAAGATCTGTGAGTGCCGAAAAATGCATTGGAATTTTGAAGGAAGGCTAACTGTTGAACGGCTGTTCGAACACACTCTAAAAGTTTATTTCCAGGCTGATTCAGCCACTTGCCATAGAGCCAAAATGGTAACTAAAGCATAAAAATATTGAAATAGATTTTAAAATAATTTATTACAAACGCTTACAGATGATGCTTACAAAATGATTTTTATGGAATTGAGTCTCTCACGTGGCCAGGAAACAGTCCAGATCACAATCCAATTGAGAACTGCTGGCATTATATGGGCAAAAGGGTAAAAGGAAAAATCATTGCGTTCAAAAAGTGTAACAGTAATGGTAAAAATCATAAAACATGTGTTAATAAGAAATAATAAAAAAATTTATTATCAACACATGTTTGAATCCATAGATGATTATTATTGTTATATTTATTATATGTAAAAAACACTTTACACAAAAATAGTTGACCCTCGAAAAATAACTATCTAACTTAAGATAACATGAACCTTAGTTTTGTTATGAACAAAAGTACGTTTATTTCTTTATAAGTATCAGATGATTAAATTTTATTCCCATTTGTCGTGAAAATTATAAAAACTATTAAATAAAACAAAAGCCTCTCACTATTAAGATGGTCTAAACTGGTCCGAAACTAAACTCATATGGTATCATATCTCTAGCCAATCAAATTACTTGATTCAACATTTATAATCAATATTTATTACAATCAGCTGTGCAATAAAGTAGGTTACAGAATTCCCGAAATTGTTTGTGAATACACAGAAGTTATAAATCAAAATGTTTAGTCATCCTCGGACAGTCTAAAGTCCAAAGTAAATTAATCAATCATCAACTTTGTGGGAAATCACTGTAAAGCGCTTTGTCACCGAAGCTTATCACGAATGATATTTGTTTATATACAAACATATGTATGTACATATATACATATATACGTATGTACATAGTTCAAGCATATATTTTACATTTTACAAATCGGCAATTGATATGCATTTGTTTATATTAAAACCGACTAATTAATTATACATACAAACACACAAAAGGATTTGTGAACAATTAATCGCTGAATTTTAAAATAAATTTTGTTACGAGCAACACGCAATGAAAGCATGAATATCGAGTGCTAGACTAGAAACTAGACAAAATGTGGATTATGTGCGACAAATAGTGGACAGACATGGATAAACTACGAGTGCCTATCTTATCTTGATGCACATAAACTTAATAACATTTTAATGAAGATGCATTGTGGTTATGATGAACAAGTTTTTGGAAAATTTTTAATGAATACAGGGTGATACGTATGTATATGTAGTTCTTTTTTTTTAATTAAAAAAATTAAAAAAAATTTTTGGCATGTCTGAGACTGCTGAGACCTCAATTAGTGCAGGACTTAAATATCCCACTATGAAAAATACTTTATAATGCATTTACAACGCTGATTTTTGGCCGAAATGGCATACTGAACAACATTTTTAAAGTAAGTGGGAATCTGTGGATATCACCCTGTCGTTTCGCAACAAACTGTGGCTTTCATTCTGATGATACTTCAACTGCTTTGCGATTACATGCCAGTTTTCTGTTATCCAGATGCAACAGTTTATTTACACTAGTGAGGCTTTGCTCTGTCAGAAAAAAATCGAACAAAATCGTTTAAACAAATTTTCTCAAAGTTGTTCAAACGTACAACTGTGTTCGGAATAATAGCAGTGGCTTTTCAAAATTAAAACAATGTTGTTTTTACACTTAAAAAATTCTGCTCATTTAATTTTTTCTATGCCATCACATTGGCCCAAATATTGCCATTCTCCGAAACAAGGAGGCGAAAAGAAGCACTTTCACGCACACAGTTAAAGAAAGTTATGGCTTTAGCCCTGGAAAAGCCATTTTATACCTCAAAAAAATTAAAAAACTAAGATGAGTTAAATCTTGGCATCACTGCTTCCACAATAAGAAAAAAGTTCAAAAGTCTATGACAGGGGCCCAAGAAAGGTGCCATTACTTAAACTCCAGCATGTGAAGGCCAGAGTTCAGTTTGCTGAAGAGCACCTGCGTTGGCCAGTCGAAAAATGGCGCAACATATTGTGGTCCGACGACAATGTACGAAGGCAAAACGCTTTTTGACCCTAAATATGTTTCACGGACGGTAACACAAGGAGGTGCCAAAATCAATGTATGGGGGTGCTTCTCTTATATTGGTACAGGTGCGTTATTTTGGATTAAAGAAAACATGGATGCCAAATTTTATGTTGAAATAACAGTCGACTGTACGCGCCAAATGTAAAATGCCAGTGGGTAAACGCTTCATTTGATCCTTGGCAAAGTCGATTTTAATCCAAATTACACTATTTTTTTTTTCTTCATTTAAATAACTGGTTATAACACTGTATTATTTCAAATACAATTGTAAAATATAATTTCGCAAAAACATATAATTATTAATAAATTATATATGAACTAACTTTTACTTTAACTTTTAGCTACAAAAGCGACTTTTTTATGCCCTAAAAAAGATATATTAGATATTCCACGAAGTTCGTAACACCCAGAAGGAAGCGTCGGTCCCTATAAAGTATATATATAAATGATCAGTGTGTTGAGCTGTATATACGAACTAGTCCCTCAGTTTTTAAGATATCGTTTTGAAATTTTGCAGACGTCATTTTCTCTTCAAGCTGCTCATTTGTCGGAACTGCCGATATCGGACCACTATAACATATAGCTGCCATACAAACTGAACGATCGGAATCAACGGCTTGTATGGAAAACTTTCGCATTTCACGTGGTATCTTCACGAAATTTGGCATGGATTACTGTTTAAGGTAGCAATATAATCTCCAAAAAAATTGTTCAGATCAGGAAGCTTATAGCTTCCATACAAACTGAACACATATGTAGTTACTAAAAGAAATGCATCTGTGAAGGATATATTAGCTTCGGTGCAGCCGAAGTTAACGTTTTTCTTGTTTTTTTATTACATTGTGTTGCAAAAGGTCTAACGTTTAATTACAGTTAATTGTCGTCGTCAACCGGTTTCTAACACTCCATGCCAATAAACTTAAATATCGATATTGCTTCTTATCATAATCGATATTTTAGTTTCCTAATGATCCAATAAAAGTTTTAGAAAATATCCGTGCACTTTGGTCTTTTCGCTGTGCGCTGGACGGATAGACTGCTATGTTATGTATGTACATACTTGTTAACCTCTACCGTAAAATGGACTTTTATCCATCCTAAATTTAACGGGCTCAATAAAATTCATAGAACAAACATTTATTTTGATAAGTTGTTGTTACGTGACTTTGAGGCGTCGCCATAATTATGCCGCAAAAATTTCAAAAAATAAAAATTGAAATTTTTCTTGTAATAACCGATGTGCGCCTGCATATATTATTGCACATTAAACGGTTAATTACATTCTGCTTTTATTGCTATTTATGGTTATATATGCATATATTTCCAATTACACGGTCCATTGCAATAAAAAATTATTATTATTGCCGACACAAAGTTATCTACACAAATAATCGGTGTTATTTTTATTTCCCTGTTCCGCTTTCCAAAGCTTTTTGTTTTGATTTTGCTATTAAAAAATGTATAATATTTTTAATTGCATTCACATTAAATTCATATTTCCGTTCTATTTTTTTTGTTTTTTGTGTACCATCTAGATGCAAAACAGCTCAAACGCCGGAAGAGAAGAGCAAAGTGGAGGAATTGAATAAAAACACACTGAAGCGTAAAGCGCAGATACACGAAATCGAACAGTCATTACCCACCAAATCGGGATTATATCTCAAGGTAAGTGTCTAACCTCAGTACATAAATCGAAAATACCATATTATTTGTTCACCATTAATAGAAATATATTTTTAATATATGTCTGCCTTCAATTTTTATTCGATGGCAATAACACTTTCAGCACCTCCTATGTCTGTGTCCAGCACTATCTAGAACTCGCCTTAAGTATTTAGGAGCTTCGGAGATCAAGAGACTAGACGGAGTATAAAGCGTAGATATCAAGTCGCTCTTTAAGTCCTTTCTGACGAATACTTCACCTTAAGCTAAACTGAACCTTCACCTGGCATTAGTAAAGATTAGTAGGTCTATGTATAGCGTGATAGCCGGCCAGTATAACCTAATCTAATCAAGATTTCAAAAGCGGGAAAATTTTAAACATGAGGTTACTTTACTTACTCATCAAGTTACTTTACTTACTTTTTTTTAGTTTTATCTCGGTATTGAAATCGTATCAATAAAAAAGAAAAAGTAAAAGTTTAAAACTCTCTAATAGTGGGCATGACACCGCACCATAAAAAGTATATCAAGGTACAAATTTATTAATGGGCGTGCCACCGCTCACCTTTAGGTGAAATCCAATACCTCAGGAACTACTGGACAAATTTCAACTTAATTTGGCGCATAACATTATCTGAGGTTTCTATGGTACTTCCATATATTATATATATATTGTGACAAAAAACTACCGGAAATTGTAATTAAATTCCCCGTGTGAATGATATTTCAAAAACATGTATAGTAATTTGATAAGTTGATAAAACTGTCCCTAGTTATCACGCCAAATATGAACGCGATCTGTCAACCAGTTTGTTCACAGCAGCTGCTTAATTAAGTCGGTACACCTCAGTAGTGCGTTGCGATTTTTACAATGGATAAAAATATCGAACAAAGAATTTGTTTCAAATTTTGTATTGATAACCAATTTTCGTATTCGGAATCGTTGCGAATGTTGCAAAAGACTTATGGTGATTCAGACTTATCAAAAATACAAGCCTACGAGTAGTACAAAGCCTTCAAAGACTACCGAGAGATTGTTGGAGACATGCCGCGTTCTGGACGACCTTCGACCTCTTCTACTGATGAAAATATTAAAAGAGCGAAGGATATGGTGCCTGAAAATCATTAGGCAAGTGTTCGAAAGATGTTAAGAGAGCTTGACATCTCTCGCGAGTCCGTTCGAATGATTTTGGTAGATATTTTGGGTATGAAAAGCGTTCTTGCTCGACTCGTTCCAAAAAGCTGATTTTTTTTTTCAAAAATAGTACTGTACACAGGTCTCTTTGGATATGCTTGATCGTGCGAATCCCAATCCCAAATTCATGGAGAGCATTATAACTGCCGATGACGCATAAAAAAAAAACGGGCCGAAACCAAAAAAGCACGCTCCGCTCAAAAATCAAGGCTATGCTCATTGTTTTTTCGATAATCGTGATTTGGTGCATCATGAATTTGTTTCGGAGGGATAGGCGGTCAATAAAGAGTTCTATTTGTCCGTATTGATGCGTTTGTGTGAGAACATCCGTCGAAAATGGCCGGAATTGTGGAAGAACAATTCATGGATTTTGCACGATGATAAGGCACCTTTGCATCGAGCCACGATTGTGACCAAATTAAAGCCAAAAATGCAATGAATACCAGATTTGGCTCGGTGAGGATTTTTCTGGTTCCCCAAACTGAAATTGCTGCTCTGTGGAACCCGTTTTCAGTTGATCGAAGAGATAGGACAAAATTTGCTGAAGGAGCTGAAGGCCATCCCAAAAGCTTCGTCAGCAGTAATAATTCGTTTAATGAATGTATGCTGAGGACCCAGCAGCTTCTGTGATGATGATGTTTTTCATGGTAAAAATCATCCGACAAACAAAATGCTATATGGAGTTCAAACTTCACATGAACATAAAAAGGTTCTACTTATATTGGGAAAATACTTTTTTTGTCGACTAAGCGCAGTTTAAATGAACCATTCCGGGTCAAATTTGATGGGTTGGTATGTAATATATAATAGCCTTGACAGACGGCAACGTTAATCCGTATTAACTACGCACTTAATAAGATCCAAATTTGTAGGTGACAGACGGCGGCCATGCGAGTTTGAAACTCTCGTAAACAGCTGATAGTAATTTTTATAATAATTTCAATGAAAATAGTTACAAAACCATTTTTGTTACAAAACATGTTATTTTTAAAACTGCATCATAAATTAACATCATAACATAAAACTTCTTCTTTATTATTAAACATTTGAAAATAAGCTGTCAGTGTTGTTTGTCTTTCATTCACAATAGATTAAAGTTGGGAATTTTTAATAAGGTTGCCTATTAAAATGCAGCTAATTCTATAATTTTGAGGATTAAATGGCAGTTAGCAACGCAGTTATCTTCACCGTCAGTCAATGCTATAATACTCATCAATTTGCAACTGAAATGCCCAACTTTACTACAAATATCGTTCACAAAACCTATTGGCATGATATGAGTTTACTCTTGAAACCACAATTGTTTATTAAATAATAGATCGGCACTAAGGATATACTTTGAATTTGCCTCTTATCTTACCTTATAGCAGAAACAGCGAACACCGCTCCTGCCTTCCTCAGTTGCCGCCCGTAGCGAGCAAAATTTGTTGAGCCCGTAGAAATCAGCCATTTTTTTTTGTTTTCATTTGAACAATGTTGCCATTGCTCAATACGCATATATAGTTTTGAACACATCTAAGTTTTCCATTACAATTTTTATTAATTTAATAGCCTTGACAGACGGCAGCGTTAATCCGGATTAACTGCGCACTTAATCAGATCCAAATTTGTAGGTGACAGACGGCAGCTATGCGAGTTTGAAACTCTCATAAACAGCTCATTGTCCTTTTTATAATATTTTCAATGAAAATTGATAGAAGATAAACATTACGGTTGTTAGCCGACCAATTTTTACCAAACCATTTTTTATTACAAAAGCATATCAACACATTATTTTTAAAACTGCATCATAACGTAGAAGTTTTATTGATATTATATTGAGAATTTGATAAACAGCTGTCAGGGTTGCTTGTATTTCATTCACAATAGATGAAAATTGGCCATTTTTAGCAATGTCGCCAACGAAAATCTCACAAACTCCCTAAAATTTTGAGAGTTATTTTTGGATTCAGCAACGGAGTTAGCTGTGGTAACTCCTGAATTAATCTCGGAAAATGCAATTAATCTGGTTTAACGCTGCCGTCTGTCAATGCTATTAAATATCAAAACTGAAATCAAACTATTAAAAATAGTTCATATATTTATAAGTAGGTATGTAATAGCATTCGACTCTGATTTTGAGTTAGATTAAGAAAATTTAAAACATAATGCAGACTATTTTCATAATTACTTCAGTATATCGAGGCGGTAACCCTGCGTTGTGAGAGAGCAATCAGCTGACTCGTTTCTACGGGAAAAAAATACAAATCGTGGGAAATCGTGGTAAAGGGGCGGTAGAAGCGGTGTTGGCTGATCATTTACATTGCGCTCTCATAAGATACTTAGGTCGTATCAGCTGATTCGGGCTGCGGGTTTACGTTGTTCGCTGTTTCTGCTATTAGACGTGTTTGCATGTATGAAATCTAGCTAAACTAAGCTCCTTACCCAGTCTAAGTTTAGTACCGTTTCAAACAGAATTTTCTTTATTCTCTTTTTTTTTACAAATAATAAAAACGTCACTTAATTGCACTGCAATGCGATTACGTCACATGCCTTTTGCTCTATTGCCTTCTCCGCTACGCTTTCATGAACTTACATTGGCCTTTCAGCGCTATTTATAATACTCGCCATAACAACAACAGTATTTGATTATTTCGCCATAGCTTTTTTCTGCTCCGTATTCGTTACCACGTTGAGCTATTTGTTTACGTTTCGTTTACGGCTTATTTATGACCCGGCAGCATTTGGCTTTTGAGACACGCTCCGGCAGATAACGAAGCTGTGGGCGGGGCATTGCTGGTTTAGCTGGTGTCAACGAGCAATTTGAAATGCAAATTTTCGCCATTTGTTTACATTGCAATCCTTTCGTGCGTTTATAGTGTTCGATATGCGCGGCTGATGGGGGTTTGTGAAGTGTTGTGGAGGAAAATATTATTCTTTCAGCTCAACTATCAATTTTCTCAATTTTCTTTGGAGTGATGCTTACACATTTGAGGTCAAACGGTGTTGTTTATTTTTATCCTTTGCCCTCCATCTTTTTTGTGAATTTTTTATTCATTTTTTTATGTTTTATGGCTTGTAATTTCTCTTTACATATTTACTGCATTATCAAACCACTTTGCATCTCTCTACTCCATTAATTTTATTAATTTCAATACGTATACTTTTTTGTATTTTTCTTGCAGATCATTCTCGGCGATGTCAACGTATCAATTTTGAACAGAAACGACAAAGTTCGCTATAAAGATGACTATGAAAAGTTTAAATTAAATTAATACTCAACGTAATTGGACTGTTAATGGCATTTCTCAATTTGATATTCAACTACAGGTGAGTTAGTGTTAGTGTGCTGTACAGTTAGTGAAGGCGTACGTGGCAGTCGAGTCAAACACGTCCACGTAGCGCTGTACTTTACAGCATCGTTGCTTCTCAGGAAATGCGAAATGCTCGCTTTGCTTTTAATTTTCCTGTTGCTCACCTCAACCTTTGGCGCCAACAACCTTTGCCATCGTCTTATGTTTGTCCTTTTCGTTGGCTTTCATGCTTGAACTTTAGCGCTTGTCCTTTTTACTGGCGCTATTTGTTTAGTACTTTTCTCGACGTTGCGCTGTTTATGAGTCTCCCGCCTTCCTTCATACCTCCCACTACTTACTGCACTCATTTATTTCATCATTTTCACACCGTAGCGTAATAATTTCCGTCGAAATTATTGCTTTGCTCTGATTGAGTTTCGCAAATTGTTTTCTAATTGCATTCGAATGTCATTCCAAATATTTGCTTGC
Source organism: Bactrocera neohumeralis (assembly GCF_024586455.1). NCBI lineage: Eukaryota > Metazoa > Arthropoda > Insecta > Diptera > Tephritidae > Bactrocera > Bactrocera neohumeralis. The sequence continues at coordinate 46,743,017 of NC_065922.1, forward strand.
CAAAGAATTTCGACGAATTATTTATAATTTGCTTTTCTTTCTCTTAATTTACGCTTAATAATATTTTTTTCGCTCCAAATCGAGTGGTAAAAAGTTTTGATAAAGTCAAAACAAACTTTTACGTTTTGCTTTTGGTTACTACTTAAAACGAAGCAATAAAAAACAATGTTTTTTAGCAGCGCGTTTTTAATTGGCTTTCCAATGAGCCGTTGTATGTCATGAAATCGGCTATTACATGGAAACTCAATTATCTTTGCTTGAATTGAACTTGTTGTGTCAAAACAGGTGAAATCTGACAAAATATTTATTTAGGATTATTTTTTTAATATCAATTAATAAAAATTTGACACGTTTTCAATCACATTTTTTGGTAACTCGAAAATGGTATAATAATTAAGGAAGAAAAAATTAGTAAAATTTAACACACTGAATTTTTTATGATATTTATGTTTAAGATCTCGGTGTGAAATGCCGCAAGTTATTTCATACGTCAGTCTGAGTTTATACGAACGGCGCCGAATCGACCCTCCACGGTCTTCGTGTACACTCTCAGCTCCGCTTCTATATTTTTTTCACTGCGTGCTGGACGTGGAGAATTAAGGTCCGCAGGGTAGTGTACTGTTTGACATTTAGAAACTCTCTCAATCACCAAAAAGCAGGGTAGTGTACTGTTTGACATTTAGAAACTCTCTCAATCACCAAAAAGAGTTTCCATCACCTCATACTCAGTATAACATTGACTTCAGGCAAAGAAATCGACTATCTCGCCGACCTTTGTCGCGGCAAAGAAATCGATGGCATGACAGTAAACGACTTTCTCACCGACCTTTACCGCCTGACACATTCCCCCGCTAAATCCTCTGCCATGTTCACTGACCGGACGAAGGAGTACAGACCGGATCTTAATATCACAGTCGATGAGGTTCAAATTCCGACTGTCAACAACCCTAAGATTTTAGGCGTTACATTTGACAGCTTGTCTTCACATGACCGCGGTTGAAGCGCAATCAGACGGCCGGTTGTTGTTGTTGAAGCGGCAGAAAACATTCCTGAAGTAATTTCGAGTAATGGTGTCGGGTTGACAATCATAAGCCGGATAAAACTCCGGGTTCGTTCCGGTTACTTAGAGCCCCCTGTAGTGGGGACGGCCATAAACTAAGATGCACCAGTCGCCTGAATGTAGTGAAATGCAAACGAGGAGGCTTCAAACGTGGCAGAATACCGCACTCCGTCCAATTACTGGATGCCTCTTCGGCAATATACAGAACGTCTACACAGTGAGGCCTGTTTTCTTTATTTTCGACTTGCTATTATCTCTCATAAATAATGCTCGAATGAATAAGCTCGAATTATCTAAATTTAATTATAGGAGTTAATACGGTACCCAAAGCTTGTAAAAGAAGAAACCAATGAGGAGAGCGATGAGCTTGTTACTTGGGCTCTTTTAATAACTTCTTTGTAGAGACTCATAATTAAATTTGTAGCATTAGTCGGATTGATAGTGGTGATAAAGTCTACTTTAAGCACAAAGAAAATATTCATTTCTGCCCAATGCGATATAATTACAAAATGTTGCGTATTTATAGGCGCTTGGTTAGTAAAGCAAAATTTTAGCTAGAATTAAGAATTGTATCATTTTGGCTGTTTTTAATTCCTTGATATTTTTGAGGCTGTTAATTTGTTTTCACTCCTAATCACAACCTTTTAGCTCTCTTATTATATTTATGACTCTTGTTAAATAGTATTGTAATACTACTCATTGCCTACATTTAGATGCATAAATCATAATTTAGCAAAGACCAGCACCTAATCATTGCCTACATTTAGATGCATAACTCATAGTTTAGCAAAGACCAGCACTAAATGTAATTGTATATTAAAACACTTTTTCTTTTAATTAGATGTTCTTTCAATTACATTTATATTATGTCAACCCCTCCTAATCTAAAAGTTTAATTTTTTTAAATATTTTTATCAAATTGGAAATTTTTTTAATTTTATTTATATATATTACTTTACGGCAAAAATTTTCTTAGTACAATATTTTTTTCTAATTTCATATTTTTTTTCACTAAATCTTTCCTCTAAACCTCGCTTAATCCACATATAAAACTAATATGACATTTGTTGCCTTCCACCCACAGGGCCCTCGAACTGGCTTACATATTCCTGCTGGTCTGGTATTACTGCACCCTCACCATACGTGAATCGATACTCAAAGTGAATGGATCGCGCATCAAAGGCTGGTGGCGAGCGCATCATTTCATCTCAACCGCCGCTGCCGGCGTATTGCTCGTGTGGCCGCAGGGCGAGCACTGGCAGCTGTTCCGCACACAATTCATGTACTTCAATGTCTATATCAGTAAGTAGTCAAGTAGCCGTAGCCAAGCTGCCGCGACGCAGACGTCCTTATCATGTCAACAGTATCATTTGTATTAGGCGCGTTTAGCCTCAGCGCAAACACACCCAATACACACACGAGCAAACTGGCTGACTTACAAATTGCTGATTTATTTGCCGTGCTATTACCTATTTATTATATGCACCAACAACAACAATAATCCGCTTCTTTTTTGCTTTCTTCGCATTACAGACATTGTGCAGTATCTGCAATTTGGCTACCAAAAGGGTTTGCTCTATCGACTGAAGGCGCTCGGCGAACGTCACAACATGGATATCACCATTGAGGGTTTCCACTCGTGGATGTGGCGTGGCCTGAGCTTCTTGCTACCATTTCTATTCGGCGGCTATACATTCCAAGCATACAATGCATGGACGTTGTACAAATTGACAACGTATCCACCGGGAGCACCGTGGCATGTAAGTATATGCTTGAAATGCGACTGCCGCTACTTGCCGTAAGCGTCGCATACGTCAGTCTCTTAAGTGAGCGCTTGTCAAGGACATTTAATTTGCTGTTGCTGTATATTTGTTGCTTGCCTGCTTGGCTGACTGGCTGACTGGCTGCCTGTGTGATTTATTGAGTGGGTGCTTGAGTGACAGTAGGCAGCAGCAGTAGCTTACCAAGCGCCTTGCTGCAGGCACATCCACACTTGTGGTGCAACTCAAAGCGTCTGCACGTGCCTCATACATGTGCGGCTGTGTGTGTATGTCACTTGATTGCGTGCTAGGCTTAATGCATTGATTGATTGTGCCTGATTTGCTGGCTAATTGATTAATACATTTCAGCTAATTCGCATGCCCTGCTGCTGCCCGGCATGTATGCGCGTGTGTGCTTAATCTTTGTTGACTTTCCGCCTTTTATCGAGCACTCACCGTTTTCTGCATTATTTAATTTGGCTGACTCAACCATTTTTCTTGTTGCATTTCGTTTTTCTTTTTTTCTTACTTTGCTGCACTGTAGGTGTCGGTGATGTGCGGCTTCTTCCTGCTGTTATTCAGCGGCAACATTATCACCACACTGTTGGTGGTGCCCGAGAAGATACGCGAACGTGCCAAGGAACGCTATCGCCTGCAATCCATGGGTACATCGATGAAATTGCGCAAAATGATGAGGGTGAGTATGGAATGGTTGAATGCCAAAGCATTCACTTAAAATCTGTGTGTGTGTTTTAGCGCTTTAATTATCCATCGCACTGCATACTAGCTAGCTTTATATAAGAAACTGCATAAGTTTAAGACAAAGTTTATATGATCTCATTTTTTTCTGCAAAAACCGCTTGTGGGTTGGATTTAAGTTTAAATCTTACATAGTATTTGGTTTTCCGAAACTTATGGGCTGTAGTGTGTGACACCTGAGCTTTTTACAGCCGGGAGCTTTCATTTCTTTTTGCCTATTTTTTCCTATTTCTCTACATTGGTAATTAATAAATATTGCAAAAACAATAGATTCGCTAAAAAAATAATAAGACGACTTTGAAAATAATGCGCTACAAGCTTAAAGCTTCAAAAATGCTTTCAATTGTTAAAATGTTATAATTATGTCAGGTATTTTTAAGTAAAAGTAGAAAGTAATTTAAAGAAAAATAAATTGCGCTTAGCAATAATTTTGCTTAAAGCTATAAAAAAGCTTTTTATTTAATATTGCATTGTATGAATTATCATAATTTGTATATACTCCCATAATGCAACTCAAATTGTAGAATTAATTTTTGTAAGTTAAAGTCAAAAAACATTTAAATTAAAATAACACTAATTTTGAAACATCGCTTTAAAGCTTAAAGCTCCAAAAAGCTTTCAGTTTTTATTACAATTATTTCATACATCTCAAAGCGAAATTATAACTTAATTAAAATAATAAACTACGTTTGAAAACAGCTTTTAGCAAAAGCTCTAAAGCTTTTTCTAACAACACATTCTTCTAACTATTATGATTTGAATAGCATACGCCTGCAATGCAAATCAAATTGCATTCCTTTTTTTTGGGAGTTTTAAGATTAAGAAATAACTGGAATTAAAAATAACCCGAATTTCAAAATTTTGCTTTATAAGCTTAAAGCTCCAAAAAAGCTTTTAGTTTTTATTAATTATTTTATACTTTTCATTGTAAAATTAAAAATAAATGCAAATAAAAATAAAATTTGAACACAGCTTTTAGCTTAAAGCTTTAAAGCTTTTTTTTTTTGATAATGCATTTCAAAGCGAAACTAAAAATTAATTAAAATAATAAACTACGTTTGAAAACAGCTTTTAGCTTAAGCTTAAAGCTTTCTCTAACAACGCATTATTCTAAGTATTATGATTTTTAAAGTATACGCCTACAACGCAAATCAAATTGTATAACTATTTTTTGAAAGTTTTAAGATTAAGCAGTAATTGAATTTAAAAATAACTCGAATTTCAAAATTTTGTCTTATAAGCTTAAAGTTTCGCAAAAGCTTTTTGATCTAAGCGGATACCTTAGCAATTATTATAACTTTTTTTAAATATTCTTACAATGTAAAGTAATATTAATAACAATATTTTGTCAAAAAACTTTCAAATTTCAGTAGTAAAAAATTTAAAATGAATTTATGTAAATCTGAAAAATACCTTTTTAAATAAAATAGGTATAAAAAATAAATAAAAGAAACTTGATAAAAACTTATTTAAATAAAATATAACGAAAAATAAAAGCTGTTAAAAATAATCGTCAGTTTCTCGTTATCTCAAATTGTTCTCCTTTTTTTTGACATATTTCCGTAGACCAGGTCACATATGTTTATTTAGATTTTTAATATTCTTTACATTTGAAAAAGAATTAAAATTTTGAAAATACTTATTTCTTATTATTCCAAAGAATAGCATTTTTATATAAATATTTATACATATACATACATATGTATGTATGTATGTATATATGTATATTTTTTTAAATAAATTTCTAAATTTTAGAAAATAAAAACGTAATAAGGAATGCAAATTTGGAAAATTATTTTTTTTTAATTCCTAAGTTCTAGAAAAAAATTAAAAAGAATATAGATTACAAAAATTATTATTTTTTTTAATTAATTTTTTTTAATAATTAAAAAATAATTATTTTTTTTAAATTAATTTTTTTTTTAATAATTAAAAAAGTAACAATAATTTTCCTAATTTATTAAAAAAAATATTTACAAAAAATTACCTTTATATAAATTTGCTATTTTTTTAATTATGTATTTAATTATTAAAAAAAATTAATATAGTTGAAGTAAAAAAAAAATATATAAATTCGTTCATAATTTTTAAAGTCGTCTATAGTTTTATTAATTTTTATAATTAATTAACACGAATATGTTTCCGCTAATATATGTGTATGAAGCTAACTTCTTGCCATATTTACTTTCTTGAACTAACCTAATACTTAGAGCTCACACCATTAATTTTTTTATTACTTACAATGTATAAAATTCTCTCTAGTACGTACATATGTACATATGTATATAATTCGCTTTTAACAAAAAACATCCTAACTCAAAACCACGCTTTGGTCAAAACCGCAATTACTTTACAGTAATTTTTTGTTAATTAATTTTTAATACAAATTTTAAAGGTTTTCCTAGTAAAGAATTTGGCGATAATTAATGACTTTCTCCCTACCTCTGCTCAGGATTACATTTCAGCCCATAATCTCCGAACCCGTTAAGTTATGTTTTTGGTTAAACATTGTACTTAAACACAAAATAATTGAAATTAGGTAATTATTGTTAAATTATTGTAATTTTCAATATTTAAATATTGAAATAATTAATAATCAAAATTATCCAGCTGCCAAAACGATTGTATTAAGCATACGAGTATTAATAATAAAAACATTTCTTCCAAATAAGCAATGTTTATAAAAAAATATAAATTATATTGTAGATAAAAATAAAACAAATGTTTCCTCCTAAGTGTGTTTTAGTTTTAAGTAACCCAAAGTACGTCAAATACGCATGTATGTAAAATAATAAAAAATAATGGTAATATTCCTTAAGTTTTTGTGTTTTTTTGTGAGTTCATTGTGTCTAAATTGCTTTTTTTCATCAATTTTAATTTTAAGTGTTTTTTGTTTTAATTTAATTTTATTATTTATTTTATTATTATTATTACTTTTTTATTTTAATTTTAATAAATAAAAAATGCTTTCGAAAATTATTTGAAAAAAAAAATTATGAAAATTTAAAAAAATGTGATATATTTTATTTAAAAAATTTTCATTGGTTAAAAAGTTTAAATTTTGTGCAAGATGACATATCCATGACTATGATAATGGCCGATTATCGTCATAAAGCTATGTGCATAGTGAACAAAGCTAATTGCGGAGAATAATCACTATTCGAGGTATAGCAATTTAGAATCGGCTGTTGGTCAGGTCTGAAGAGGTGGCCTATGAAGTACCTCAGCGGTCGTCAATCATCCGCACTATTTCGTGGTAAAAACTCTAAATTGAGAAGAATCAAAGGGGGGTACCGCAGGCTGCTGTCCTCTCCCCTTTGCTGTTTAACTTCTACATCTCGAAACTCCCTCAAGCACCAGAAGGAATTTCTATCACCACGTACGCTGATGTTTGCGCTGGTATGTGGTATGTGCTCAAACGTAAATTGCTATCTCCCCGTTTCCTCGTTGCACGGAATCAAACCATCTCCCCCACTAAATCGACATATTCACTAACTGGACGAAGGAGTAGACACTTGACCTTAATATTGTCGATGGCGTTAAAATTACGACTGTCTAAAATTAACGTGTGACATTCGACAGCCTGTGCTTCTTCATAACACCTGAACAGTGGGGCCCGTATGCTCCCAGTTAAAGAGCATAATGAACTCCTCTCCAAACAGTTTATGTTGGGGTGCTTTCGTATAAATCATACCTGCAGTCATGTTCGTGTAGCGGAACCGCCGCCTAGGAGTATCAAGAGGTCCTTCCTCTACTACGTCGACGACATAAAACAATACTCCGATCAGACTTCGGACGCAACAAACTTCAGACATGCACTGACCGCCATTCACAGTGGAGCGATTATCACCTTCACTGACGCCCTCTCAGTGAATGGCGTATTTTTAGTCAAACCCCCACCCATTGCAGATGTCGACCTTGAGTTGCCGCGACAATCGAGAGTGACACCCTGCGCTTCTTCGTTCTGAATACTGTAGCAGGTTAACCTCCTACTTATCCAGAATCGACCTTGACATATCAAGCCAATGACCAGTGTGCAACGACTCGCCGCATGACACTAACCACCTCTCTGCTCCCTGCTAACACTACCAATCTGACACCCCTCTCGCTATGGTCCGACCCCTTCGAAACAGCACGTTTCCTGGGCCTACCATTGGATGACGTCGATGACAACTTATCTAATCCTTACCATTCTAACGGGAACTAGGTAACCGTTACAACAACAAGAATGATCTAAACTAACGGTACCCAACTTATTTAATTTATGGAGTCACTATAAAAAAATAATTGTAATATTCTCAATCTCGGAAAGATAGAGAATACTTCAGCCCAAAATTTTATGATATCTTAAAGTTTATGCAACATACAGTTGTACTACAGAAAGGACCGACGTAATGTCCTGGCGTCCTGTTGAGGCATTTACGCTTCAGATCGCAGCCTTTATTGCGCTAAAGTACGAATTCTAAGGCTCTGGATCGTATATGCAGCAAAGGCGACCGGCATAATGAAGCGCTGATAAAAAATAGAACCTTCCAGAGATTTTTTTTGTTTTTTTATAGTAGGAGGAAGCATCAAAAGCCAGAGTGCGAGCCTCTAATCCGCTAAATCCATTTAAATATCACCTATTGTACGGACGAACTCAATCTTATCATAATTAGAGCTGCCGCTTCGCTGACAGCTTTCTATTTTATGTTCGCCGATTTTTTTTTTATTTTCTAGTCTATAAAGTGTTAATGTCTAATGTACATATGTATTTAGTTCAACATGCAATTTCACGTAACAAAAAGACAAATGTCTAAAAGTGCTGTTAGAAGCTTAGAAATATAGACCGAAATTACACAAGCCTTTTTTAATCTTAAATGTTTTACAGAGTGTGCAGGTATTCAAGGTTATGTCAACGAAAAATTTTATTTTCAATTTTTTAAATTATATTTTTTGGTTTTTTTATTTGATTTTCTTTTTTCCAAAAGAATATACATATGTATAGCATAATATTTTTTTCAATTTAGCAATTTTTTTGTTTTAAATTTTATTTTTATTTTTCTAGTTTGAAATTTAATTTTTTGGATTTTATTTTTATTTTAATCTTATTTTGATTTTTTTATTTTTTCTTTCAATTTAATTTTTTTTTGTTTTTTTTTATAATTTAATGTCAAAGAGACAAATTTTATTTTTAATTTTTTAAATTTTATTTTTGGTATTATTTTTCGTTTTTTTTTTATATGATTTTCTTTTTTCCGAAAAAATATATAGCATAATCTTTTTTTCAATTTAGCAATTTTTTTGTTTTAAATTTTATTTTTATTTTTCTAGTTTGAAATTTAATTTTTTGGATTTTATTTTTATTTTAATCTTATTTTGATTTTTTTATTTTTTCCTTCAATTTATTTTTTTTTTTGTTTTTTTATAATTTAATGTCAAAGACACAAATTTTATTTTTAATTTTTTAAATTTTATTTTTTGTATTATTTTTTGGTTTTTTTTTTATTTGATTTTCTTTTTTCCGAAAGAATATATAGCATAATTTTTTTTCAATTTAACCATTTTTTTGTTTTAAATTTTATTTTTATTTTTCTAGTTTTAAATTTAATTTTTTTGATTTTATTTTTATTTTAATCTTATTTTGATTTTTTTATTTTTTCTTTCAATTTAATTTTTTTGTTTTTTTTTATAATTTAATGTCAAAGACACAAATTGTATTTTTAATTTTTTAAATTTTATTTTTTGTATTATTTTTTGGTTTTTTTATTTGATTTTCTTTTTTCCGAAAAGATATGTAGCATAATCTTTTTTTTTTTAATTTACTAAATTTTTTGTTTTAAATTTTATTTTTATTTTTTGAGTTTTAAAATTTAAATTTGTTTAATTTTTTATTATTATTATTATTTTTTAATTAATTTTTTTTTTTATTCATTTTCTCTTTTTGTTTGCTTGATTTGTTTTCGTTGGCCCTCAAATATGTATGTATTATATTATTGTTAGCGTTCAGATTCGATCCATAATCGTCGCACTTTCCTAATATATGTATACATATGTACATATGTACATATATTGAATACATATAAAATATTATGCTTAAATAAAAATGCACAAAAGTGAATAGCATTTAAACTGAATTTTAAGCATTGTAAGCAACAAGCTAGCATAAATATACATATATACACATATACATACACTTATGTGTAACATAAAGCCTTTGTTTCTATTGCCTTAAATGTCAATAAATTATGAATAACATGAATGTTTAATGAATTTCCCCTCCTCTCTCTCTCTCTCTCCCGCACACTCACACACAAACAACAACACTACAGAATAGCATCAGTGAAACGGACATTTCCAGCCAGCAATTGCTAGCCAATAATAAACTAGAAAACTCTACCTCCTTCCAAAACATAGGCGATGCAGCAGAGCAAACAACAACAACAACAGGAACAGCAGCAACAATAGATACGACAACAAAAACGTCATCAATTAGCACCGGTAATGCAATCACACCAGCAGATGGTGAGGTCAAGCAAAACCAACACAAAGCACAACAGCAACAACAACAACCACAACAAGCACCCGAGCAGGATGTGGAATTGACGAAACCAGAGGATAAGAAGACCAATTAAAAAATGTGGCAGCTCCACCAGCCCGAGCAGCGGTGCAGTGTGCTTGGGTTCTTTCAATTAAGTGAAACCTGATATTTTCAAGGTTTGATTAGTACACAAAATGCAGAAAAAAATTCAATAACTAAGGAACGAAAAGAGATTGAAGGAAATTTCATACATACGTACATAAATACATACATACATATGTACATAAGTGTAGTGAAGTAAAAACAAAAAAAATTGAACATTTTCAGAAAATATATCAAAATGGATTTTATTATTTGTGATTTACCAGAAAATGCTCATATAAAAGCCAACAACAACAACAATTTTTAATAAGAGCAAAATGTGGCGTCTTTGAAAGCGGCAAATGTGTTGCATTGTTACTATTAACCCCCTAGTAGTAGACTCCCATTAATTTTATAAATACACAAAAACACTTTTCATTTAATATTAGTACTAAAAATAGCGAAAAATATCAAAAAATATAGAAAATGTATGAATTGTATTTTTAAGCAACTCTTTTTATTTATTGCAATTTCTAAATAAATGTGTGATTGTGATTTTTTTAATACAAAGCATAGTAACTACTACTATAACCACAACTAATTTTAATTGTATGCTAAAGCAAGCAAGTGTTAAAGGACACACCTAATGTGAAGTTTTTGAAAAATCGATTGTTTTTTTTTTTTTAATTTTTCAAAAGTTTGTACCGTTAAGGATAATATAATAGAATTTTAAATTTATAATTCAAATTGTTCTTGAGTTACTGACTTCTAAAAAGTAGCTGCTCAGTTCTATCAGCTTTATGAAAGTTTCTCTTTAAACGCATATTTCTCGAAACTAAATTTTTAAAATTTGCCTGAGAGAATTTTTCTAATTTTTTTCAAATTTGCTTGGAGGACTTTTTCTGAATTTTTCAAATTTGTTTGGGAGAATTTTTATAAATTTTTCAAATTTACTTGGGAGATTTTTTCCAAATTTTTAAAGTAGCTTGGGAGATTTTTTCTAAACTTTTTCAAATTTGGTTGGGAGAGTTCTAAATTTTTCTTATTCGTTTTGGAGAATTTTCTTGAATTTGCTTGGGAGATTTTTTCTAATTTTTTAAAATTTTCTTAAGAGATATTTTTCAAATTTACTTCCGAGAATTTTTTTAAATTTGCCTGGGAGATTTTTTTTTTTAATTTTCAAATTTGCTTTGGAAATGTTTTCCAAATTTGCTCGGACGCAAATGTTTGGACCATTTTCAAAAATCCTAAAATAAGTATAAATATACTCTTAAAGTTTTAAAATAATTGATAAATGTATTTATATTTTTTTATTTTTATAATCGATTTATTTTTTAACTGTCACACTAGGGTGTGCCCCTTAAATGCTGAGCGAACAATTGAGAGCGAGAGCGTTAGAAAGTGTGCGCATAGCAAGCGAGTTTATAGAAACTGATATATTTTTACATGAATACTACACTATAGTGTAGGCGCCTAAGTGTATGCTACGATATAGTTTTTGGCAACTTATAAGCTATAAGTTAAATGTGGAGAATTGTGAAGAGCGAAAGTTCCTTCTTTTTTGCATTTCAGTACTGTGTATGATTGTGGACATGACGTATGTAGATATACATACATACATATACTAAAGTTTTTGATTATATTTGATATTTTTATTTTAAGTTTTTAGACTTTTTTTTATTGTTTTTTAAACTCTTCTTATTATTTTTTATTACTTTTTAAGGTTTTTTCATTTTTTTTTTAAGCTTATCTTTTTTTGCTGTTTAAGTTGTATTATTTTATTTTAATCTTTAATTAATTTTTTAAATATTTTATTATTATTATTATTTTTTTTAAGCGTTTTTTGAATTTTTTTTTTAAGTTTTATTTTTATTTATTTTAAAAATTATTTTTACTTTTTATTTTTAAATTTTTATTTTTTATTTTTTTGTTTTATTATTTTATTTTAATTTTTTTATTTTTTTAAGCTTTTTTATATTTAAACCTTTTCTTTTTTAATTAATTTTTTTTATTGTTTTTTAAGCTTTTTTTATTATTTTTAAGATTATTTATAACTTTTTACATTTTTTTGAAGCTTTTTTATTTTTGAGGTATTTTATTACTTAATTTTAATTTAATTTTTTATTTTTTAAGTTTTTTTTTATTTAAGAAGTTTTTTTTATTATTTTATTTTAAACTTTTATTATTTTTTAAGTTTTTTTTTATATATTTTTTTGTTTTTAGGCGTTATTATTATTTTAAACGCATTTGAATACTTTGTTTTAAGCTTTAATTTTTTAATCAACAATTTTTTTAAGCTCTCTCTAGTATTTTTAAAATTATTTATTTTTAATTTTAAGCTTTTTATATTTTTTTGAATTTTTCATTTTAGAATTTTTTTATTGTTTTATTTTATTTTCTTAAATTTTTTTATTTTGGTTTTAGCCGTTATTATTATTTCTTAGTCTTCTTTAAGTACTTTGTTTTAAACTTTTATTTTTTAATTAAAATTGTTGTTTTGCTTTTTTTTTTTTTATTTTTTATTTTAATTTTTTTATTTTTTGTTTTTTTTTTTGGTTTTTAAATTTTTTAAATTTTTTTAAAATTTTATTGCTGGTTTTGTTTTTAAGCGTTTTTTTTTTTTTTTTTTTGAGCGTTATTATTATTTCTAAGCGTTTTTTAAGAAAAACTTTTAAAAAATTGTTTTTTGTTTTTTTAATTTTTTTTTTAAATTTTTTCATTTTTTTATTATTTTTTATTATTTTCTTTTTGTTCTGGTTTTTTTTTGAAAATTTTTTAAGCGTTTTTTTGTTTTTTTTTTTCATTTTTTAATTTATTAATTTGTTTTTTTTTTTTTTAATTTTTTAATATTTTTTTGAATTTTTTTATTTATAGTTTTTTTTACTTTTTTTTATTATTTTGTAAGTTTTTTTTTATTATTTTGTAAGTTTTTTTTATTATTTTTGTTTTTTTTTTTGTTTTGTTGTTGTTTTGAAATATTTTGCTGAAACATTGACCCAAGCGTAGGGCACTTGAAGTAGAAAAAGAAAATGCGAATTTGCAGAAAATGGAACTTAAAGCGTAAAAAAATAAACCGTACATGCATACATACATATGTACATACCCACATAACTAGCCACAATTTTAAACCCCATACATACATATACGTATGTATATGAAAAAGTCTAGCATTTACTTACACTTGTTTACGTGTAAACGAAAATCGAGACAAAAAGTAAGAATTGAAGAATTGAAATATTTTGAATAATAAAACTAAAGGCAACAAACACTAAAGCAATGGAATACAACCACGAAGCCAAACAGAAGAAAAATACTCTGCATTTATGTGCAGCCAACTATATTCGCCACTAAAATAACAGTATTCATAGTTGTGTGTACCAGTGTTCTTATATTTTTTGTTTTTCTGTTTTAATTGAATCAGTGTGCCACTAGACCACGTTGCGAATTAAGCAGTTGACCGCATTTCCTATAGCGAATGCCATGCAAGTTTGAGGAAAAAGCGCGTTTGTCGAATTTTTTTGATGGAGTCGCGCGAAAATTTCAAAGAAAAAAACATTGAAAATATCGAAAAAATTGTGAAATGCAAACTTACATACATACCAAACTTAAAAAAGTAAAGAAAGCACTAAAAAATGGTAGTTGAATAATCGATTAAGTAAACTTTGTAAAACCTTTAACTAGCAAACGAAGGATCACAATAGCAAAACAAACTGTAATACGAGTATAACAAAAATGAAAAACAAAAAAACTAAATAATAAAAGCAACAAATAATAATTGAATGTCAAAATATCTTAATTGTGTGTGTAATTATTGTGTTCCTTTGATTGGTTTATAGCAGATCGAGCAAAGCGGAGATTTAGTGGTGGATATACATATGTTAAATAATAACGGTTAATTGTGGTTTTTGATTGAACTCTTACGATCACTCTAATATACATATGTATATTATTCAACTGAAGTAACTTTTCTACACGATTGATACTTATAAGCGAACTTTCGTTGGTGGGTTGAAAATGGAGATCGAAAGAATGACTGGCTACAAGTGGTCTCAAAATTTGGCTTAGGTTTTTAATGATGAAAATTTGATTAGTGAGTTTTTGACTTAATAACTTTGCTATTATTGTGGCGTACGGATAACATTTAGTAATATTCCCTACACTTCACTTATTCCGACGAAATATTTAATGTTATGTATAACCTTTTTGGCCTTATAAGAGGTATCCCTGTGTTTTGATAAAAATATTTAAGTTTCTTGTGAGCATCAATATCATTAATTGTGTCGAAGGTTTGAGATCTAAAATGACAATAATTTTAAATTATGAGAAAAAAAAATTTTTATAGGATTATGATACATACATGTATGGTAATTCTGGCCTGGTGAGTATAATCATGTTTTTTTGGTTTGTCATTTATCTGCTATCTAAGTTTGAGTTAAAAGTTTGAAAATTAAATTTTTATGCGAATAAAAAACAAAACAGATCTCACAAATTAACCCATATGTTTGGTAAAAAGTCAGCTACAGCAAAGTTTTATGCTGATAATTTCATTATTTTTTTTTAATTTGGATACTGTAAAGTTTAAGTATCGGATGGAATGGTATTTAGAAATGTGTCATATGGGAAGCAGGCGTGGTTGTATATAATAGAAATGTATAAGTGTCCCCACACACCATAATTGAAATCGGTCAAGTAGAACCCGAGATATAGGATTTGACCTAAGGGTAGGCGGCATCCAAGTAGATGCACTGTTTTTGGCAGATCACGCCTTAGTCGTGTCAAGCTGTCAGACAATTTTTGTTCAGTATTGTTTGGCATTTCGTCATTGAAAGTCTTACGCCTTAACAACGTTTACAAATCGTTCAATTTTATTACGAAAACTCACATGCTATAAAGAGTGTGTTTCGCGCACTTTCCTCAACTTATGGTCACCATAAACGGCCTACTGAGCGTACTGTTACCAACACTATCATCAATCTTTGGACACAGCATTCATTATTTGATAATATTCGACCGAATAGACCACGTCAAGATCGTAGTGAAGAAAATATGGTGGCCGTAGTTAAGAGTATACACGAAAACCGTAGAGAGTCGAATTGATGGCGTTCGCAGGAACTCGGACTGACATATACAAATTCTCACTGGACAATCGATAAAGATAGCAGATTCTAAAGTACCAGTCGACATATAAATGGCGCCACGAGGGGGCGCTAAATTCAAAAAGTCCTGTTTACTTTGGAACACACCTTGTAGAACTAGTTGGCACATTTTACGTCGAGATCTTAAATTGAAAGCGTTCAAACTACAGCTTGTGCAAGAACTGAAGTCGCTCGACTTTCTTAAGCGACATCGGTTTGCTTTTTGGACTCTTGAAAAGTTCCAAGAAGATCCGACGTTTTCGAGCCAAATTTTGTTCAGCGCTTGAGGCCATTTATGGCTTAATAGGTATGTAAAGGATAAAAATTGCTGCATTTGGGACGAAGAACAACCGGAAGAGATTCAAGAGCTGACTTTTGTCCAGAAAAATAAATGGTTTGGTGGGCCGCTGGAATAATTTTTTCATATTTCTTCGAAAATGATGCCGGTGAGAACTTAAACGTCAATGGCGACCGTTATCGCGTCGTGATAACCAACGATGAAATTGAAGCTCGTGATCTCGGCGATATTTGGTTTCAACAAGACGGTGTCACTTCCCACACATCGCATCAATCGATGGATTTATTGAGAGAACACTTCGTTGAGCAGATAATTTAACGTTTTGAGCCGGTCAATTGACCACCAAGATCGTGTGATATCACACCGTTAAGACTTTTGTCAGTGAGGATATGTAAAGTCGAAAGTCTATGCGGACAAATCCGCTTCGATTCAGGCCTTGGAGCAAAACATCACGAGTGTCATTCGACAGTTACTATTCGAAATGCTGGAACGAGTCATCGAAATTTGAACTCAAAGGATGGACTTTCTAAGACGTAGCCGCGGACAACACTTGAAGAGATAATCTACAAAAATTAAATGCCAAGGGGTGTTCCTTCTAACGATAGTAAACATTCCCCATTAAATTGGAAGTTTTTGTGTTTCTTCTTTAAAAAAAAGTGGGGTAAATCGATCTAAATTAGCGTTTTAATCGAGCAAAGGTCAGTTAATGGGTCAATTAAATCCTAAGCGAAAAAGCTATTACAGTAATCCCTATTACAGTAGTTCTTCAATGCCATTGTAAACTACAGTTTCTTATCTTCTTTACTGTTATGTTATTTCAACGACAGTGTTCATCATTAAGAAAAAATACTAAAAGTTATCCGAGTTCAAAATTAATCGTTGTGCCTTGAAAATAAAGGGGTTTTCAACAGGGCACTACAAAAGTAGACCGATAGGGACAGCAAACGACGCCATACTTTTTCTCGTTCTTTTGTCACTCCTCTTCAGTAAGGTCTGCCATTTCATCATGGAAGAATATACGATCCAACAATGAGTCCAACAATACGATCAAACTGGTCAACTGGTGGTTTTGTCATTTCTCTTCAGTAAGGTTTGCCATTTCATCATGGAAGAATATACGATCCAACAATGGTTTTTCAAAAGAGCGTAAAAAAAGTTTTTTTTTTAAAAAATACGGCTTGGGATACCAATGAAATTCATTATTCCTTTAAAAGTACCTACGTACGTACTCCATGAGTCACCAGTGCAAGTTACTCTGAATAGGAACTGCTACCGCTCAATGATAACCGAATATTTTTGGCCCGAATTGGATGATATGGACTTGGACAATATGTGTATCCAACAGAACGGCGCCACATGCCACACAGCAAATGTCACAATCGATTTATTGTAAACCGAGTTTGGTGAACGTATTATCTCACGAAATGGCCCAGTCAATTGGCCGCCTCGGTCATGCAATTTGACGCCGTTAGACTATTTCCTTATGTCAAGTGTATGATCTATGCCAGCAAGCAAGCGACGATGTATCAAATACCGAGTCTGATTTTCAAGACAAGAAAGTTTGGAGTGGTTTCAATATACAACATTTCTTTTCTTTCTTTTGTGTTTCTGACTTAAAGCATTTCAGAGAGTCTCTATTGTTCGAAATTGTAAGAATAATGCGGTATTCATTTAGACATTTTTTAGCAGATGAGGGTGTTAATTTCAAAACTTCTTCAACATATTTGCACATTTAACATATTCTTCTATCTAAGTACCCAAATCAATGACGTACAAACAATAGACTTACCTCTGTGGATGCTGCTGGTTCATGTTTACCGGTGGCAAAATACAACAATAAATAACGCACAGTTCCGTTGCTTGGATGCCTGTTCTTGGTGCGCAAAGTTTGTGACCGACTCACGTGAAAGCTGACAGATAGTGTCAGGTCGCTGGCTCAGGTGGAGCTGTACGGAGGGAGAGCGCTGCGTGTAGAAAATTTATGCGTAAGTTTGTATGATTTATGTGGCACTTTTTGTTTGGCAACAACAAGAGCCAACTGCCAAAAGTGTATGTGTTGATAGGGGACGACTTATTGTTTGGATAGAAGACAGTGGCGTGCAAAGTTATATTTTGCAGAATACATTTCCAACTGCTGAAGATATCACGACGGCATGCTGGTGCGTTTATGCGAAAAACGAAAACAAATGCAAAGAAATATTCGCCATTGTCTTGCCGCAACTTGTGAGGTTGCAAAGAGATTTTAGGGCGCGAGAGCAGGGCAAGCGTGCCGTTATCTAATGCGGCTTCCTTTAACGATTAGCCAAAATTATTATCACTGCATTTGTCTGGGAAAAAGTGGCAAAAGTTTTTGTTTAACATTCAGTATGTAAATTTCACAAAATGTGCTTAGTTACAATTACCTCGTTGCCTCCCTCCTCACTTCAGCTTCCAGCAGCGTCTTTTTATTAAATTTTGTAGAACAGCATGTAGTAGGCATATGGAGTGTGGCGTTTCTTTGTTTCTTAACTGCCAAAGATTTTGTTTGTTTGCTCTTTGCTGCCGTTTGCTGCAAGAAAATGAGAAATTATTTCCTTTGAAAAAGTTTTACAAAACTTTTTATCGCGTAAGCGAATATTTTGGGCTACCTGCATTCATATACATACATACATACATGTATATATCTCTACAGAGGAAACAAAAGTAAGTTGGAAAATATTCACCATCGAAAATTTCAACATACCATATATAAGAGCATTAATATAAGTATGAGAGAATCCTTTTCAATCCTTTTTTTTTCCTTTTATGGATGGAGATAACAAAAATTAATTTTTTTTTTTTTGTAATTTAAAGAAAACATCTCGGTAACAAAAATTCAAACGTTATTTTTATAACCTTGTAAATTGCAAAGAACCTAAACTGGTCTATGCGCGGCTCACTGGCCTACAAGAGTAACCTAACCTATACTCTTGCAACATGTTGCTACAGAGTATAATCGTTTTGTACAATTGTATGTATTAGCTAAAATTAATCGAAATAGATATAGCATATATAAACTGTCTGTCTGTCTCTCCGTCCGTGCAAGTTGTAACTTGAGTAAAAATTGAGATGCAAATATGTTGATGAAACTTGGTACGCGCGTTCCTTGGCAAAAAAAAGTGCCTTTTAACTTGCCACAGGCGATTCCAGCAGCAAGGGGCATCTGTAGGAGAAAATATTTTAAAAAGTAAGTGTAATCCACCACTAAAGCTACAACAATCAATTTCACCTATCGGTGTGACAATGGATGAAATCAGTTGGTAACCCCGCTCACTCCCCATATAGTTAAAACCTACTATAAGCGCGATTAATCAATAACTATATAAGCCAGGGACATTAAATTTTACCCCCGAGATAGTATGAGAGGACTTAATTAGAGCCAGGGTCAAAATTGGCTGATGCTCGTGGTAACGTTCACTTTTAGGTGGAATTACATATCTTGAGAGCCGTACGACTGATTTAAACCAAATTGGCTTGGGACATTCTTATGTCACAATGTAAAAATGGACTACAGGCACGCCTACGTCCTATAAAACACAATTTTAAATTCCACCTGATTCTTTCCTTTTTATTGTAATGGGACACAACTTTGCACGAATAATCTCTTTAGAGCATTTCACCTTATGGTAAAAGTTGTTCAAATCCAACAAAAACTGTTCGAGCCCGTAGGTACCGAATATTGAATCCCAGTGTCTAAAGTTGACTTTTGGCCGAAAATATCGTAGAGCGGTCGTTTGAGTTTGAGTGGTGGATAATCCAAAAGTTGTAGGCCCATAGTTCCGACTTCTTTCTACAGTAGCTTCGCGCAGACCACGCATAACAGTCAAGTAGCATTCCTTGTTGATAATTTGGGTGGTCGAAAAGAGTTCGGAGTGCACCACACCTCGATAATCGAAGAAAACTATCAACATAACCTTGATTTTTGACCTCTATGCTTACGACCAGGAAACAGAATATTAAACTTTAACGCGGTTTTTCCGGCTTCGGCTCACCTCTGTCACGATATTCGGCCGACTGATATTCTGTTTCCGGGTCATATGCTGGATCCTAGACTCATCGCAAGTAATAATATGTTTCACGGCATCCTGGAAGATCGGATCGAAAAACATTGTTTCACTGACGTTAACGCGACACTGTATTTCGGAAAAGTTTAATGATTTTGAAACCAATTACGCTTTCACTTTTCTTCTTCTTCTTCTTAATTGGCGAAGACACCGCTTACGCGATTATAGCCGAGTTAACAACAGCGCGCCAGACGTTTTTTCTTCCCGCTACGTGGCGCCAATTGGATATTCCAAGCGTACCCAGGTCCTCCACCTGGTCTTTCCAACGGAGTGGAGGTATTCCTATTCCTCTGCTTCCCTCGGCGGGTACTTTCGTCGAATACTTTCAGAGCAGGAGTGTTTTCGTCCATTCGGACAACATGACCTAGTCCGCGTAGCCGCTGTCTCTTAAAAACGCTGAACTATGTCAAAGTCGTCGTATATCTCATACAGCTCATTGTTCCATCGAATTCGATATTCGCCGTGGCCAACGCGCAAAGGACCATAAATCTTTCGCAGAACTTTTTTCTCGAAAACTCGCAACGTCAACTCATCAGTTGTTGTCATCGTTCAAGCCACGGCACCATATAGCAGGACGGAAATTATGAGTGACTTATAGAATTTGGTTTTTGTTCGTCGAGAGAGGACTTTACTTCACAATTGCCTACTCAGTCCGAAATAGGCGTTGGATTTCCAGGCTGACATTGTTGGTGGTGTTTATACTGGTTCCAAGATAGACGAAATTATCTGCGACTTCAAAGTTATGACTGTCAACAGTGACGTGAGCGCAACTCGCGAATGCGACGAGTGTTTGTTTGATGATAGAAGATATTTATTTTTGCCCTCGTTCACTGCCAAACCCATTTGCTGTGCTTCCTTGTCCAGTCTGGAGAAAACATAATTAACGTCACGGGTGTTGAGGCCTATGATATCAATATCATCGGCATACACCAGCAGCTTTGCATTTGCAAAAGATTGTACCTGTTCGATTAAGTTCTGGATATGGAGTCGCCTTGTCTGAAACCTCGTTTGGCAACGAAAGGCTCGGAGAGGTCCTTCCCGATCTTGACGGAGCTTTTGGTGTTGCTCAACATCAGTTTATACAGCCGCATTAGTTTTGCGATAATACCAAATTCAGACATCGCGCCATAAAGGCAGCTCCTTTTCGTGCTGTCGAAAGCAACTTTGAAATCGACGAAAAGGTGGTGTGTGTCGATTCTCCTTTCACTGGTCTTTTCCAAGATTTGGTGCATGGTGCATATCTGGTCGGTTGTTGATTCGCCAACTCTAAAGCCACACTGATAAGGTCCAATCAGTTTGTTGACGGTCGGCTTTAATCTTTCACACAATACGCTCGATAGAACCGTATATGCGATGCTGAGGAGGCTTATCCCACGGTAGTTGGCGCAGATTTTGGGGTCTCCTTTTTTATGGATTGGGCAGAGCCCACTTAAATTCCAATCATTGGGCATGCTTTCGTCCGACCATATTTTACAAAGAAGCTGATGCATTCTCCTTATTAGTTCTTCGCCGACGTGTTTGAATAGCTCGGCTGGCAATCCAACGTCCCCCGCTGCTTTGTTGTTCTTCAGGCGGGTAATTGCTATTCGAATTTCTTCATGGTCGGGCAATGGAACGTCTGCTCAATCGTCATCGATTGGGGAATCGGGTTCGCCTTCTCCTGGCGTTGTGCGTTCACTGCCATTCAGCAGGCTGGAGAGGACTCCCTCCATAATTTTAGTATGCTCTGGGAATCGATCACTAAGTCACCTTTGGGGGTTCCACAAGAGTATGCTCCGGTCTTGAAACCTTCTTTTAGCTGACGCAGTCTGTTTTATTTCCGCTGCGACACGGCACTTCTCGTCGTACCAGCTGTTCTTTTGCATTTTCCGAAAACCTTCTGGTTTCGGTTGCAGCTTTACGTTAGGAGCTTGAAATGCCGTCCCACAGTTCCCTTACACCGAGTTGTTGACGAGTGCTCTCAGAGAGCAGAAGTGCAAGCCGAGTGAAAAATTGTTCGGCTGTCTGTTGTGATTGCAGCTTCTCGACGTCTAACCTTCCTTGTGTTCGTTGACGTGCGTTTTTTGCTGCACAGAGGCGGGTGCGAATGTTGGCTGCAATAGGATATTGGTCGAAGCGCACACACATCTAAAACACTTTAGGCGTGTCTTCCGTCTATCACAACATGATCCATCTGGTTGGTGGTTTTTCGATCCGGAGCCAGCAAGGTAGCTTGGTGAATTTTCCTATTATGGAATCTAGTACTATAGATAACCATATTTCGGGCCCCGGCGAAGTCGTACAGCCTCAACCCATTTGGGGATGTTTCATCGTGGAGGCTGAATTTACCGACCGTAGTTCTAAAGATACCTCCTTTGGCCTTAAAATCGCCAAGCACGATTTTGATATCGTGGCGAGCAGCTCTCATAGGTGCGCTCCAAGCGCTTATAGAAGGTATCTTTGGTCACATCGTCCTTCTCTCCCGTCGGGGCGTGAGCGCAATTCAGCGATATGTTGAAGAATTTCGCTTTGATGCGGATTGTAGCTAGACGTTCACCCACCGGGACACATTCCCAAGTAAGGGATTCGTTAATTCGTTTGCCATGGTTGTCATCAAAAGGGGGGTCTCTCATCCGAGGCTTGTTGTCCATTTCATTGGGTGCGTTTTTTTTACGTGGCGGGTCCCAACCCAGCGCACAACCCTGCGACGAGGATGTTTCGCCTTCTCACTTTAGCTCGCCGTCCAACGGATGTTCCTGGCTACCCAGAGGATATTGGTCAAAGACCGGAATCGGTGAGCTGCTTGAGCCATATGTAAAAGAATCGTTTCTGTCCACACCTAAATGAATGGCGATCAGAGAACTTTCCTCACTTGCGTGAACTTTTACACATGACTCTATCCTCCTTTCACTTTTCTTAGGCCCAATTAATTTTTCAAAATGGTTTTCACTGAAATCTGAATCTAAACTCTCTTATAAGCGACCGGCAAAAAGCACTCGCTAAAATAAAGAAATAACAACGCAACAAAAGCCTTTAATACCATCATTTAAATGTAATCTGGACTGGACTTAGAGACTTAATCTAATCCAGACAAACCAATTTGATTTTCTATTAAAAATAATATGTCCAAATTCTGTATTCACATGGCTTTTTCGAAGATATTAAGTTAACAGCGAATATTGTAGTATGACCTCGAAGGTAAAGTAAGAGGCCATATAAAATATGTACATATACTATATGTATAAATAATCAGCAAACTGAGAAGGGTATTGTAACTTCGGTACAACCTTTTTCTTGTTATACCCTGAACAGGGTATATTAAGTTTGTCACAAAGTTTGTAACACCCAGAAGGAAGCGTCGGAGACCCTATAGAGTATATGTACAAGGTCTGTCGCAGAAGAAACAGGACTGTTAAAAAAAACAACAAAAAATTAATATTTTTCAAAAGTTATATTTTTTTATTCAAATTAGTTTCCTTGTGCTTCGATACAGCGTTTAGCCCGGTCAATTAGCATTTCAAATGAGTGTTTAAGGTCATTTTTCAGAATGCTCTTGAGAAAATCGGTCGTCGCCTTTTGGATAGCTGAAATGTCCCGAAACCAGTGTCCTTTCATGGGCAAATGAAGTTTTCCAAATAGGTAAAAATCATAGGGTGCCAGATCAGGTGAGTAGGGTGAGTGATTAACTCGATACTGTGGTCGAGCACGACGAATGCGTGACAAAAGACGCTTCATAACACCAAGGTAAAACACAGCATTAATCGTTTGGCCAGGTGGGACGAACGCTCGGTGTAAAATACCCTCGGAATCGTAAAAACAAATCAGCATTGTCTTTATTTTTGACTTCTGAAGACGACCGAGTTCTGATCGTCACAGAGGTTCTCACGGCATTCTTGGAATCGCTTAAACCACTCATGCACATTACTACGGGATAGGCACTGATCACCATAAACTTTTTTCATCATTTGAAATGTTTCAGTAAGCGTTTTCCAAGTTTAAAACAAAATTTAATATTTGCTCTTCGCAATTTTCGACCGATGACCAAAAGCTGCTGTCACTTTTTGATCGATAACATCGATTGTAGTTATCCATTTGTCTTAAAATTTTTACGAACTGTCAACAAGAGATCAAACTTTTTATTTCATATACCCACCAATAGGTGGCGCCACCAGAAACAGTTATATTTAAAAAGTGCTGTTTCTTTTGCGACAGACCTTGTATATATATAAATGATCAATATGTTGAGCTGAGTCGATTTAGCCATGTCCTTCTGTCTCTCTGTCCGTCCCTTTGTCTTTATATATACGAACTAGTCCCTCAGCTTTTAAGAAATCGTTTTGAAATTTTGTAAACGTCATTTTCTCTTCAAGAAGCTGCTTATTTGTCGGAACTGCCGATATCGGACTACTATAACATATAGCTGCAATACTAACTGAACCTGCGGAATCAAGTTCTTGTATGGAAAACTTTCACATTTGACAATGTATTTTCATAAAAGTTGGCACATGTTATTTTTTAGGGCAACAATGTAATCTCCGAAGAAATTGTTCAGATCGGTATACCATAGCATATAGCTGCCATACAAACTGAACATCGGAATAGTTACTAAAACTTTCGAAATGCAAATTTTACATGGATTACTGCTTAAGATAATAACATAATCTCCGAAGAAATTGTTGAGATCGGATTACTATAGCATATAGCTGCCATACAAACTGAACACATAGTTACTAAAAGAAATGCACCTGTTAAGAGTATATCAGCTTCGGTGCAGTCGAAGTTAACGTTTTTTCTTGTTTTATCTGAGTTTATCGTATCGGATACGCTACGTCTAACTCTTCCTTCGGTCGAACATCTAAATACGGCAGAGTTCCTGAATTGCGACATTTTAGTACAAAATTCAAAAGTATTTTCCCCAACGGCACTATGCCAGCCATTAACCTTTGTCAACAACAACACGTCAAACCCCACTGCGCAAATCGACGCGTATTCCAGGCATACACTATATAGCATGCATCGCCGGCATATGGAAATGCGGCAATTCGGAAATTTAGCGATGCGTTGGCTGCCACATCCTAAATAATTTGCATTGCCGCAATACAGCAGTGATTTCGCAGCTAAATTACGCTGCTCGGCTCTTCGTGCTATCACCAATGCTAACAGCGACCAAAGCAACAATAAAAACAGCAGCAAGAGCAACAACGTTAAGGACAACAACAATGACAATAACAATTACGAATGCCAAAGTGACAGCAAGTAGATAACGTGACGTCAGAGTTCAAACCATTGCACAATTGTTCAGTTGGCGCCACTGACCGCAATTTATTTAATTTCCCATCGGGCACTTTGAGGTTATTTAATTTGTTGCTACGACAGCCGCGACGCAAAAGCAAAGCCTCGCAACGCGATCATTTAAAACGCATTTTACGCATGCAATAGCAGCAGCCGGCGCCGAAAGCTCACGTTGCAGCGTTCATGCATAGGCACTCAATCTCACATGTATACCATATGTGTGTGCGTGTGTGTGTGAGTGCGGGTTTGCAAATTGATGCGCATTGATTTATCTGTACCGAAGCTGCTGCAGTGAAATAAAAGCTCCGGTGGTACACCGCCAAACCAAGCGAGCCCACAAAATGGCACTGCTTTGCTGGATTATTTGCATGCATATCAATTTATATACATACATACATATGTATACAATATAAAGGTATATTTGTATGTGCATGCGTTGGGTAGGAAAGTTGCCTCTTCGCGGCGAGGTGTGCAGTCGATTTCGGCGCGGTAAAGCAAAATTAAATTATAGTTGAAAAAATGCGAAAAAAATTGTTTTAAGCTTTAAAGCAAAGTGAGGCTCAACCAATCACTTCACGAGTGTATTCAAATTTGATTACCAAAAGTAAGAATATAAGTGAGTTACTGAATATCTATAACAGCAAAAATAAGTATGTACGTAACGGATTTTCCAATAAGAAATGACTTCTTAAAAAAAAAATACTAATTGTTAAAGGGTTTTGCTCTGGGTTTGGGACCCGCCACGTAAAAAAATACCCCTAGGGAAAAGGATCCAACAGCCTCGGATGAGTGACCCCCTTTTTGATAACAACCACTGGAAAGATATTAAGGATTACGATTTAAGGGAATGCACCTGGAATGTCCGGTCCATGCGACTTCTTCAGTCTACTGCTGGAGAAAATTAATCGAGCTAACTAGAGAATGTACAATATTTTACAAGGGTGTACAACTGCTGGGGTACGCTGTTGGTATTGATAGCATTGGCCATAACAACCGCACCTCATTTTGGTAGTGAACGAGAGCAAGCGAAATATCATGGACGATGATAGCATCTGATGAATCAGTGTTACGAGATTTCAAGACTTTTCGCGTTCTGCGAAAGTTTTATGGTTCTTTGCGCGTTGGCAACGGCGAATACCGCACACGATGGAACGATGAGCTTAACGAGATGTACGACGACTTTTATATAGTTCTACAAAGCGCCATTAAAAGAGAATCTATAAAGTGTCATAACTAAGCACTAAACTCAAATATAGCACTGTAATTCGACACAAAGGGTCGCAATGGCAAGGGGATGTCCCTTGGGCTAAAAATTTTGAAAAAAATTGGCCGTGACCACGTCCTCTAATAGCTTTAATGTACTATACATAACTCTCTAACCGTTCAAGTCAAGATAACCAAGTTCGCTCAAGATAAATCGTATAAGAACCTCTACCGACGGTGCGAAAATGATTGAAATCGGTTCATAACCCCGCTCACTCCCCATATGACTACTAAAATCCTGATAAATCAATAACCTTGTCGTGAGGATGAGCTAAGTTCGGGTATAACCGCACATTTCATACTCTTGCAACTTGCAAGGATTAAAGCCAGAGAAATACATTCAGGTACACCGCTCTCTTTTTGGTAAAATCACATATCTGGGCACCTGCCGGACCAATTTCAACCGAATTCTGTTCATGGCATTATTTTAATATTCCTATGCCTCAGTATGAAAATAGGCAAAATCGGACTACAACTACGACTACTTACCATATAACACAATTTTAAATTCCAACTGATTCTTGAAACTTCCAGTATACAAATCAAGAGGCAGTGAATATAACCAGATAAAACTTTGTACGTATAGTGCCTTTGAAGTATACAACCTTCTGATCAAAAATTGTCCAAATCGAACCAAAACTGTTCAAGAACCTAGATACCGATGCAGAGCACAGTATAAATTTTTGACTTTTGACAGAAAATATCGGTCAACATGTGAAAAAATATAATTGGAATTCCGAGAAATGTCTTTCCTTATAATATAAAAGTATGTCTGTGTTCTACAAATGGGTTGAATCGGGCAACACTTTCTTTAGCCCCCATAAGTTACTTAATAAAATTGAGAGAGCGTGTTTTTTCTTATAACGGTGTTTCTTTGTGCCTAGAATAGATGAAATTGGGCGAAAACTTGACCTAGCCCCCATATATGTAATTACTATTTACTTCATGTGATTGGTGATTGTATGTGAGGAACTCTGATGAAACCTTGGCCTTTTAATGTTGGCAAAATATAGATAAAATTAAGGGAGTTCTGCATTGACCGAAACAAACGGTAGACCACTTGTGTGAGGTCAAAGCTTTATGTTAAATGTATCAAAACTTCTCAGCCAAGCTCTTCCAGTTTTTGCAGTGTCATCAAAGATGTGTGTGGTCTAGCGTTGTCCTGATGGAAGACGAAGCCCTTTCTGTTGATCAGTTCTGGCCGTTTTTTTCGATTGCTTGCTTCAATCTCATCAGTTGTTGACAGTAAAATGTAGAATCAATCCTTCGACCAAGCTGGAGCAGCTCATAGTGGATGATTTCTTTCCAATCCCACCAAACACTCAGCATAACCTTTCGAGGCGTCAATCCTGGCTTTGCGACCATTTGTTGAGCTTCACCAGGCTTGGACCATGATCTTTTTCGCACATTATTGTCGTATTTGATCCACTTTTCGTCTCTTGTTACCATTCGCTTCAGAAATGGTTCGATTTCGTTTCGTTTCAGCAAAGAATCGCAGATGTTAATTCGGTCCATTAAATTTTTCACAGACAGTTCATGTTCTACCCAAACATCGAGCTTCTTTTTGTAGCCATTCTTTTTTAAATGGATCAAAACCGTTTGATGATGAATGTTAAGTTCCTTAGCGATGTCATGGCTTCTTATGTGAAGGTCCTGGTCAATCTTTTCCATAATTTCATCGACTTTTTCAACGATAGGTAGACCAGAGCGAGGTGCATCTTTCACATCGAAATTTCTAGAACGGAAACGAGCGAACTATTGTTGTGCTACACGAACTGATACAGCATCGTATCCGTAAACTTCATAAATTTCATTGGTGGCTTGCGTGGCATTCTTCCCTTTTTATACCCTGAACAGGGTATATTAAGTTTGTCACGAAGTTTGTAACACCCAGAAGGAATCGTCGGAGACCATATAAAGTATATATATAAATGATCAGTATGTCGAGCTGAGTCGATTTAGCCATATCCGTCTGTTCGTCTGTCTGTCCCTCAGTTTTTAAGATATCGTTTTGTATATATATTTGCGAACTAGTCGCTCGAAATTGATCAGTTTTTAAGATAACATATAGTTACGTTTTGAAATTTCGCATTATTTTCGAATAGCATTTTCCAACTTCCCCAAATTTATTAATTTTTTTTGATCGAATGAAGCTTAAAATCTCACCTTTCCAACACTATATGGTATGACACAATGTGATTGGTAGCACTGGAGATGTACGACTGCAACGACATCTATAACTTTTTCGACTCCCCAATATTCCTTTGATCCTGACAAATTGCAAGAGTGTAAAATGTTCGGTTGCACCCAAACTTAACCCTTCCTTCTCTTCTCTGGGATATTTTTTTTTTGGTGAAATTAACAAAATGTGCAATAATTATTAAAAAAAAAAAATAAAATAGTAAAAATTTAAGATACGGTCTGATCGTTAGAAATTTTGTATGGACGATTTAAAAGGATACTTTGCAGGATTTGACAAGATATATTTGTTTGTTACGAAATTTCTGTGTTCAAAAATGATTGCGTAAAAAAAATCGTAAAATCGAAATTTCATTAGTACAACGCTACCTAAAGCCAATCAGCGACGCAATAATTCCGCTGCAGTGACATGGTTCATTAGCGTTCATGAACATTTATGAATATGCAGCCATGAGCTATATGTCTCAGATACTCATCATACATGCCATAAATGTAGCTCGTGGCGCCGCATTCGCCGCTGCTAACGATTGCGTTATTTGCGTTACGCACATTCTCAGTGACGTTTGGTCATTAAAATTGAAAAATCCCACGTTTGCGAGCATGTAATGGAATTTCCTAGTATCGTCTCGCAATTAAGCATTACCGAGTCAATTAGTTCACACATTCCTGCAGAATTCATGCATTAGCGGCAAGTCAATGATTAAGTGCATCAGTTCGCGTAAAATTTCGCATGCCAAAAGCAACCGCCACCGCGTACGCATCCTGCATACTTGTAAAGTTACGTAAAAGGACAGGCATGCAGAAGGTCGCAGAGATGAGTTTACTAAACTGTGTATACGAGCATATATAGTATGTGGCGCTTTTACACACATGTATTATATATTGACATTTAGACGAACCGACTGCTTGCATTTAGTGAATATATAATGCTTCTTCTTCTTTCCTGATTTACGTTGATCGAGTTCACTATAGTTCTGTTTCTTTAGATACTTCCACTTAAATGAAAAGTCCAATATTGCACTTCTGGAACTTGGACCATTATTCCTTGATTTGTCAAAACATCAGCGTATGACTTGGATAAGACCTTAGCAATAAAAATGTGAAGGGAATTCAAAGGTTACTTCTATATCTTCAGATATAATAATTCTCCAGCAGTCATACAGCAATCATAGTGGAGAATCACAATATAATTTATAGTCTGTGAACATTTCTGAGTTTAGCTGACACACCGACTGTAGCATGTTGACATCTTTGCGATTTTATCAGATAGTTTGATTTAGAGGAAGGATTCCACAAAACATTTAGACAATCACAGCGAAATAATACCTATATCATTCTAATACATAAGAAGACTAACAGACCCAAAATAATAGTAGTTAAACTGCTAGGCACAGGTTCTGTTGGCTCGACCCAGCCAGCGGAGAATAAGATATTATTAAAGTTAAAATATTATATATTTTATGACACTCGGCGATATTTGTGGTGAGGGTTCTATAAATAGATATGGAAACGTTAATTATGCTGTATCAAAATTAGAAAAAATGTTATCGTCGGTTTCATCGAACTTTAACACCCCTCTCAATTACAAAAGTTGCCATTCAATAACTTAATTTTGATCAGTCAGTTTTTATGGGTACTATATACTATAGGGTCCGATATCGTGGGTTCCGACAATTGAGGAGTTTCTACTGCACCACAGAGAAGAATTGACCTTACAATCGCTGCATACCAGTGCCTAAGAAAGAGAGAAAAGCCCCAGGCTGTTCTGAGCATCTGCCTACACGCATATGAGGCAATGCTGACGTTTCTTACTCTTTCATCGTAATTGTGCTTCCACAGCAGTTTGCTTTCCAAGACTGCTTCAAAGTAATTGGTGCTGCCCTTGAGAGAGAGTTGTGTTCTATGTATCGAAGGGAGATTCCATGGAGGGATTTGGACTTCCTAGTGAAAACAAGCAGTTTCGTTTTTTCTAGATTTAACTCCAGACCTGCTTGCATTGCTCTATT
Organism: Bactrocera neohumeralis; assembly: GCF_024586455.1. Classification (NCBI taxonomy): domain Eukaryota; kingdom Metazoa; phylum Arthropoda; class Insecta; order Diptera; family Tephritidae; genus Bactrocera; species Bactrocera neohumeralis. Next base: position 46,773,451 of record NC_065922.1, read on the forward strand.
CTGGACTGTGCTAAGAGTGCTGGTCATAATACTGCGAATGATGTGTAGGCAATTTCCCGTTATCAAGATGGCGATATCGTCCCCATATGTCATTATCTTGAGGACTTTGTCGTTTACGTCCTTTAACAGTTTATTTACCCCCATTGTCCATAGTAGTGGAGATGGCACTCCACCTTTCGAATTACCTTTGCAGACTTCCTTAGTCGTATCATTCTGTGAACCGAAATTGTTCAAAATCGTATTTACAGAATAATTAATGTCTACCGCGGTAAAATCCAAGGTTTTTACGACCTTGCAATAGATTACGCACACAGTCCGTGGAGTCTCCTGCACATCGCAATGAGATAGCTTATATAGCCAACTATTATGTAAATACACTCAAATAATTTCAACATTACTGCACAGACTGCCATAAATTGCTAACTTCACGTCCATAAAAATGACCAAGCTAACGCTGCTGTTGTTGATGATTATGCTATTTTTCGGTTAGGCGGCCAGCTTAGCCGTTTTGATCGAGACCGCGTCCTTAATGAGCGGCTCCAAATCCACGGTAATTGCTTGGCGCTAAGCAGGCTGGCCAATTTATCGATTGTGCAGCATAGGCGTAAGCTGCACCACCGCCATAATGTGGCGGGATAAATTGAGTTTTTAATTTAAAGTGTTTCAGCACAGAATGATGCATTTATGAGAATTTAGAAGGAGCTTAGGAAGCCCATTTGGAAGGAATAGTTGAAGTGAAGTAAAGCCAGTTCTGGTAGTTGAGTACAAATATATTTACAAATATGTATAGTTGACAAAGCATATTTCCGATTTCGTTCGCACAAAAGTAGCTAAGTGTTTCATAATGTGCTATCTTGCTTGGAAATACTCAAAAGGGAGATAAATTAATAGGAGGATGGAGTCATGTGTATAAGTTCACGCAAGTGAGGAAAATTCTCTGATCGCCATTCACTTGGGAGTGGCCAGAAACAATTCTTTTACATATGACTCAAGCAGCTCACGACTTCCGGTCTTTGACCAAGTATCCTCTGGGTAGCCTAAGGACATCCGTTTGAAGGCGAGCCAAAGTGAGAAGGCGAAATATCCCCTACACAGGGTTGTGCGCTGGGTTTGGGACCCGCCACGTAAAAAAACACCCCCAATGAAAGGAAGCAACAAGCCTCGGATGAGAGACCCTGATTATGATGACGACCATGGCAAACGAAATAAGCAAATCCAACGAAATATAGAAATCCAACTACTTCGGACTGAGTAGGCAAATGAAAAGACGAACAAAAGCCAAACTCTCTAAGTCGCTTATAATTCCCGTCCTGCTATATGGTGCAGAGGCTTGGACGATGACAGCAACCGATGAGTCGACGTTACGAGTTTTCGGGAGAAAAATTCTGCGAAAGACTTATGGCCCTTGCGCATTGGCCACGGCGAATATCGCATTCGATGAGCTGTACGAGATATACGACGACATTGACATAGTTCAGCGAATTCAAAGACAGCGGCTACGCTGGCTAGGTCATGTTGTCCGGATGGACGAAAACACTCCAGCTCTGAAAGTATGTTCACTCCGTTGGAAATACTAGGTGGAGAAGAACCTACGTCTACGTCTACGTCAAAAAAGAATAATTTAATTCGGTGCTAATTGAGGAGAAGTTTGAATGGTGGCTCTTCTTTCAATGTTAAAACTTCATTTATCGAGTGTCAACAAGGTCTCAAGAGGGTTTTTGATACCCAGGTGCTCCAAAAACGGCTACAACACAGCATAATGCGGCAGAAGTCTATACATTGGTATAATCTTGTTTTAACTTCTTATTTACTGACGTAGACCCACTTATGCGGTTATAGCCGGGTTAACAACAGCACGCCAATCGTTCCTTCTTTTCGCAATGTGGCGCTAATTTGAGATTACAAGCGAAGTCAGGTCTTTTTCCATCTGATCTTTCCAACGAAGTGGAGGTCTTTCTATGCTTTCCCCAGCCACTATTGCTTCGAATACTTTCAGAGCCGGAGCATTTTCATCCACTCGGCCAACATGACTTAGCCAGCTTAGCCGCTGTATTTTTTTTTCTCTGAACTAATACGACTGTGTGAACTGCCGTTGAGCAATGCGAAAAGCTCCGTCAGGACCTCTCCGAATCGTTCGATTGCAAGCGAGATTTCAGACAAGGCGACTCCCTCTCGTGCGACTTTTTCAAACTATTGCTGGAGACAATAATTTGAGCTGCACAGCTTAATCGAGGAGGTACAGGCTTCTAAAATAGTGTACAGCGGCTAGCGTAAGCCGATGAGTTCTGCTTTCTTCAGACTGGATGAGGAAACGAAGCAAATGGGTCTGGTAGTGAACGAGGGCACGACGAAATGTCCGCCGAGGAAAGCAGAGAATGAGGAAAATGTCCACTCCGTTGAAAATACTAGGGTGAGAAGGACCTGGCTGCACTTAGAATCTCCAGTTGGCGCCAAGCAGTGAAAAGGAAAAATGACTGAAACGCACTTGTAAACTCGGCTATAACCGCGTAAGCAGCGTCTACGCCAATAAAGAATAATTTAAGCCGGTGCCAATTTAGGAGAAGTTGCCTACGTTCAATATCTCGATTAGTTTAGTGAACCGAATCCGTTCAATCTTCTTATCAAATCGTTAGGAAAGACATTAATAAAGTTGTTTCTTGTAACTAAAATAGTTTCGAGATTAATAAAGAAATATCTTCATAAGATTTCTTATAAAAATACAAAGTTGGAAAGTTGAAACCGAGGACAATATATACATATATACAAACATGTATATAGTTAGCAAAGTTTTCGAGAAAAACATATCAAATCAAATACCGTTTCACCGGTTTGCGGAAGTTTGTTAAATTGAAATGGATTTTTTATCAACTCATCGAACATTCGCCCAGCCACCAGAAAGTAGACAATAATTGCGAAACAAAAGAATCTAAAATTGAAAAAACAAAACTTTGTATATATGAGTCTATGTATATATGTACAAACAAAACGACGCCTTTGTATAGCGTGGCATGGGTTTATTTGAAGATGAAAGCATTTATTACGTGCCGGAAAGCAATTTTTTCCCACCACCTACAACATGCACATACATTGAAATGCTTGCATAGCCTGCCGCAGATCAAACCTCTACATATGTAAGTATAGTATATATGTATGTAGTTAAATAATAAATGACCACTTTAGCAAACTACAATAAAATAACCAAAATAGCAATGCGGCTAAATATAGGTATGCGAAGAAATTGCATTTCAGCTAACTTATTTCCCATTGCTTCTTGGTTTTTTCACTTAGTGATACATACATACATACATACATGCGTTTACATTAGAGTGTCCATTATTTCCCGAGCTTTTTTACATCCTGCATTTTTTTATGCATGTAGATACTATAAAATTCATGTATAAGTTATCGGCGTGGCGAACTGAGTTCATTTAGCCATATCCGTCTGTCTGCATATACGCGCACTGGTCCATCAGTTAAGGAGATATCGATAACAAGCTCTTAATACATATACAATTTAAATAGTGCGCAAATCACTTTCCCATGAAATTTTATAATATTGAACAATAAAAAAATAACTTTGGTGGTTTGCCAAAAAAAATCAATTCGGTAAATAACAGCTAGCCTAATGTACAAGGTCTGTCGCAGAAGAAACAGGACTGTAAAAAAAACAACAAAAAATTAATATTTTTCAAAAGTTATATTTTTTTATTCAAAGTAGTTTCCTTGTGCTTCGATACAGCGTTTAGCCCGGTCAATTAGCATTTCAAATGAGTGTTTAAGGTCATTTTTCGGAATGCTCTTGAGAATATCGGTCGTCGCCTTTTGGATAGCTGAAATGTCCTGAAACCAGTGTCCTTTCATGGGCAAATGAAGTTTTCCAAATAGGTAAAAAACACAGGGTGCCAGATCAGGTGAGTAGGGTGAGTGATTAATGGTTAATATGGAGTTTTTCGTCAAAAAATCAGTGACAAGCGTCGACCGATGACACGGCGCATTATCGTGCAACAGGCGCCAGGACCCTGCCTCACGGTATTGTGGTCGAGCACGACGAATGCGGGACAAAAGACGCTTCATAACACCAAGGTAAAACACAGCATTAATCGTTTGGCCAGGCGGGACGAACTCTCGGTGTACAATACCTTCGGAATCGTAAAAACAAATCAGCATTGTCTTTATTTTTGACTTCTGAAGACGACCGACTTCTGATCGTCACAGAGGTCCTCACGATCTTCTTGGAATCGCTTAAACCACTCATGCACATTACTACGGGAAAGGCACTGATCACCATAAACTTTTTTCATCATTTGAAATGTTTCAGTAAACGTTTTCCCAAGTTTAAAACAAAATTTAATATTTGCTCTTTGTTCAAAATGCATTTTACGACCGATGACCAAAAGCTGCTGTCACTTTTTGACAATTGTCTTAAAATTTTTACGAAATGTCAACAAGAGATCAAACTTTTTAATTCATATACCCATGAATAGGTGGCTCCACCAGAAACAGTTATATTTAAAAAGTTCTGTTTCTTTTGCGACAGACCTTGTATACACATAAGAGTACGGGTACGTGCATGAGTGTATGCGACGTATCGACGTCCAAATGTGTATTGCGTATATCCATGTCACTCATACGCCACGCACGACTCAATGTCCGAATGTGTTTTTTTTGTTCGTCCCTGGAACTAAATACGATGCGCAGTATTTTGGTGACAGTATCACTTTACCATTGGTCTTTGTTGTATTACTCTTTGCACACTCATCTCTTTTGTTATTGTTTTTGTTTTGCGTATTTATTTTGTGTGTTCTTTTCTGCGCCGGCAAATGCGTTTGCGCCTATTTTGTGTCATTCATTTTCCATTTCCGCTTCATTTCGCTTGCTCGCCGTACAATCACATCAATAACGGTACATCGAGTGACCCATATTTATACGAAAAGCTACGAAGGCAACGTATAGGCGGATATACATAATTTCACCAACGTCAATATGTACGTGCGTTTCGCTGGGAGTTCACCATTTCAGACCGGAACATTTGATGCCAATGACAAAACGTTCGATTTCACTGACAGTCAATCGCCCATCAAAATGAAAGTGAAGCGGAAATGTGCCTTTACTCCGGCACACGGCGCAGAGCTGAGTGCAGGCGGATCGATGAATGGGCGGCTAAATGGTGAGTGCTTGAATGGGTAGGTGAGTGGGTGAACGAGTGATTATTGCATGTATGTATGTATGTTCGTTTGTGTGAGTGTGCATAGATAAGCGTATGTATGTACAACAACTAGAGTTGAGTTGTTACTTGTGCGGAAAATTATTTACTTGAATGCATCTTAACTTGCTGCCTCGCCTTCGTCTACTATTTTCTCAGCACATTCATACTAACACATAAACACACATGAAGAGCGGGAAAAGTTACGCGACATAATTGTACGATATTTAGGTCATTGGCATTTGATAGATTTATTCGTTTGCTTTTATTCCGGTTTGTCTATTCACCAAACTTTTGCAAAGTTTTGTTTTTTCTTTTCTGTTTTTTCTTCACATTTTGACCACATCAGTTCGTGGGTGTGTGTTGACTTGGTGTATTTGCCGTTTGCGGTTTGGCGACACGCATGGCTTGAGTTGATTAAGTCATCATTGTCATTTGATTGCTCAATTTAATTTATGTGCCGTTATGAGCTGCTGTCAGCACCCATGATGGACCCTCATCGCCTGATTGATGTACCAATTTCGGCTTTATTTCCGCGTTGACTACTCTTTAATGAGCTGCAATAATTTTTCACAGATGATTTGTTAATGAACAGTTGTCGAAGAATTTGTGCACTTTCGAGAAGCGCTCGAGATTTTATTGCGAACGATTATGTAAGTAATTGCATTGATTCAGTATTAAGTGAACGAAAAATTTCTTAGGTATTGATCTCACTTTTCAAGAATTCATTGTTATTGTTGCTTAAAAATATTGAATTGCCTTTTTATACTCTTCCAACATGTTGCTACAGAGTATAATACTTTTGTTCACCTAACGGTTGTACGTATCACTTAAAACTAATCGAGATAGATATAGGGTTATATACTTGTATATATAAATGATTAGGATGACGAGACGAGTTGAAATCCGGTGGATTGTGCGCCTGTCTCTCCCTCCATGCAAGCTTTAACTTGAGTAAAAATTAAGATATCTCGATGAAACTTGGTAGATATGTGTCTTGACACCGTAACAAGTTTGGTATTTTAGGTATGTTGGTATGTTGCCAACAACGTTTCTTTGTCTTTTCCGCATGTGCTGCCGGCCAGCGACTTGAGGATTTTGTTGCGGCTCTGTACCTTGGCAATAATCGCGGTCATATGGGGAGTGAAGGAGCACTGACTATCAAAAGTTACACCTAAAATCTTGGGATTATTGACAGTCGGAATTTTGAGACCATCGACTGCAATATTAAGCTCAAGTCTATACTCCTTCGTCCAGTTCGTAAATATGGTCGCTGTGGATTTGGTGAGGAAAAGTGTGCAGTGAGGAAACGAGAAAGGTCGGAGAGATAGCCGTTTACCTTTGAACACATGCCATCGATTCCATTGCCCAACGTCAATATCGTGCAATAATCAGCGTACGAGGTTATGGAAACTCCCTCTGGTGGCTGTGGGAGTTTCGAGATGTGGAAGTTAAACAGAAGCGGGGAGAGGACACAACACTGCGGAACCCTCAGTTTAATTTTTCTCAGTTTAGATGTTTCACTTCGAAATAGTACGAATGATTGTCGACCGCTCAGTTAGTTCATTGTCCACCTCTTCCATTCTGGAGGAAGCGTAGTTTCCTCGATGTCCTGCAACGCTACGAGGAGCGTCCTTTTTACAGGGTGGTTTCTGGTTGAGACCACGACCTATCTGAGCGTTTATGACGCTAAGTGCTGTGGTGGTGCTGTGCACTTTTCGGAATCCATGCTTGTGGCTGGCTAGGCTCAGGTGGTGAGTGAAGGTCGAGAGTAGCAAGGCCTCAAGTGTCTTCATTACTGGGGAGAGGAGAGTTATCGGACGATAGGACTCCCCTTGGTTGGCGGGATTCCCAGGTTTCAGTAATGGGACCACTCTTCCGACTTTCCACACATCGGGTATTTGAAGAGTGGTCAGCGACAGATTGAGGAACTTGGTGAGATAACTTACTCCCGTCGAGCCTAGATACTTTAGCATAAGCATGTTGATTCCACCAGGGCCAATGGATTTAGATAATTTCGATTTGTTGATGGCATTCTGAACTTTATCATCGGTGAGGTGAAGTAAGTGGCGCGCAGTCGTTTGGCATTTTGCGCAGCCGTCAGTTAACACATCGCTTGGTTTTGTCTACCGAAGGGTGCAGTGTAAATTGCCGGCTAAAATAGCTCGCGCACTTTTTCGGGCCCGTAGAGGCAAGACCATTGCATAAGCGTCTCACTATGTAGGTGTTCAATGGGAGACATCAAGAGGCATCCTGTCGTGGTCCGGAGTGCAGTTGTGCTATTTATTAGACCACCACTAGCAATGGTAATATGGGCGAGTTATTACAGGTGCCCACAACTCTGGTGGGGGCTTCGTCTTTCATTGTGCAGAATGTCGAATCGTCAATCTGTTCCGCCAGCTTCGCTTTTTGTCTTTGAGATCGATCGATTGTTTCTGAAGAATCACTCTGAGTGAATGAGTTAGAGATAGAATATCAAATAGGCAAAAAGTCTCAATTATACAGTCTGTCGCAAAAGAAACAGAACTTTTTAAATATAACTGTTTCTGGGGGAGCCACCTATTGGTGGGTATATGAAATAAATAGTTTGATCCCTTGTTGACATTTCCTAAAAATTTTAAGACTATTGGATAACTACAATCGCTGATATCGATCAAAAAGTGACAGCAGCTTTTGGTCATCGGTCGTAAAATGCATTTTGAACAAAGAGCAAATATTGAATTTTGTTTTAAACTTGGGAAAACGTTTACTGAAACAATTCAAATGATGAAAAAAGTTTATGGTGGTCAGTGCCTATCCCGTAGTAATGTGCATGAGTAGTTTAAGCGATTCCAAGAAGATCGTGAGGACCTCTGTGACGATCAGAAGTCGGTCGTCTTCAGAAGTCAAAATAAAGACAATGCTGATTTGTTTTTACGATTCCGAGGGTATTGTACACCGAGAGTTCGTCCCACCTGGCCAAACGATTAATGCTGTGTTTTACCTTGGTGTTATGAAGCGTCTTTTGTCACGCATTCGTCGTGCGCCGTGTCATCGGTCGACGCTTGTCACTGATTTTTTGACAAAAAACTCCATATTAACCATTAATCACTCACCCTACTCACCTGATCTGGCACCCTGTGATTTTTACCTATTTGGAAAACTTCATTTGCCCATGAAAGGACACTGGTTTCAGGACATTTAAGCTATCCAAAAGGCGACGACCGATATTCTCAAGAGCATTCCGAAAAATGACCTTAAACACTCATTTGAAATGCTAATTGACTGGGCTAAACGCTGTATCGAAGCACAAGGAAACTACTTTGAATAAAAAAATATAACTTTTGAAAAATATTAATTTTTTGTTGTTTTTTTAACAGTCCTGTTTTGTTTGGCGACAGACCTTGTAAATAGAAATTTGCACACGGCTGAGATGAGTATCGTTGCTTTTCCTGCCGTTTCCTTATTTTTCCAGTTACTAATTTTTGAATCCGCCACTAATTTCTACCAGTTCAGTCCGACATTTAATCACGACATTAAGGCTGTTGAGTAAATTATCACTAATCTAATAGATTTAGCGAGATTTTGCCATACAAAAATGGCACTAATTAATCTCGTCCCCGAAGAGATTTGAAGCTAATGTACTCGAAATCTCCCTATGTGACTCTGATTTAGCACCATCTGTTTGTCGGTAAGGAAATCTATTACATTATGACAGCTGTTTTAGGCTGATTTAGATAAAACTGTAAGCAAACAAATGAATTAAAAACAATGATCTAAAGTCATCTTTAACATCTTAACGGTTAAATATATTTAGAAGTACTTTAAGTTCAGTTGACTTTTGTTGCAAGTTCCCACAAATTAGTATATATTTTCACCTAAATTTAAGTATTGTTCTTAAAAGTTTAGACATAATTTTTCAGTTTGAAAAGCACTTGTCGTTTTCTGTTTTTGTTTGTGTGTTAAACTCATTAGTTGAGCGCAGCTAAAGTGTCTGCCCACTAAACTTCAATGGTTTTGCTATTTTATCTACAAAAATACATTATGGACCGAATCAGACATTAGCAAAACCGTTGGCAATTAAGTCACTACAGACAGTTCAAGGATTAGCTTACCAAACTACTTAATCCAGTTTATCGGCCCTGTAATGGCGCGCTATATAATACGTGTATGTATGCGTGTGCGCATAATGTGAGCGCCGAAGTGTGCGTTGGACACACAAAGTAGTTAAGTTCAAAAAACCACAAATGGCTTTAATTTTGCACAACCCAACGACCCGACCGCAGCCGCAGTGCGAGAACACCCATTTCGCATTTCGACAGCACACAAGTGGCCAAAAAACGCTTGCATTGCGACAATATTATTGCGTGCAAGTTCTAATCAACTAAGGACCTCCGAAAATTCAGCTAATTTCAGCTCAAGCATTTGAATATTAAGTATTTTTGTTTGAGTTGCAGTTCGAGTTTGCGCTTGGTGTTGTTTTTGTTTATGTTTGCGAGTGAGAACTTTTTAAGCGAATTTCATACTTAGTTTTGTGCCGCAAACACCACAATGTCGACAAGTAGCAGGTGGCTTGTAGCGAAAACTTGGTTGTTGTGAAAGGTAGTAGCATCACATTTGAAAAGTTAGTTTAGTCCGGGTTTTACTATTAAAAATATTGATTCGTGCTAATTTTGACTATCGTAATTTATTCTAAACTAAGTTTTAAACTATACTATCTATAACGAATTGTCTCACAATTTAGTGCTTCGAATTATTGCTTCAGCAATTGCGAACCTAGAACTTCGAGCTGTCAGAGTCGAGATTAAGCTATGTAATACTTAAAGCCCTTTCGAAAATTTTTTCGCACATTACATGTATAATATACGTTACCGTGTCTGAAACTATTACTAACTTAATACAATTTTATCCAAAATCTATTTTCTGGAAATATTTCCTTTGTCAATACAAATTCGAGCCATCTCGTACGTAAAATATTGTACAAATTGCATTTGGTATCGAGGGATAGGCCTGAAAATGAGTGACAGTAATATGCTCTTCTTCCATATTTTGGTGGAGTGCTGGTACTAACTGAAGTCAAATATCTAAATCTGAGGACCAACCTCAGAATTGTTGACTTTTGAATATATGTCTTATCTTTTTAGAGCTTCGGTCCCATGAAGAAGATAAACCAGTCATGAAACAAGTAATCGATTTAGCTCTACAATAAGCATGACCAAACCGCATTAATTACGAATAGGCCAAAATAAACACGTCGGGGATATTTCGCTTTCAAGACAAGGAAGAAAAATAACTTAACGAATATTAAATTTTCATCGAAAATCAAGTATATGAAAGAGCTCTTATTATAAAATTGTAAAGCTTAATACTATATATTCATTCATTTTCGTATATAATGTAATAGATTACTTTGAAACGTTACTCTTTTCTAAGATTGCTGTAAGCTGGGAGCTGAAAAGTTCCAAGAAAGTCCAACGTTTTCAAGATAAACTTTTCAACGATGAGGCCCATTTCTGGCTCAATGGGTATGTAAACAAGCAAAAGTTACTGTCAAAGGCTAACGATCGCCACTATGACCGGCTATATGATACCTAAAATAGGAGTTCGTCAGCTCGACGACATTTAGTTTCAACAAAACGGCGGCACTTCCCACAAATCGCACTAGTCAATGGTTTTATTGAGAGAACACTTCGGTGAGCAGATAATTTAACGATTTGGGCCGCCAAGAGCATGTAATATCACACCGTTAGAATTTTTTCTCTGGAGATATTCAAAGTCTAAAGTCAATGTGGGCCATACTGGTTCGATTCCAGCCTTGGAGCTCGAACGAGCTTTCGAAAATGGGACTAAGCGGATGGATCATCTGAAGCATGGCCACAACCAGCATTTGAAAAAGATAATCTGTCGAAGAATGTTCTTTCGAATGATGATAAACGTTCCCCATTAAATTTGAAGTTTTGGCGTTTTTTTTCTCTAAAAAAATAGGGAATCTCAAAATGGATCAGCCTTTAGAAGTTCGGGCTGTTCAAAAAATCGTCCCGAGAACACTTTATGGATTCTTGAAGTAAGAATAAATTCAAATAGACTTGCAAAAGCAGATATTGGAAGGAATACTGCATTCATCAATAAAGTGCTTGTTTGGATGATCTTTTTTCACCACTACTGCTGATTTTATCGATGTCATATCCATAAGGTGGCTATAGTGCAATAAGAACTTAAGTTCAAGTTTCAAAGAGCTTCTTATGCAAATAGTATGAGTCGCAGCAGACATTGAGGTTGAACTTTTTAAAAAACTCATAGTCCAGGTTCTATTATGTTTGCCACGATGTTTGTAACATCCAAAAGGAAACGTCGTAGACCCTGTAAAGTATAAATAATCAGTGGGACGAGCTGAGTTTGTCTGTCAATCAATCTGTATTAATGAAGCTTTTGAAATTTGAAGTTTTTGGCAGATTCTTTTGTGCCTGAAAAGCTGCTCACTATTCGGAATCGCCAATATTGAATATGAATATAGCTGCCCTGTGAACTGAATTCAAAATCAAATTATAGTATTTTATGGCAATATTTTTCTGACAAAGCATTTTACTTATCTTCACGAAAATTGGCAACGATTATTATCCAAGGCAACGGCAAAATTTCCGAAGAAATTGTTCAGAACACACTACTATAGAATTTGGTTGCCATAAAACTGACCAATCAAACCCAAGTCCTTGTATGGAAAATTCTTTTATTTGTCAAGACATCTTTACGAAATTTGGCAGATTGTTGGGATCGGATTACTAAAGCTTATAGCAGCCATTCCAACTGACCGATCAAAATCAGAAAAAAGATCTTTTTAAACCATTTTTGTGACAAAAATTCAGCTGTTTAGAGTATGATAGCTTCGGTGCAGCTGAAGTTAACTTTTTTCTTGTTTCATGAGAGCTGCCCCTTTTTCTAAGGTTTGTTTCTCTTCGTAGATTGGGTAGAGCTGTGAAAGTCCTTAATTCTTTGACAATTTTCTTAATCTCATGTGATCTCAACTTTTTACCAAAAAAATCATCTCTGAACTAAAATTAATGCCAATAATTAATATTTTCCCTACAGGGATGCTTTTACGAGTACACATGCCACGACAAGCGAACTCATTAGACGCATTTCGCAATGAGCACAAATGCTGCCAATGGTGAAACCGAAAAAGCCAACAATAACAAATTGTCATGCTTTCAACTTTTGTTTAAATAAGAGCATAAGCAAAATAAATTTAGTTGCACGCAGACAAATACAATTTTATGATTCTATAAATTTTACCGCACACACACACACACACCTACAACTGTATGCAAAATATATGCGAGAAGTGGAAAAAAGTACTTTGGCTATAACAAATGACACTCACCACCGCCATTAACAATAAAATGTGAAAATTAAAAGCTGCAAATGAACATTTGAAAACACACTCGCTAACCGCAATATTCCAATTCTGAACTTAGTTTGAGTGGCTCCTGAGGGTATAGGCAGGCATGCGTGTGTGCGTTGGTACCCCTGGAAACTGCGTGCGAGTGAGTTGGTTAGTTTTCGGTGAAAAGCGAAAAGTTTTCAGCAGAAATATGTTCGTGGTCGGATCTTACGCAGACGAGCATTAAATGTGGACAGCTCTCTTGAGGCGAGCAAGTGTGTGTAGGTGTATGCGTGCAGAGTGTCAATTATGGCTCAGAAGTGTGTTCGCTTATTGTGAATGGCTACTTTGTAATGCAAATTACTTTTATTCTAAGCGTGGAAAAAATATTATATTTCAATCTTTTTTTGGGTTAGAAAAAAGTAATTAAACTATACTTGGCGAAGATAATCATAACATAGTTGTTTGAAAAGTGTGGGCGGTTTACCTCAGAGTGACTCGAATAACGTCTCGAGAGCCTTAAATTATTGATACCTAACTGTTATCACGAAATGTAGAACTTGAAACTTGTGAAAAGCTCTTAAAAACGAGAAATGAGGTAAATGATGGCTAGAACTTTTCACACGAGCTTTGAGAAAATATAAAAAGAAGGTGCGAAAAGTGTACGAAATTAGTTTTAAAATTGGCACCAATAGGTGGCGCTGTAAGTTTTATGACTAAAAATACATTTTCATCGTAAATTTAAGAATATTATTATTCTGCTTTTTAATCGTATATCACATTTATATCCATTTGAGATTTATACCCTGAACAGGGTATTTTAAGTTTGTAACACCCAGAAGGAGGCCTTGAAGCGATACAATATCCGAAGAAATTGTTTAGACCAGATAACTATAGCATCAAAGTCAACTACTTATAAAGATTTTTTTATTTGTGAGGGTTGTTATAGCTTAGTTGCAACCAGTACAGTAGAGCAGGAAGTGACAAGATTATTCCACCTCGCCTTTCTCCATACAGTTTTGGCAAAGAGTGGCCGACAAAGCTTTAAGCCGCAACGCATGTGAAACTATTGGACATTGTCCAGTCATAACACTTACAATTGAAGCAAGATTGATTTTGTTAAGAGCATGTAGTTCGGCGGACTCTTACAGTCGTTGCATACTGGACATATCTCCGTTACGTCGGGTTTGTCGGGGTCGATTCTGGATAAGTAGGTGTTTAACCTGCTCAGTTTCCAGAACGAAGCTGTGCAAGGTTAACTCCCGATTCTCACCGCAACTCAAGCTTGTCATCTGCAATAGGTGGCGGTTTGACTCCAAGTACGTCATTCACAGAGAGGGAGTCGATGATGATGGCAGCAGAAACTGCCTGGAAAGGAGTTAATTACGCTCCTTAACGGACTTACCATAGGAGATATTGACAGGCGTAGTCCGGAGTACAGTGTTCTGACATGTCTAAAGCCTCTTCGCCTGCTTTTCACTGCATCTAGGCGACCATATTGGTGCGGCAAAGTTAAAGGCCGGCTTTCCTTGTATGTTGCCAACAACGTTTCTTTGTCTTTTCCTCTGCTTGTTGACCAGCGCTTGCTGAATTCACCGGAGGTTCACAAAACAACCGGCCGTCAGAAAATAGGAAGACAACTCAAAAACGACTTGCAGTTTCCGGGATTCCGGTGACCGGGCATATGAGTTTAATAGGAAAGAAGCTTGAAACTATTACAAATGAGATCATACACTCCTTGACTAATTTTGAGCGCACACTCATCGAGCAAAAGCCCGTAGCGGAGAGAATGCTCACATCTCTGAAAGAAGCTGCACTTCGGGGCACTACATCTACTGCTTTCTCCGCTTGAAATACGCTGCAGTGGTCTGGTGGGCCGTAAATAGAATTTTTGAGAGCTTCCAAAAGCTATAATACCCTCACAGATGCACACAAAATATATTTATTCGGTAAGTTTAGATGACTGCTATCAGCTATAGTTCGATCTGAACAATATGATCAGAAATTGTAGCTATGTTTGGGGTTATATGTAATGTATGCAAAATTTCATGAAGTATCATGACAAATAAAATTGCTTCTCCAACAAGCACATTATTCCGATAATTCAATTTTTATGTCAGCTATGTAAATGCTATAGTTGTCCGATATCAGCGGTTCGACTGCAAATGAACAGCTTGTTGATGAGAAAAGGACGTGTGCAAAATATTAGATCAATATCTCAAAAACTAAGGGACAGATATGGCTAAATTGGCTCGTCATGTTAATTATTTGTATATAGACTTTATAGAATCGCCGACGCTACCTTCTGGATTTTACAAGCATCGGCGCAAACTTCTTCTTCTTCTTCTGTACTGGCGTAGGCACTGCTTACGCAATTATAGCCGAGTTAACAATAGCGCGCCAGTCGTTTCTTCCTTTCTCAACGTGGCATCAATTGAAAATGCCAAACGAAGCCAGGTCCTTCTTCACCTGGTCTTTCCAAACGAAGTGGATGTCTTCCTCTTCCTCTGCTTCCCCCGGTTGGTATTGCGTCGAATACTTTCAAAGCTGGAGTGTTTTCGTCCTTACGTACGACAACACAGCCGCTATCTCTTAATTCACTGAACTATGTCAATGTCATCGGATATCTCATATCGCTCATCATTCCATCGAATGCGATCTTCGCCGTGGCCAACGCGCAAAGGATCATAAATCTTTCACAAAACTACCGAAATCTATCAAAAACTCGTAACGTCGACTCATCAGATAATTTCATCGTCATCGTAGCAAGCTTACTATACCATATTCAGCATCTGCATCTCTTTCCAACCACAAACAAGGCACAATAATACCCTTCAAAGGTGTATTACTTATATTCAAGGCATACAAAATACTCAAACTTCGAAGTGGTCTCATTATGAACGTCAGAAGCCGCTCAGAGCTAGCTATAAGCGCAGATGAGAAAACTCAGGCGATGTTTCTGCATATAAAAGATAAATACGATAAGTAGTTTTGAACTCCGCCCATGCTAACTCTGCATTAAAAATTAGTCTACTTAATTGCTCAGTGTAGCGCAAAATCACTGAGGGATATTCTTTGACTACCGAGAGGATACTTGGTCTAAGACCGAAAGTCGTGATCTGCGTGAGCCATCTGTAAAAGAATCGTTTCTGGCCATTCCTAAGTGAATGGTGCTCAGAGAACTTTCTTCACTTGCGTGAACTTCTACACATGGCTCCATCCTCCTAAGAAAATACCTCCTAAATAAAAGAAGCTCAGATACGTACTTAGGAAGCCTAACTTGAACTATTTACCGATAAGTTAAGCACAAGAAAATGCGCAAGTGAATAAACGTTAAAATAACCTGACAATTCGACTATTTTTTTATCAACTTCCAGAAAGTGAAATTATCTGAAATTATTATTTGTAAAGACTTATTGCAAAAAGAGTGGAATAAAAATATTTAGCGAATATTTAAACAGACGCAGCCAACTTTACTCCAAAATCGTATCAAAAGTACATTAAAGTTATGCATTAGCGAAATTTATGCAATGAGAATATTTAAATATGCACATTTTATGCGCGATTTGAAGTGTGTAATTTGTGAATACGAGAAGTAAAGTAAATATGGTAAGTTGGAGGGAAATATTATATAATAATAACCAAAGGCTGGCCAACCAGATGCGCTGAATAGCAATAAAATACTACGAGTTTAAATAAATATTTTTAGTTTGGGTATTAGAGCGAAGTTCACATGAGGGTGAGTGAGCACTGGTGTGTGTAGCATTTTCAAGACCCACAGGGCGTATACGTAACTACTGAAATGTGCAAAATCATCAGAAGTTGTAAAACTGAAGTGCCGCTAGTGCACAATGAAGTGCGAGCTTCATATTTCAAGCAAAAAAGTTCACTCCAAATTAATTTATGACCGCACCACACTCTTTGTTTGCGCCAGAGTAAATGAGTAAGCCCTCCGCGCACTTTGCTAAACCCGACGCGGGTAATAATAACTCTGCGGTTCATTGCACTGCTCTTGTTCTTCTGCTTTCATTATTTTAACTGCGTTAAATGATTTTGGTTGTGTGCAAGTTGAAGCTGAAAGTCTAGAATAATGCTTTTGTTAGGTTTTAAATGGTTTTTCTTTCGATTTTTTCATATTTTTTCGTGTTATTAAACACAACAATGTCATGAACTCTCACGGCAGCCGCAACCTGAAGCTTCTAAAAGATTATACTTGCGTTAAAAAGTGAATGAAAGCAGCAACAAGTAGAATAATTAAAATCCTCTACACTTTAGGCCCTTTAGCATTGTCTCTCTCTTTTTCATTTCTTAGTGTTTTTTCGCATTAGAGCCTTTTATGTATATACTAGAGTCTTATACGAGGGCTGCTTTATATATTCTGGCCTAGGGCAACACTAAGTGTTGCCAGGTGCAATCTGACATTTCCATTGGAAAGTTTGACATTTTTTAGCATAACATCACTCAGAACGTTTTGTCATTTAATCGTGAATTGTTTTATTTAGAGGGAATTATTCATCTCGTCCAAAAAATGGAATTAACTCGTGAACATTTTCGTGCGATCATTTTTCACAACTTTCGACGTGGATTATCACGACAAGAGTGCATCGATGAACTAAAATCTTTGTATGGCTATGAAGCACCATCCTATAGCACTGTGAAAAACTGGTACAACGAATTCAATCGTGGCCGACGCTCGCTCAAAGACAAATTCCGTGAAGGTCGTCCAAAACCAGCCGTTGTGCCAGAAACATCGATGCCGTACGTGAACTGATAATGCAAGACCGTCATGTAAAATACCTTCAGATAGAGGCATGCCTATGCATTTCTCCCACCAGCATACATTCGATATTGCATGAACACCTGGCCGTAAAAAAGGTTTGTTCTCGTTGGATCCCGCACAATTTGACAATCGCTCAAAAAAAGGCTCGTGTGGATTGGTGTGAGGAAATGCTGATAAAATACGATCGTGGTGCTTCAAAAGACGTTTATAAGATCGTCACAGGTGACGAATCATGGATCTATGCGTATGAGCCCGAAACAAAACAACAATCGACAAAAAAAAAACCAAAAAAAAAAAAAACAAACTATTTTCGTTGATAGATATGCCTATTTACATTATTAGGCCAGAAATAGTATATAGAAAGTATATATAAAAATGATCAGTATGTTGGGCTGAGTCTGTCTCTCTGTCTGTATATATACGAACTTGTCTCTCAGTTTTTAAGATATCCTTTTGAAATTTTGCAAACGTCATTTTCTCTTCAAAAAGCTGCTCATTTGTCGGAACTGCCGATATCGGACTACTATAACATATAGCTGCAATACAAACTGAACGATCGGAATCAAGTTCTTGTATGAAAAACTTTCACATTTGACAATATATTTTCACAAAAGTTGGTAAATGTTATTTTCTAAGGCAACAATGTTATCTCCGAAAAAATTGTTCAGATCGGTTTACTATAGCATATAGCTTCCATACAAACTGGAGCACATAGTTACTAAAATAAATACACCAGTGAAGGGTATATTAGCTTCGGTGCAACCGAAGTTTGTTTTATGAGGAGGAAGCATCGAAAGCCTGAACCCCATGTCAATGTGGAACTTTAATCTAAAGTAAACCTTTCCTCCTACTGTCTTGTAGAGATCCATCGTCAAGTATTACGTCGAGAGGTTGTTTGAGTATTACTCATACGTACGTGATGATTCTAATATATTCAGTAACAAGCTGCATTAACTTGACCTTACCTCGTTTTGTCTCATAACCCTTCTTGTCTACTCCAGTCATGGTTTGTGTGTCACGTCTTAGTTGTCCGTTGCATTTTGTAGTTCTCTTCAACATTGTTGCACTCCAGCTCTTTGGCGTTTCATTATTTTGGCTGCTACTTTGCACACGGCTATTCACTTATCTTGTGATTCCACCATTTCATACTCTAGGTTTTCTGGAGTTGGTCCTATCCCGAATGCATTTTGCCTTTCCTGGTCATACAATAATTTGTTCCACAATGGAACAAAGTGGTCTCTACATTCTCGATGGTCTCGCCACCACAATAATCGCATATGTCGTTGTCTTCGTGTTTGAATCGCTTCAAATATGATTTGAAACAACCGTGATATATGAGAATTAAGAGAAGAGAAAGACTACTTCATTTAATCTTTCATTTCATTCGACATCTCTTTGGCATTCCCAAGAAACTTATATATTTATGCAGTATATGGGTGAGCACAATCATCAGCTACGTGCTAAATCGGGAAGAAGCTCTCTCAGCCATTCGATATCTGACGAGGTTTTGGATCAGCGTGATTTCATTTCATGCAAGTTCTTTAATATAAAGCTGGCAAACTTGAAACATGAAACTTGAAAATCTCAACCGCAGTGGCACTGTCTAGTTTAAAAGCAAAATACTAATTGGGTATGCAGATGCTATTCACATCGTAGAGGAGCAAACTCTCTACTAAAGCCCTACAGCGATATGGATATAGTTAAGAGCACGATTCCAGACCAATGGAGACAATGGAAGGATTATGTACTTAGTGACCTGTCTGCATTTCGGATATACAACTGGCTATTTATTACTCAAAGGATAGAGGTAAGTGCCAAAGAAGAAGAAAAATAAAGGCATATCTCACTGTAATAGATGTAACCACCGTAGAAAATATGATTCAGTCTGGCAGTAAGACCTACCTCATCAGTTGATTTAATAGTTGCATTCACTATTTGTCGCACGTAGAGGTTGCCTTGTTTATGCATTTCAGCGCTGCTACGCAATTCCTACATTCCACACACTTTCGAAAAACCGTTGCATTCAACACCCAACAAGTCAACCTCGGGTCCAGTAGTTGCTGCTAAGGCCCGCGAGCTTGCACACTGTCGCTGTAAATTTAATTGCCACATGCAGCAAGCGCAACACATGCACCACACACAACTAAATCATTGTAGAGCTCGCAGTGACCTCATGAAACCCCGCACATAGATTCACACTTGCCCACAGACATGCTGGGAGTCGGCAGGAGCAATTCACAGTAGCATTTCGCCCGTTGCTCTGACCAAAAACTGCACGAGGGCCGTGTTAAAAAATAAACACAAAAATACTACAGTGAAAAGTTTGTGTTACTTGCCACACCACTGACAGCAACAACACATTTGGCAGCATACGGAAATGCCGCTATGTGCTTGTTTGGCAGCAGCAAAAGCATGGCCTACGGGGCTTTGTGAGGTGTCAACACTGACCGACAAAAGTTAGAAACTCAACAACAACAAGCCAACGACAAACAAGGCTTGGGGAGTGGATAAATCGAGTTAGATGGAAATTATTTAAGTATTTTTCTTGCATTTGAAAAGCCATTTATTTGTTTTGGTAATTTTGAAAAATTGAAACAGTAATGTTTCGGCTAAGTAGAGCTGTCAGAACGCAGGAATTGTGAATGGACATTTTGTTCCAATTTTTTGCATGCGTGACTTTTAGAGTTGCTAGTTACCGCGTTTAATTTTCAAATAATTTTTTTTTTAAATAATTGGACTTTTAACTTTCCCTCCTTTGAGTATTGAGCTTTTTCCTCAATTAAAATGAAGATCTGTGATATATCAAAGGATTTATTTGCCCGTGCATGTAGAAACCTATTTTAAGTGAAATTATCCCATAAGGCAGAAATTTGTTAGATGTTGTTTTATATACCGTGTGAAACTGGAAAAGCGATTATTAAATCAGGTTAAGTTAAAATGTCTATCCTAGGAGTGATCTCACAGTTTATATTCAATACGTTCTAGGCACCAAGAATTCTTATAATAGTAATGAGAAAGACTCTCATAAATGGAATAAGAACTTTGAATCGATCACAACTTTGTTACAGCAGCTAATGTCAGTTTCGGGTATGTCTCCTGGTTCGCGGAAGATATTACTGCAGAGATGTTTCCACCTCAGTCCTGCAAAGTCTCGTCAATGGACAAAGAAGTGCCTGGTTGTTTCCGCCTCACCTTCTTCCATACAACTTTGACAGTTTGCGTTCGACTGGATTTGTAGCCTTACACCATGAATGTATAGGTTCTAGTTTCTTGCAGACTTTTCGAACGCCCTATACCAATCGAATACACCAAATCTTCTTTGTAGCCCCTCTCAAGCTGTATTAGGCAACCAATACTTTTTTACACTCTTCTCTATATTTGGTCCCCATGAAAGCTTTCTTTGAGAATAAGCCCTAGATATTTCACCTTATAAACTAGTTGAAGTCGTGAACCTCAGAATAAAGGGAGAGAAACAATTTCAGTCTTACAATCCAAGCCGCTTCTTTTCACTCAGTTGGATACCACGCTGAGGTTCCCTTTGAGTTAATTCTTAGACTAGTCATTAGAAATTTTCTTTTAACCCTAAGAACAACGTCATTCCTCAAATTATTTAAGTATATTGTAAACTTCCAAGATCCAAAGCAGTTTGGAAGGTACGCAACCCTACAAGGTGTTCCTGTTAACCTTTTGGGACATCTTTGCATATGAGTTGCTTGAGATTCGATTCCCCCTCAAACTTTGCGAGAGCTTTTATCAGCGTCTCCAGCCGCACATTTTTGCATAAAGGCTCCTTCCAGTCATGACACTACATCGTATAAAGCAGTGTCTACTTAACTAACTTTAAAGTAGGCATGCTGGGTCTATAACATCTTACCACTCACTATTACATCGATAAGTTGTGACAAGTTCACAATCTTAACTTAACAACTGAATCAGCAGAGTAGAATGGACAATTCAGTAGTAATATTTGATATCACCAACTTGACGGAAGTAACGCTGATTGACATATTTTCAGTGTAATAATCTTTGGTAAATTAAACTTAAATTACTCCGAGGAACACTTCTTGAAAGCGATCTTCCTTACCAAATACTTGAATATCGATCTGGACCCTTGGTAGCCTTGGACTACCTAAGCAACTATTTGCAATTAAAATTACGAAGCTCGGTATAGAATACTAACGCAATTTATTCCGGGGCGGCAATTTTACTTATTTACTTACATATTGAGCCAGAAATGGGTCTCATCACTGAACAAAATTTCGCTCGAAAACGTCGAATCTTCTTGGAAATTTTCAAGAGCTCATAGAGCCAAGCGATGTTGCTTGTGATGGTCGAGCGGCTTCTGTTCTTGCACCAGCTTTATTTTGTACGCTTTCAATTTAAGATGTCGAAGTCGTTCGAATCGACTCTCCGAATCGACTCTCTTCTTCGTGTGCATTCTGAGCTATGGCTGCTATATTTTCTTCACTGCGTGCTGCATTCATTATTGGATAATATTCGACTGAATAGACTACTCATTATTGGATAATATTCGATGAGTAGTCTATTCAGTCGAATATTATCCAATAATGAATGCTCGGTCTCAAGATGCCAAACAATACTCAACAAAAATAACATGACAGCTTGACACGATTCACGCGTGATCTGTCAAAAGAGGTTTATTGAAAATAGTACCTCTACATGGATCAACCGTTATTTACTTTGTAATAGAATACGATATTTTAATTTTCGCTTAAGAAGTGTCAGCCGTTTAGGAGCTTTTGATTAAGTAGAATTTAATTCAATGCCACACGGTTATCATTTTTCGCATAATTATAGTAAAGTATCGGTTCCTTTTAAAATCTATATATAGTACATATGCAAAAGCAAACATCTATATATACACATACCATCATACGCAAATATTCCCATATGCTCTTTTGGAAATTAATGGCACCGCAGGGGATTGGTTGTAATGTAGTGGTTTACCGCATGCTAATATTCATCAGTTCGTACGTGGTAATATCGCCAATTAATTGTGAAAATGCCTAATAAACACGAATGTGTGAATTAATTTTATATACACGTAGGTATGTTTATGAATAATATATATATGCTAAGTTGAACAATTTATACTTAACATAGTAATATAAATTCCAAACATTGAAACATTCGTCGAGTGAAAAACGGCCTAATTTCAATAATTTAAATAAAAAATGCAAATTTCGGTGAACATTTCTCGACGTTATTGTTTTCTTTTTTCAAGTTGTAATTGAAAAGAAAAATTATTCTTCGATACTTCGTAAATTATATCCAGAAGACCTGTAAAATTTTTAATATCGGCTGAGTAATTCGCGAGAAATCTTGACAAAAAACTTTGAAAACACGGATTCAAGGGAAAACGCGTTTAAAGTTTTAAGTGACTATGTAGCTAACATTGAGCGCGTAACTTTTCCAGGCTATATCAATCAATCAATTTTAAGAGAATTTAAGGCAATATGCTATAGACGCATGCCCGACGAGCACAACCTAAGTGTGCTCTGCCCAATCCACAAAAAGAGGGACTCCACAACTTGCGCCAATTACCGTGGGATAAGCCTCCT
Organism: Bactrocera neohumeralis; assembly: GCF_024586455.1. Lineage (NCBI taxonomy): Eukaryota > Metazoa > Arthropoda > Insecta > Diptera > Tephritidae > Bactrocera > Bactrocera neohumeralis. Next base: position 46,796,373 of record NC_065922.1, read on the forward strand.
TAATATCGTTTATAAAGTGTTATCTAGCGTAGTGTGTGAAAGAATAAAGCCCACCGTCAACAAACTGATTGTATCTTATCAGTGTGGCTTTAGACATGGTAAATCTGCTATCGACCAGATTTCCACCATGTGTCAAATCTGGAAAAAGACCTTTTAAAATAAGATCGATATACACCACCTCTTCGTCGATTTAAAGTAGCTTTTGACAGCACAAAAAGGAGCTGCCTTTATGCCGCGATGTCTGAATTTGGTATCCCCGCAAACCTAATACGGCTGTGTATGTAAATTGACGTTGAGCAATACCAAAAACTCCACAGTCGGGAAGAACCTCTCCGAGCCATTCGATACCAAAGAAGATTTCAGATAAGGCCATTCGCTTTCGAGCGAATAGGGAAGGTACCATATTCCATAAGAGTATACAGCTGCTGGCATACGCCGATGTATTGATATCATTTTACTCAGCAACCGCGCCCTTAGTTTTGCTTTCTCCAGAATGGATAAGGAAGCGGAGTAAATTGGTCTGGTAGTAAAGACGAAATATCTCCCGTCATCAAACAAACAGTCGTCGGACTCGCGACTAGGCTCCCACGTAACTGCTGAGAGTCATAACTTCGAAGTCGTAAATAATTTCATCTGTCTTGATATCAGTATTAACACCAACAACATCGTCAGCTTCGAAATACAACGCAGAATAACTCTTACCAAGTCCTCTCTCGACGAACAAAACCAAACTCCACAAGTCAATCATCATCTCCGTCTTACTATATGGTGCAGAGGCATGAACGATGATAACATCTAATGAGTCGGCGTTATGAGGTTTGAGATAAAAGTTCTGCGGAAGATTTATGGTCCTTTGCCCATTGGCGACGGCGAATACTGCAGTCGATGGAACAATGAGCTCGTACGAGATATACGAGGAGATTGACATAGTTCAGGGCATTAAGAGACAGTGGCTATGAAAGAAGTGAGGACTTCGTTGGAAAGACCTGGCTGCACTTGGAATCTCCAATCTGCGCCAAACAGCGAAAAGGAAGAACGACTGGCGCGCTGTTGTAAACTCGACTATAACTGCGTAGAAGAAGATATTTCCAAAATTATTGCTTAAATCAACTTGAGAATTTAAGACACTATGCCATAGATATTACATACATTTCTTTGAAACCTATGTAACCTTTTTAAGAAAAATTCTGGAGACGTTTTTATAAGTAATAGAGATACCATTGTACCATTATATAGAAAATGTTTACATCATCATAAATGTGAAAACAAGAGTTTGTCAAACGGTCAAGAAGACTAGCCGTTCAGCAATAAACTGCACAGTAAAGATGAGGCAATTTGTTGACAAAAAAAAAACCCAAAAACTCTATCAATAAAAAAAATAAATAGCAAATAAATAGTAAACTCAAAGAAACGGCGGGCGGTAGCAAGGTCAAAACCGTTGTTCTGCTCTGTACACTCACTTCTATATAAGGAAGCACACGCTTCTATATAATCGGAAAACCACAACACTGAACACACACAAACAGTGGAAAACTAGAATCGTGGCTCAGCTGATACGACCTCTTCTGAACAGTGAAAAACGCTACACGACTATAGGCTCTCTCATCGAATATCTACCTGACCTTTGGCATATTCTTAAAGAAGCGCACTGCCGTTGCCTCTACTTCGAATTAATACATACACACCTATATATATGTATTAAATTATTCCCAGAAAGCTGAACTAATAATTACATTTAAGCTCCAAGCTTTGACTCACTCAACCTATCACAGTTTTTAAGTTAAACAGTAGATGAATTCTTTTGTTTTTATTTTTGTACGACCGACTCATCTTAATTTGAAATCGCGTTCTTGCGCCAAAGGCAATTTCACTCATTCGGCTAAGAAATTTCAAGAAAAATGCTGCGAAACTACCTCAGCGCAGACATAAGTATACTTATGTAGCCATGTAGGTACACTACGTATGTGTATGTGCAGGTATTCAGCTGCAACTCGCGACTGGCAAGGAAGCAGCATTTCTGGCACACGCGATAAAATTCGAAAAGCTTAACGCTTCACTGCACTCAGCTAAATAGCAGCTTTGGCGAGAGCGAAAGCAATTGTGCATACGCTGATGCCGCCGCCGAAGTGCAGGAGCAGGCGACCTGCAACGCTGAGCCAGGGGGGGGGTGCGGAGCGTTGCATTTGCATAAGTGTGTCTGGAAGCAAATTGAGCATGCGCTCCGCTGGGATAAGCACACCAGCTACCAGCAGCCGAAAGTGCATGGCGCTGAGCAAAATGAGCAAATGTTTGATGCCAAAATGGAAAAATTATGCTGCAGAAAAATGCAACGGTGCTTAAGTCGATCCGCGTAACGGTTGTTTGTGCGTAAGCCAGTGAAAATGCACGCTAGTGTATGTGTGTGTGTGTGTTCGCTAAATTGTTGTAGTGGAGAAATCGCGTGTGTATATGGAGTAGTGGCAGTGTAATGGATGTGATTATGCGCGCATGTGTTCCAACACAATCATGCACACACATACACACATACACATATGCGCGAAAAAGTTGAAATGTGTAGCATCAGTGGGGTAGGGCAGGAAGGTGAGCTCGGCGCGACCATCGTAATCAACACGATTTCTCAAAGGTAAAGGCGGCACTAGAAAATTCATACAAATAATTTAATGGCACATAAAATTTGCGCCTTTTCTAAACCGAATTAAGGCCAAGTGGCAAGTGGAAAATACAAAAACAAAAACGAAGGAGAAATGCGACACATTTGGGACGCGAATGCACTAAATTTCATCGCAATAAAAGCACAGCGTCGGCATATTAAATTAATTAGAATAGTCGGAGAACTATTAAACTTAGTAGTTTCTGTCGGAAATTATTTGCATTCGATAAAATAGTTAAATTGTAATCTAATATAGGAATTAAAGGTAATATTTGTTTGCTTGTACGTTCCGAATGTGGCAGCATTATATTCACTTGTTTTCTTAATCTTCTTGGATGGTGCCATGTGAGAGGTTGGAGCAATGTGTACAAGTTCACGCAACTAAGAAAAGTTCTCTGAACGCAATTCACTTGGAAGTTCACACAAACGATTCTTTTACATATAGCTCAAGCAGCTCACGACTTACGGGTTTTGCGCAAGTATTTTTTGAGTAGCCAAAAAACATCTGTTTTAAGGCGAAACATTCCTTCTCAGGGTTGTGCACTATGTTTGGAACGTGCCAAGTAAAAAGCACCCCAAACGAAAAAAGAATTACCTGCTTTAAGAACAATAAAATTCCGATAGATGGCGCAATAATTATATTATTACCAAAAATTGTATATAGAGTCCGGTAATTTTCATAATTACTTTCCTAAGAAAGAGTAGAAGCCTGTAGGTGTTACTATGAGCAGAAAGAGTAAGACTTTGTTCATAATTTTAAAATTCTTAAATTATTCTTCAAAATCTATGTCGTCTCCCGCAAAGTAATCCTCATTGGCCACAAATCGAAACAGTTGTTAAATTAAATTTCCGGCATAGCCTTCTTTGCGGGTAGCGCTTCGCGGTTAATATCTTCAATGAACTCAAAACCGTCGTTTGTGTTTGCTGAATTGCCAAATGTCACACGGAGTTGAATCAGGCGAATACGGTGGGTGCGGCACGATATTGGTTGAAAATTTGGCGAACAACTCAAGAGGAATCAATGTAGTATGCGACGGTGTCAAAATTAGTCTTGAATAATACCTTATAACCATATCCTAATCGATTATATTGCATCAAATCATCTAGACAGTGCTTCTATCGATCGACAATGCTGTGACTTTCCACCCGAATTGGTTGATCCGACTTAATTACACCCGTTCCCACTTTCTCCTACAGAGCCCAAGCTATAGCCGAGTAGATATTCTTACAATGATGCCTATAGTTATCAGGTTTAACCTATTTACTCGCATTTCTACAATACTAATAATTTTATTTTATGGTTAATAATATAAAAAAATAAAATATCGAAGCCTAAGAAAAACACATATAAAACTAAAGCAAATCACATGTATTCAATTATACACCCGACTATTTCTGGATCCGCACCTGCATATATCGTATATGACTCAGCCAACATCCTCTTCAGCAATAAGGAAGGTGGCTCTACCTCATCACCATGGGACTTGATTAACCGAAATTCTCCAGCGTCACACTTCAGCGCTGCCGAAGCTAAGTAATATAAATACCGTTTATTCATTTCGGAGCAATAAATAGGCTCTGATTGCCAGCAACTTATACTCCTCGTCCCCAGTCCAGAGATGCCGTAACTGCTTAGTTGCTTGATCAGCACGTCATCAGGTCCGTCTTGTTCTAGACGAAATTAATGACCGCCTTTGTGTGTTTTTGAGGTTAAACTGAAGGAATCTCATCCTTAAGACTATTGCGCTTCGCCAATTAACGAATCGCTTTCTGAACACGTCATTTCTGATAGAACCGCGTCAATAACTAAGATCATTTGACCATATATTCCTGACCTATTCACTTCACCTGCAGCCTGCGAGACATCAGCTTTGGCAAACGTTGGAAGGATCTTGAGGACCACACTTTTAAACCCTTGGTTTCGCTGAGAGGACCGACGGACTCCGTATTTAGCACTTGCTGATAAGTTTCCGCTGTTTTTTCTGGCTTTAATACCCTCCAGTCATATATCTAAACATCTCTTCAATCTCACTTGTGGAGGAGAGTTTTACCGGCAACCAAAGGCGCATCGGGAGGTCCGCTTTATTCACAACCTAAAATAAGGCTCCCTTCCAAACCTCCTCTATAAAGTGTTCCGATGTGAAATTCTAAACGATAATATGTGCCAAGTTTCGTGAAGATATATTCTAACACGAAACATTTTTTCATACAAGCACTTGAATCCGATTGTTCAGTTTATATGACAACTATATGCTATAGAGATTCGATATCGGCGGTTCCGACAAATGCGTATCCTCTCAAGGAGAAAAGAACGAGTGCAATATTTCAGATCTATATCTCAAAAACTGAGGTACGAGTTCGCATTTATACAGACAGACGGATGTGGCAAATCTAGCCGACGGACTTTTTACTCTCATTAATTATTACACCACTCGCTATTCACTCATTTAAGTTTCTGAATTTTCTACTGTCTCAATTTAAATTCTCGAATTTCGTTTAAAGCCCAAAAGAGTCAAAGCAACTTTTCCGGTTTAAACTTGGATTCGAATAAAACAAACTTCAGAACAACCAAAAATCCAGACTAACTCCCAAATTATATTCCGCTCATTATAAAAATGCGTGGAAATTCGTCAAAAGCCACACAGACGCTGTCAAAGCTAAAGTACACGGACAATGGGAAGTGCTTAGGAAATCATAAATGTGTGAAAAGATAATCACTGGCGTGTAATGCGGAAAGAGCAATTCACACACACACATGCATACAAGTACACGCAAAACAACTCAAGCGCCAAATGTCCTTCCACAATCATCTTAACGCAAGAAGCGGCAGCGCCAAAAAAGACAAACACGCTAACTTTTGTGCCAAAAAAAAAATAAAAAAAAATAAAAAAAACAGCAAAATAAAAATAGTAAGCACACTTTTTCGCTGCATTCTTGCTCATTTTTTCTTTCATTCGTATTTTTTTTTTAATTTTTCTCTCACCACTAAGGCTTCATTATGGACGCTTGCTTGCTTCCTTGCTTGCAGCCGGCTAACTCTGTGAGTCTTGATTTTTTTTCTTGCAGCTCTTTATACTTCTCCAACTCTTGTATTTATAAAACACTTCGTTCTTTTTATTTTTTGCAGCTGTGCATCATTTCGTATGCATTAAAATGGTTTAGCGTTATCCAGGCGAGCTGCTGCGCTCGCTGCCTTTGCCCATGGTCACCTCGTCCATCAGCGCGCTGGCCAACTTTCATTGCATTTTGCATACAGAAAGCTTTAGTGTCTATCTGTTGTTTATATTTTTTCATTTTTTCTGTTTTCTGCAGGTTTTGGTTATTCTTTTTTTGTATTTATCACTTTTTGTGCGGCATGTTGCAAGCTAAACAATGTGAGGGTACGCATAATAAAAAATGAAATAATTTTTTCTTTCTGTTATTAATGTGGTTTCCGCTTCAGTCTTTTCTGTATTACACTTTACGCACGATTTCTCAGGCTTTTCTCATTTCCTTCCTCACAAGTAGTTAGGTTTAAAAGCTAGTTCCTTTACAGCTCTGCATTTTTTAATCTTTTTGTGGAAAAGTGTAGTCTCCATATAAAAGAAGGAAGGTAAGAGAAGCAAGCGCGAATAAAAAAGATATACCTATATATGATATCATGACTCATTTAACTAAAAATAAATCATGAATCGGGTTCGTAATGAAATTGAATGTCAGCTCCTACTATTAAGAGACCAGCCTAGGGTCAGTCAACAGAAAAACATGGCCACAGCAAGTCTACGTACCTTCCATTCCCTCTCTGCCCCTAGCTACAGGAATATATAGTTTAATATATTAGTCACCGTGTTCTAGTGCTCAAAGCGATTTAGAAAGAAATATGGCAGAAATCATGATACAGGCAATACATAAGAATATGTATTATATGTATGTGCTAAAGATATACCTAAAATCACATCTAAGCTTCCACCTACACTCTTGGCATTTATGTAAACTGAATAAAACTTCGGCTTGTTTCTAAAACTGGTTTTAATATGCCGCTATGTCCAAATTTGGTATCCCTACAAAACTAATACGGTCTCAGAGCCATTCGATACCATACGAGGTTTCAGACAAAGCGACTACACTATCGTGCGACTTCGTCAATCTTCTACAAGAGTGTATAACTCGATGACATAGATATCATTGGCCTTAACAAACGTGCTGTTAGTTCTCTTTTCTCCAGGTTGGACAAAAAATCGAAGCAAATAGGTCTGTGAGTGAACGAGAGCCAGACGAAATATTTCCGGTCATCAAACAAACAGACCTCGCAATCGCGACTTGACCCCCGTCACTCTTGACAGTCATAACATCGAAGTCGTAGATAATTTCGTCCATATTGGAATTTTTATTAATACCAACAAAAACGTCGGCCTCGAAATCCAACACAGAATAACTCTTACCAACAAGTGCTGCCTTCCACTAAGTAAGCAATTGTGAAATAAAGTCCTATCTCGACGAACTAAGACCAAATTCTACAAGTCACTCGTCATCCCTGACCTGCTATATGATGCAGAGGCATGGACGATGACAAAATATGATAAATCGGCATTACGAGTTTTCGAGAAAACGGTTTTTTGTGCATTGGCAATGGTGAATACCTTTGAGTTGTACGAGATATACGATGACATTGACATAGTTCAGCGAATTAAGAGACAGCGGCTACGCTGGCTATGTCATGTCGTCCGAATGGATGAAAACACTCCAGCTTTGAAAGTATTCGACGCAAAGGAAGACCCCCAGTCCGTTGGAAAGAACAGATCCGTACTCCACTCTTGGCAATCCTTTCCACTACCTCATTGCCCTCAATGGAAGACGTTTATTTCTGACAAGGTTAAGACCTTGATTGCTGCTTGGCTGCCTAAGTTTATATTAGCTCTCGAATTGCTTGCTGGTACAGTAGACGCCTGCTCAGCGGCTTCTCCAATATCCCCGTTATGTTTCCTTACACCATATTTGAGTCATCCGTATAATCTTTTTCTATGTTTACTCTGAACCTCCTTTATCAATTGATAGGTGGAATCACGTAGTATACGTAGGTGCTTGCCAAACGTCGATTACCCACCGAGATATGCCCGAAGCTTCTATGCTATGTGTAAATTAACTTTCAGCCATTACTGATGTAGTCGATTCAGCGAAGAGGTCTATAGTTCTCCGGTTAATCGTTACTGCAAGAACCGCTTTTACTTAGCTACTTCCGGAACCCCTCTTGTTCTTTTATTGCTCGGTTACTGCTCTGGAGATCGAAGCAGCTATTCTTTCTTTTCCATGTTAATGGAAATGTAAATTCTTAGTTCTAGTCATCATGTACTGTGATACCCCCATGCTGTACAGCTGTATTGGTAATAGACGAGAAGAGGAAGTTTGGCCACTGGCGGCACAACTTGATAGATTGCTGTTCCTACCGGTGATAGCAACTTCGTCCCCCACCGACGTATTGACTGATATCGCAGTTCACTTATTTCCTTTGTATATTTCTATGTTGTGTTTTAGAATTCGAGGGTATTTAGTAGATTGATCATCTTTTTCTAAGGTTGCATATAAAGCAATCCTTCATTAGAGCATAATTAAGGAAATACATCATCTTTCTCTAGGAGCCGCCCGCCTGCAACGTCATGACTTAGCTAGACCAGAGTCAGCTTGAAACCATGGCATTACAAGCAGCAACACCTGTAGTCTAATCGACACTTGCGCGGAGGCTATAGCTCAAACGAATTTTTGCGGATACAATAAGAGCAACTAGCTTTTCATCTCTTCATCACTTCAATTTTTGCCCTTCGTAGCTTCACTTTGTAAACGTCAAACGGTTCAGATGACATTTTATCCCCTTCCACAACTAACGTACATATAGAACACAAGCACTTAACTTAATTTCATTAAATAATATGGGAAATGATCCAACTTTGCTGTAATTATCTCCTAATGCACGTTACTATATTATGGTGTCATATTCCTCCAGCTTCCGCACACTCGACTGTTGGACATTGTTACACTTTGGTGGCGATTTATTTCATTACATATTGTCCATAAATAATTGTATTTTTTCATTAACGGATTGCAGGAGGTTGTGAGTAAATGTTAACAACAGATTGAAAGATAGACTTGTGTATGTATTGGTACATATAATTTGAGAGACGGCGGTTTTTAGAGTAGATTCCACATTGCAAAAAACTTGCTAGCTACAAACCGAGGAGTCTGGCAGTGAACATTTGCTCACAAATATCTTTAGTAGTTCAATAATGCTGTTTAAGCTCATGACGATTATGTTGGACTTAAGTATATTTAATGATGAAAACCCTACTGCGTTTCAAAATCTGATTTCGAATTTCTGAATAACGTTAATAAGTAAAAAACCAACTACAGCAACAAAAAAAATACTAATAAATGGAACACCTTTTGATTATAAATTTTAATTAAAGCTCCTGTTCCATACTCATCTCCGAAATCTTAAAATTTTTTGTATCGCCTCCTAACTTTCCTCCACTTTGACAAATCCAATTCTTCATTCTCATACCACACATTCCCTAATAGCCTCGTATTTGTCATTTAATAACTTTTCCTTTCAGAGTTATTCATTCAATTTGCAATTTGTTGTTTTGACAGAACAATTTCTCTCAATACTCCCACTTCAACCCACGGTGGTTATTAATTGGGTGTTTACTAACTTCATCTATTTAGGCTGACAGTTCCTCCCACTCGCACATTTTTCAGACTCTGTGTATATTTTAAACTATTTTCGGCAGAAGTTTGTAAACATCACACGCCTAGTGCTCACTTAGTACGGCATGAAATTACAGGGATATGCCCACAGCGGTCATTTAAAGTAGCTGACAATTCGTCCCGCAGGAAATCAAACTCGCGTGTAATTAATAGTTTTTTAAACAAAAGTTTGAACATTGTTGACGTAAAATATATTAGTTTTTTTCTTGGTGTGTTACCTGTAAGGTTGCCTCGCAATATTACAATCGACCACAATACTTGTAGGATGGGAAAGACACCAAGTGATGAAGAGGGAAACGAGACGCATTTGCAGACAAAAAAGAGGAAGGACGAAACGCGTGAGTAAGGCCAGCTTCGACAAGCTGGCCGACAGGAGTAATGCCCGAAAATTCTACGAAAAGATCCGGCGACTAACAGAAGGATTCAAGACAGGGGCATACTCTTGTAAACCTCTCAGAGGTGATGTAGTGACTGATGCCCAGAGCATACTGAAATTATGGAGGGAACACTTTCCCAGCCTGTTGAATGGCACTGACAGCATAACACCAGGAGATGGTAAAACCGATACCCCAATGGATGACGATGGAGCAGACGTTCCACTGCGCGATCATGAGGAAGTTCGAATAACAATTACCCGTCTGAAAAACAGCACAGCGACGGGAACCGATGGATAGCCGGCCGAGCTATTCAAATACAGCGGCGAAAAACTGATAAAGAGTATGCATCAGCTTCCTTATAGAATATGGTCGGACGAAAGTTTGCTCGACGATTGGAAATTAAGTGTGTTCTGTCCAATCCACAAAAAGGGAAACCCCGTAATCTGCGCCAACAACCGTGGGATAAGTCTCCTAAACATCGCATTTAAAGTTCTATAGAGCGAAATGTGTGAAAGATTAAAGCGATTTCAAAGCTGCTTTTGACAGCACGAAAAGGAGCTGATTTTATGTCGCTATGTCTGAATTTGGTATCCCTGCAAAACCAAAAATACCAAAAGTTCCGACAAAATCGGGAAAGATTTTTCCGAGCCGTTCGATACCAAACGAGGTTTCAAACAAGACGACTCCTTATCGTGCGACTTCTTCAATCTACTCATGAAGAAAATATTTCGAGCTGCAGTCCTGAATAGAGAAGGTACAATCTGCTAAAAAGTCTACAGCTACTGGCATATGCCGAAGATATTGATATCATTGGCCTCGACAACCGCGCCGTTAGTTCTGCTTTCTCCCGACTGGATAAGGAAGCGAAGCAAATGGGTCTGGTAGTGAACGAGGTCAAGACAAAAAAGACTGTCGAGCAAACAGTCGCCGAATTCGTGACTTGGCACCTCACTGTCGACAGTCACGACTTCGAAGTCGTAGATAATTTAGTCATTCTTGGAACCAGTATTAACGTAGTAGCAAGCCTCGAAATCCAATGCAAAATATATCTTACAAACAGGTGCTAAAGGTGGACTGAGTAGGCAGTTGAGAAGTAAAGTCCCCTCTCGACGATAAAGGACCAAACTTTACAAGTCCCTCATCATTCTTGATCTGATATATGGTACAGAGACATGGACGATGACAACATCTGATGAGACGGCGTTACGAGTTTTCGAGAGAGAGGTTCTGCGAAAGATATATGGTCCTTTATCGATACCGCAGTCGATGGATCGATGAGCTGTACGAGATATACGACGACATTGATATGGTTCAGTGAATTTAGAGACCTGACTTGTCTAATACAATTAACTTCGAGCGCAGTTTGAGCAAGCTCGACGCTAGTATTGCCACCCTGTCTTGAGGCTATCGGTGTATGCTCATCTCTCGAAAAAAGGCTGCACTTAGTAGTAATGGCCGCAACTTTCTGCTTGGAAACCATTACAGTGATCCGGTAGCCTGAAACTAAAGTTGACGAAGAGGTCCTTAAGGAGAAGAACTTTCAACATTCCCTCTTGGTTTCGACCCAGCTCAGTAAGATTCGAACAAGCTCGCTCCGCTTTTTCTAGCAAGTTCGCCCGACCATCCTGCGGTGTTCTGGTCCAAATGTACACGAATGTAATGAAATAAGGAGAGAATTTGAGTATGTACCTATTAGGAACCAGCATACTTGAGTATTAGAGCTATTCTCGCAACAGAAATTGGATTTGGCCTCAGAAAGTGGTAAGCATAGTTATTAGTTTTTGGAAACATATAAATATATGGCACGGAACCGGTCACTCGACCAAGAAGACATAAGATCTTCAAAAAATAATAAGGACACAGAGGTATGCATTCGAAACAAAGAAAGTCAGATCAGGCCTTTTTACCAGACAAGAAAACATCATTGGTTAACCAAAGCCAAGAGCTTACCAGTGGTCTTTGGACGAGTTTTTCTCCTTGGTAGTAAATTCGAAACCCCACACCTAAGAAAGGAAATTCGCAGTAGGAGATCTGTAGCAAATAATGTCATTAAAGAAACAAGCGATGGTTTTGAGCGAACTTTGGAAAATTGAATGAATGAAAATATGATGGAAACCCTGTATTAATTTAACTCAAACTTTCGCTATCATTTGCATACACCCTCAAATCGGTTAGGAGCAGATTAAGACACGTAACAAAAGAGTAATTTCCCTGCACTTAATCTCAGATATTTGCAAACGATTAAATACAAGACAATAGGTATTTATGCAAGCAAACCTGACTTTAAATAAATTGCAGATACAATAGCAAAGAGACTTGCCATAAAGAACGAGCCTGAGGCAACAAAAGCGGAGGTCGTAACACGAGACAAAGCTAGAAATTTGTACTTGCATGCCTACGCTTGCCTTTGGCATTCGCTGAAATTAATTAGCCCAAAGAAATTGCGCTAATAAACTAACAAATTTACGATAGAGGCACATCACAACAAAAGCAATACGAAATACACTTCATTTCAGATGGTTGCGAATAGCAAACGAAGCCAAGAAGTTAACTAACTGCTTTCATTCACACCACCACCATCCCCAAGGGAAGACCAATCTTTTGCAGAATACTAATGAAAGAACAGGCAGAGAAACAAATGTCGCTGCCTTTGGTGAAGTCCTAATACCCGTTTCCCAGCTGTTCGAAGTCGGCAATTGTCATCGCTGCACGTAACGCAAGATGGAATTAAAAATAACAACAACAAAGACCTTCGAGCGCCTGCTGGACTCATGCCACTGTCGGATAGTACCTGCCGTCTGCCTATAGAAGACAACTGTTGCAGTTAAATGTATAACTCAGAGACGACGATGCGAGATGAAAACGAGAAATGGAAAAGGCGAAATGAAACAACGCATTCCCTAGGCCAAAGAATGCCAAGTGGGTGCGTAAATTTCCGAGAATGGCCGCACAAAACAGCACTTGGCAAGGGGTGCTCAAAATCGCAGACAAACCTGCCACTGAGCCGGCTGAGAGCGCGCACCCACGAGTCGACGGCGCAGAGATTGCCTGGAAACGGCGCAGACTTGCGAGGAAAAATGGCAATCAAATGATTTAAATCACATTTCCGCACATCAGCAACGGAAGCAGGCACTATCTGCGCGAAAAGCAGAGCAACAGCAATAACAACAGCTGGAGTAGAGGTGAGGAAGGAAAAAATCGGCATTGCCAAAGGTAGAAATAACAATTTTCCTACAATTTTGCGCTTTTCCATTAAATGGCAATGAGCAAGGGAAAATGCGTAAAACGTTGCCACATTAGCGGCGTGTGTACGTTGAAAACGTGGTATGTGGCGTATGGCATGCAGCATGTGTGCCGTTATCTACATCCACAGACACGCACGCACGTACATATCAATGTGTGTGTGGATCGTTGGTAGCGCGTCATCGAAATGATTGCTTCCAATAGCAACAGCAACAGCAACAACAAAAACAACACAATTTGATATCCCGTTAAGCGCTGCTCGCAGCAGACGTAGCAAATGAAAAGCAGAAGTGGAAGAAGAAGCAGCAGCAGAACGATGCAATAAAATGCAGTTCAATGCAATAACAATCGAAGGGCAAATAAATAAATACATTTTAGTGGCAACGCTTCGGGGAATTGGGCGGCATGGTAAATATTTATGTGGGCAACAGTTTGAGCTTGTATGGCAGAGCAACACATCTTTCTACATATTTGATGGAAGATAGTTTGTATTTGATATTGCTTACAGCCAATCGGGGAATTTGCGTCTGTGCGCTGATAACTGGGAAATCATTGAAGTCGCTGAGGTGTTTAATGATTTTCTTTGCTGTGGAATCTAACGAAATGCTGGCAGCCATTACAAACATTTCATGTGCCGCAATTTCTTTATCATAGTTCGAATGGTTGAATTTTTAGTTGGATGTGGCTTATTAAGTTTCATTAATTCATAAATAGTATACATATTTCATTAATATACTGATACCGAAGTCCAAAAATCTCTTGATAAATAGATGATTATTGCACCGCGATCTTAGGTCTGTTGTGCCCTCTCCTAAGTCAGAGCGAGCCACCTAGCCCCAGCATATTGCTAAATTCTAATATACTTGTACTTATATACTATCAGAAACATGGATCCAAGTGCCTTTGGCTTGCGTCTGCAGACCACTATGCAGGCAATTAGCAGGAGTTCTGAAGTTTCAGGCTCCCTGTCGCAGAACCGACAACTTGCACAAGAAGCTATACCATGTTATATCGGTGCTTCTTGAGCTTACAGTGGCCAATGTAGAATACAACAAGAAGCCTGAGTTTTTCCCCAAAGAGTTTGATTACATATTTAAACCTGCTGAGGTTTTAACCCCCCAGTAGCAACTTGGCACGTCGTATGGCTTAGAGTTGTTGCCACTACCTCTCTCTGCTTACTCATTATTCAGTGGACTAGCTCCTTTATAGTATGAGAACTCAACGCGATAAAGGGTTCAGGTCCTAACATGTTAGTGGATGCTGCGGAGCGGGCGAGCTCATCAGCCAGTTCATTCCCGGCTATACTTCTGTGACCGTGTACCCAGATAAGGTGCACTTGTTTACATTCCGATACACTGTTCAGCCGTTCCTTACACAGCCGCTCCATAGCGATTACATCTCATAGGCAGATATTGCTTTAAGTGCCGCTTGACTGTCGCTAAGTATGGTTATACAAGGTCTGTCGCAAAAGAAACAGGACTGTTAAAAAAAACAACAAAAAATTTATATTTTTCAAAAGTTATATTTTTTTATTCAAAGTAGTTTCCTTGTGCTTCGATACAGCGTTTAGCCCGGTCAATTAGCATTTCAAATGAGTGTTTAAGGTCATTTTTCGGAATGCTCTTGAGAATATCGGTCGTCGCCTTTTGGATAGCTGAAATGTCCTGAAGCCAGTGTCCTTTCATGGGCAAATGAAGTTTTCCAAATAGGTAAAAATCACAGAGTGCCAGATCAGGTGAGTAGGGTGAGTGATTAATGGTTAATATTGAGTTTTTTGTCAAAAAATCAGTGACAAGCGTCGACCGATGACACAGCGTATTATCGTACAACAGGCGCCAAGACCCTGCCTCACGGTATTGTGGTCGAGCACGACGAATGCGTGACAAAAGACGCTTCATGACACCAAGGTAAAACACAGCATTAATCGTTTGGCCAGGTGGGATGAACCCTCGATGTACAATGCCCTCGGAATCGTAAAAACAAATCAGCATTGTCTTTATTTTTGACTTCTGAAGACGACCGACTTCTGATCGTCACAGAGGTCCTCACGATCTTCTTGGAATCGCTTAAACCACTCATGCACATTACTACGGGAAAGGCACTGATCACCATAAACTTTTTTCATCATTTTAAATGTTTCAGTAAACGTTTTCCCAAGTTTAAAATAAAATTTAATATTTGCTCTTTGTTCAAAATGCATGACCAAAAGCTGCTGTCACTTTTTGATCGATATCATCGATTATCTTAAAACTTTTTCGAATTGTCAACAAGAGATCAAACTTTTTATTTCATATACCCACCAATAGGTGGCGCCACCAGAAATTATAATTAATAGTTCTTTTTCTTTTGCGACAGACCTTGTATATTCGTTGTGATAGACACGTGGGAGGTTTTTATCTACGCACCGACTTATGGCAAACACTTCCGCTTGAAAAATACTCAGAAAACTTCCTATAGCTATGAATTATGATGCATGATGCTTGATCCAGCGACTCCTACACCAATTCCCTGCGACGTCGGTGTACGACTAGTTTGTAATACTATCCCTAAGCACTAGTTCGAGAGTGTAATTATTCCATTCAGCCTTACTGCTAAGGGTTATCTTGAACTTCTTGGTGAAGTTTATCCTTTTGATAATAATGCCCCTTGTGAAAAGAGCCAATGGTATTACAACACTTAAATCTTTCATCCGCAGGGATGAGATTACCTTAGCACTGCCCAGGGGCGGATCCAGAGCAGAATTTTGGGCGGAACTACACAATTTTGTACTTGCAAGTTCAAGTCTTTTTTTCGCGGAGTGTCACTTATGATGGAAATAACGTATAACTTTTAACTTTTGGAAAGGAAATGCTATCGAAGGCTTCTCACTGTCTACGGTGGACAGCAATAATTCGATAACACGTTTTATAAATGGTTTCCGTACAAACTGACTGATCAAAGTTCTTGTAAGGGATCTTTCTAGTGAACAATATATGCCTTTATTATTGAATTGGCTAGATAGCTATTGCTAACACCGATAATATATTTTTTACAGTCGTTCGGAATAATTTTAAAAAACTACCCTGAGGTGATTAAAAGTTAAATTCAAGCTACTCTATAAGTCGAACAATGATCCGGATACTTTTTTCGGATAAAATTAGAAATTTTAACGCTTGTCTTCAGTTTTCCAAATAAAATGCTTAGAAGACATGTCTAACCACTATAAGAAACGCCGTTAAGCATAGTAATTTGAAGTAATATCCACACACAGTAGTTATTGGGTGTATAATAGTTAAATAAATTGTTGAAATGACACCAAACAAAATGGCGGCAGTTTGAACAAAAACTATCAAATTGGTCTTTGTTCGACAGTTTTTCGTAGAAAAATTTGGAAGATTTTAAAAACAAAAAAGAAAATGACGTTAAAAATGTGTTTCCAAGTTGGAACTAGAAAACTTCAAAACTCTTCCTTTGAGAGTGTAAGCCGTTTTGAAAAACACCATTTAAGAAAAACGTGTTTGAAGGTTGGAGTCGCTATGTTCCGCACTCTGTTCCCTTTCTACAAGAAGCGCTGTAGCGACCGTAAAAAATTGAATTTCGAGTATATTATCCGATAATGAAACAAAAATATCGATTTTTCCAAAATTTCACACTGAGACGATTCCATAAAGAATACACCTTTATAAAACTAAATTAAAAAGGGTTTTAAAAACGGCATGAGCGAAATTTAATCATAAGATCTTAATCATATCCTGAGATAAACGACGGAAAGTGGAAATGCAAATGACATGGAATGACTCCAATAATTGCCAAATAAAGTCTTAGAGAAGCTCAAAATATGTGTACAAATTTTCGAGCACTACAGCAATAATTCGATAACACTTTTTATATAGTTTTAAAATAATCTGTCAGTGTAAATGAAACCTACCAAATATAATAGCTATAGCTTTATTTTTAACATTTTCATTCACAATTTTCTTATTTATTTCTTCCTTAACTTGCCTAAAAATTCACTGAATATGAGTGCAAAAGCATAATTTGTTGGATACCATATTATTGTGCATCCTTGGTGAAATTCAAATATTACCATAATTTGCACTACCTCTCGTGTTTTGGCAATCCGGAATGAAAAAATAATGACTGGAAACAAAGTTATCAAAAAATGGAAATTACTGTAATGGAAAAAGTAGTCATTACTTGCCGCTGACAAGATACACTTCACTAACTTTTGGAAATATGCCAAGATTCATGCATTAAAATTATGAGTGTTGCAAGTGAAATGCTTTCAATGACAGTGAGCAACATCATCACAATTTTAGTTTGGGTAAAACATTTGTCTATATACATTTAGTTACAAATGTGTTACAAACTGGAGTGGATTAACCTAGATCACTACACTAGAGCTAATAATCAAAAATACCGACATGTAAATATATAATATCTGAAGGAATATGTTGGCTGTGTAGAACACTATTGAAAAACTTCATATAATTATTAAAAAGAGTCACGCATAATAGTTGAAGATGATTCTGATTTTTAATAAATATTTAGTAGAAACGTTTTGGAAACTGTAGGAAATGTAAACCGATATAAGAAATTAAAAGTCTAAACGTTATTGATACAAATAATCTGACATTTTTTTTTTATTTTTTGTCTGGTTTTAATCAGCTATATTTATACCCTTGCAACCTGTTGCTACATGGTATAGCAAATGAGCAGCTTCTTGAAGAGAAAATGACGTTTGCAAAATTTCAAAACGATACCTTAAAAACTGAGAGGCTAAGTTCGTTTTTATACAGACAGACGGACGGACAGACAGAGAGACGGACATGGCTAAATCGAGTCAGCTCAACATACTGATTATTTATATTAATACTTTTTGGGGTCTCCGACGCTTCCTTCTGGGTGTTACAAACTTCGTGAGAATCTTAATATACCCTGTTTAGGGTATAAAGATCAGGAAAACAAGACGAGTTGGAGGCCGAGTGACTGTCTGACTGTCTGTCTGTCCCTTCGCTCGACCGTCCAACCGTACAAGCTGTAACTTGAGTAAAAATTGAAATGTCGTCATAAAACTAGGTATGTGGGTTCTTTGAGCAAAAAAAATTACGAGGTCGTGGATGAGGTAATCGGACCAATGCCACGCCCATAAAACGCCATTAACCGCAAACTTATAAAAGGCCAAAACTAAGCACTAAATTAGGATATAAAGCTGTAATTTGGTGCAGAGTAGTGGAGTAGCAAGGAGCACATGTGGGTA
Source organism: Bactrocera neohumeralis (assembly GCF_024586455.1). Taxonomy (NCBI): domain Eukaryota; kingdom Metazoa; phylum Arthropoda; class Insecta; order Diptera; family Tephritidae; genus Bactrocera; species Bactrocera neohumeralis. The sequence goes on from NC_065922.1 coordinate 46,814,620, forward strand.
AAACTTTTTGAAAAAGTTGACGTGACCCTGCCCTCTAACAAGTTTAAACTACAAATTTTCTAAACCACTTAAGCTACAACAAACAGATTTGATAGTGTGAAAATGGATGGAATCGGAAGTAGACCCCTATCACTACCTATATAACGGTACTGTTCAAAATTACTAAAAGCGCAATAAATCAATAACTGAATACGCCAGAGATATTAAATTTTACCGCCGAGCTTTATGGGAGCCGGAGTGAAAATTAGACGACGGGCGTGTCACCGCCCACTTTTTTGTGAAATCCCATATCTCGGGATCCGACCAACCGATTTTGACAGAATTTATGTGGCATTCTTCTTACATTCTAATGTCACATTTTGGATGAAATCGGACAACATTTACGTGTACTTCCCATATGACATATAATCCACATGATTCGTGCAGTTTCCAGTACTCAAATCAAGAAGCAATTAATATAACGCGATAAAACTTTGCTTGAGTAATGACCCTAGTGTGTGCCACTTTATGACCAAAAATTGTTGAGATCTAATAAAAACTGTTCAACTCCCTTGATACCGAATATTTAGACCCTGGTACCTATAGTTGACTCTTAATCGAAAATGTCGGTCAATGTGTGATATATACTTGTATAATTGAAATTAGAGAATTATCCTTTTCTTATAATGGTATGTCCTTATGTCAAAAATGGGTTGAATCAGACTAATACTAATACTAATACTTCCCTTAGTCCCCATATATCTAATATAAAGTTAATCAAACTGCCTGGTGAGTTTGTACCGGATATATCAGCCAATATGAGTTATCTCATTGAAAACAGAGAAAAAAAAACGTATTTTCCTCATAGCAGTGTATTTTTGCGCTTAAAATAAATAAATTTGAACTAAAACTTGACCTAGCCTCTATAAAACTAATAGCAGAATTTTCGAACATCCGACTGACTTTACTCCATGCGATTGGTTTTTTAATATGTGACATGTTAATAGTATGTGGTATTGGGAAAATAGGATATATCTATACAATTGGAGTCAATACTACCCCAACTCCCATATACTGCACATAATAAGTTTCGTTTTTCTAAGAAACCTTATGTGTCGGCAGTGTATGAGTTATATGAATATATAAAATTACTTGCATTTCGATCCTCTGGTTGACCTTTTACGCCTTAAAGTATTTCCCTGTCGTTGATTCTTGCAATTTGCAAGAGTATAAAATGTTCGGCTGCACCCGAACTTAACCATTCCTTACTTGTAGTAAGTAGATTTATTTTTAACTTTAAAGCTTTAACAGCCTTAAGGCGTGCTTTTAAGTTTAATTAAAGAATACTTATTTAACTTTCAAGTGTATATAACCACTTAGAGCATAAATAAATACAACTTTTTCCAAATTTATAAAGTCAGTGAAGAGTTTATTTTATGACACTTTCCAAATAATTTATCTTAAGAAAAATTCCAAAATTAATTTAAATAAATTTAAAAAAAATTAAAATTTATTTTAAATTTTATTCTAATTTTTTTCAGCAATTTTGAAGTTAAAAATTGAACTATTGAAAATATGCAAATAATGAATTCTTAAAATATATTTAATTTACTTAAAAAATACAAAGTAATTTGTATACAAACACCCTGTACTTACCTTTAAGGTGTAGAGCCAAAAATTGATTACTCTCCTGAGCTGTTAGTATTTGTTGGTTTATACGAACGACGTTGTTGGTTAATTAGAAAACGATGATAGACGAACATCGAAAGAACGAACGCTTCACTTCATATTTGACGAAATATATTTAAAATGAAATTAATTCGCTAATTCACTACAGCACTATTTATGATATTTACAAATGATATATAATATTCGATTTCCACTCACTTCACTATTAACACCATTAACAAACACAAACATATCATAGAAAACTAAACTGACTTTGCACACACTATTTTATTTCACTTCACACACATTTTTGCTTTTACTAGAACACTTACAACTTTTCACTGAATTTAAGTTTCCATTTAAACTGCACAACTCTGACTCAAGCTTTCAAATTAAACAAAATAATAATAAAAAGCACTTTTACTATAAATTTCTTACGCGTTTATTACTATTTTTCCCGCAACACGAACCGACGCGCAATTCGACCATTGACCGATCGCGATTGAAAAATTCCAATTGACTGCCGCTGAGCAAATGTATAGAGGAGAGTGTGTATAGTTCTCCACGACAGCAGTGATGCTGTTGTGTTTGTTGTATGTTATGGAGTCTGAGTGTTGAGAGGGCGTCCATTGTTTTTGTCCACCTTCGTTTGCCTTATGCACATCGCAGCATAGCGAAGGGGTAATGCACTCGCCTACTACATTACAGTAGATGTGGCTTCTCCTTGCAATGTTGTTTGTGAATTAGCAGCAATTAGGCGATAGAGATGTCAGATGAAAGAACTCGCATGCGATTTTTTATAAACTCTGAAAATATTTTAAAATGCTTATTGAATATAAAATGCAAAAAAATAAAGTGCTTTGAAAAGAGATTACATTAAATAATATTGATTAAATTAACATTTCTTTTTAAAAGTACTCTAACAAAGTAGGAAAAGAACAAATGTATGTATATGATGACCTTTAATTTTCTACTTTTGTTAGTTTTTTATCGACAACTACAACGTTCATAGGAGAAAGTGTTGGTTGAGCACTAATTCATACGAGTATTATCTGCACCCAAAACTAAAATATGAAACCAAAGTCGCAGAAAGCATATGCTGTTGGTAGACCAAGTAGATCATTTTTGAAAACTAAAAAATCAACATCAAACTAAAAAAGTGAAAAATAATTATTTATGTAAACTGACAGAAATACTGACTCAAAATATTATTGTAGACCAAAAGCGAATATTCGATATTAGACAACTCACTATACACCATGTTTCAAGCCAGATAATAAATATACCCTTCATCATTTTTGTTTTTAATGTAACCAAATTATTCTAATAATTTTATATGTTAAATACATAGGTTAGTTTAGGTTAGGTTAAACCGGTAGACAATAAGCCACGCATAGAACAGTTTTGGTCCTTTGCGATACCAGATGGAGTTCAGTTCCTAGGTCCTTAGAAGCTTACAGCAGAGTCTTGTCAATGTGGGACAAGTGCACATGATATGCTCCACTATTTCTCTGCTCTAAACATTTCCTGCAGTCTTCTTGTTCCACCACCAGACAGTGACAAGTTAGTATTCCCATCATGCTCCTACAGTCTCTTCTATCGAGTGTCAATAGGAATTTTGTGTAATTTTAATTTTTTTTTTTAAAACTTGACGTTGACGGTTTGTCCAAGAGGAACAAATTCATGGTGGTCGATACCTTTGATGTCAAAAAAAAAAAACAATGAGCATCGTCTTCACTTTGGATTTGCTGACGTATCAGCGACCTCTTCCCGGTGCCACCGAAACACACCACTTCTTACTGAAGCAGCATCTCGGTAAGCCTGCTTGATCATATCAAACGTTTCTGTCGCAGATTTACTGAGTTTCACACAGAATTTATTCACGTACCTCTGCTTCAACGAATGCTGCATTTTCAGCTTGCTCCACTCCACAGAAATGCGTCGCGCGAAAATGTTTGTCCTCACTCTCCAGGTGTTCGGAGACAACTGACCAGCCGTTCGTTCTAGTCGATGAGCGCTTGCTTCGAAGAACAGTCGCGGCGTAAGAAAATCAGTCCTGTTACTTTCGAGCTATCGTTTTTCACGTGACTTCCGCAGTCTTACACCCAAGAAACTCGTTTTATCATGTTTTGGTTTCCTTACCATGTTTCTGTCGAGATCGTCGTATAGACAATGCATGGGTTTCCCAATGCTTATTACGTTTTCGGATGTTAGCCGCACACCATTCTTGTCAATCTCGTCCACTATTTCGTTTCCCTCGATGCCTTAGTGACCTGGCACCCAGTACCAGTGAAGTTGCTTACATCTGGCAACACTTACCACTGCTGCTCTGCTTTGCAAGACACTTCCGGCCGATATGAGGTACGAGGTTACTGCTTTGATCGCTGCTTGCTTGTCTACATAGATGTTGACTCTGGAATTTCCTGCATGTACATTAGAGGACAGCTCCGCTGGTTTTGAATAGCAAAAACATCAGCTTGAAATGTACTGCAGTGGTCCGGTAACTTAAGAGGTTGCCTTGGGCCTAACTCTGAACAGTATATTCTCGCACCAACTCCAATTTTCAAGCCATCAGTATAACTAGCCACGTCCCGTCGGCAATTTTAATGCTCTCCATGAATGTGGAATCGGAATTCGCACTATCAAGCATGCCCAAAAAGACCTATTTGCGGTACCCTTTTTTAAAACAAAAATTTAGCTGTATCGGAACGCGTTTGGTACCCAAAATATCCATATAAATCATTCGAATGGACTCTCTTGCAATCTCTCTAATACTAGTCTGACGTTTTTCTAACACCATATCTCTCACTTTTTTAATATTTTCATCAGTTGAAGAGTTCGTACAGAACGAAGACATTTCTTGAACGATCTCTCGACCATCTTTGAAGACTTTATACCACTCGTAGAGTTGTGTGTTTGATACAATTAATCGCCGTTAGCCTCTCCATCATTCGCGTTGATTCCGCACACGAAATTTAGTTAGAAACGGAAAATTTGAGACAAATTTTTTTTTTTCGATATTTTTATCTACTACTTTCACTTACTGAGGGTTACCGACTTAAGCAGCTTTTATAAACAAACTGGTTGACAGATTGCGCTCATATTTGGCTTAGCAATTAAGGATAGTCCTAGCAATATAGCAGAATACATTTTTTTTTAAATATCATTTACCCGGAGGAATTTAATTACATTTACCGGGTGCTTTTTTATATATTTGAACATCTTTCACAAATTTTTTGTATATAACTCAACATTATCAAATTAATTTTAGTAATTTCTATCAAAACAAAATATTCAATTTTTTACAACCATTCCAAAAAGAAGTCTAAAAGTTTTGACAAATTTTTTGAAAATTGAAAAAAAGTAGTTTTGACCAACAAAATTTACTTTATTTGTTTAAAAATATCTTCAAACTTGACTTTTCTTAGTTTTTTTTTAGTTTAAACAGAAGATAATTTTATGCCAAAGATACTAAACTTTGCCCCAATTGCATAAGACGTTTGGTTTTTCTCTATCCTGCCCGCCAATTAAAAATATTCGTAAAAATGGAAATCCCAGAAATCACGTTTAAAGTCATTTTTGCCCAAGTGCATAAATATCGGTTACTATTTCCTTCTAGCTTCAAAATATCCTGAATTCCCATCTATAACTTTTGGGACATATTCTTATATATTTTTTAAAGAGATTTAAGGAAAAAAAAATTGATTGTTCAGAATTTATTGATCTTATAAAATATGAATTGGCAAACGAAAAGTGATAAATATAAAAATAAAATTGAGAAAAATAAAAGTTGGAATAACTTATTAACGAAATCAAAAAATAGGTAAAAGTGACATTAGCGTCGAAGATGTTCCGCTTGCCTGTCGCGTTATCGTAAGAACGAACGCAAAATGGATTTGTGTGTCGTGTATGGGCACTTTTACTGAGGGTTACCGACTTAAGCTGCTTTTGTAAACAAACTGGTTGGCAGATTGCGCTCATATTTGGCTTAGCAATTAAGGACAGTCCTACCAATATATTGATTGATTAATACGGTAAAACACAGCATTAATCGTTTGGCCAGATGGGATGAACTCTAGGTGTACAATACCATCGGAATCGTAAAAACAAATCAGCATTTAGTCCTTTATTTTGCAATCAAAGCACGACCGACTTCAGATCCAAGTCGCAGATGTCCTCACGACCTTCTTGGAATCGCTTAAACCACTCATGCACATTACTACAGAAAGGCACTGATCACCATAAACTTTTTGTCATCATTTGAACTGTTTCTCATACCACGTTTTCCCAAGTTTAAAACAAAATTTAATATTTGCTCTTTGCATTTTACGACCGATGACCAAAAGCTTCTGTAACTTTTTGATCGATAACATCGATTGTAGTTATCCAATTGTCTTAAAATTTTCACAAAATGTCAACAAGTGATCAAACTTTTTATTTCATATACCCACCAATAGGTGGCGCCACCAGAAACAGTTATATTTAAAAAGTTCTGTTTCTTTTGTGACAAACCTTGTATTTTAGCTAAATCTGTGAGCTGGACAAGTATCGCTAGAATATTTATGGGAACAACTCGGCCGAAAAATATGGAAACGGCGCGTTACCAGCAAAGAGAAGAGATTTGATTTTTTGGTTGTGTATATTTAGAATAAAAGAAAAAATCGTATGATTAATAATGCAAAAACTAAAACATTTTACTTGGAAATTAAAAAAAATCTATCTAAATAATTTTAGGTAAAAACAACCATTATGCAAATACAGTTTTGAAAAATGATATTTTACATACAATATGTGACATCGCTAGAATATTTATGGGAACAACTGTGTTTTAAGAAAAGAGATTTGATTATTTTTGTGTAAATTTAGAATAAAACACGTATGATTAATAATGCTCTCTCCAATTGGAAATTGAAAAAATCAAAAAACGTTCAACTTCAATTTCAATATAAACAAAGTAACCCGTTAACTTAACTTGCAATAAATTGCTCGGCATTGTGTTGCATTTACACACAAACACACAAATGCAGTATGTTGGAGAGAAAATCCATCGACTTGGAAAAGTACCAATGAACTTTTTATTGTCGCAAAATGCGCTTGAGCGCAAAATTTCTTTCGCATTTTTATCTCAAAGCATAGAAGAAACCATAAACTATATAGAGTACGGTATATAAACCTCGATTGGCAACATTTCCTACAACAATTGCGCACTCATATGCATGCGGCTCGTGCAGGCGGCGGAGTATAAAGCTGAAAATGTTGAAATTGGTGCACGAGTGCAGTTATTCGCCCGCTATTTTACTATGTTCAACCAATTTTGAATCAATGAATTTTTCATGGTTTCATTTTTATGACATTGCACAAGTGCGCTCCTACCCAATCACACACGCATACACATGCACAAGAGCTCTCGAGTGTTTCTGTGTCAGTGTGGATATGCATGAGTGTATGTGTGCTTGAGCGCTCATATCCATAAACGTGCAGCATATGCTTTGCATTCTATTGATTGGCTGGCTGCTGCAATAATGTGCAATTGGCGACAATGTCATTGCCATTCGCTTTTACTACATACATGTATGCATATGTATGTATGTATGTATTGCCAGGAATGTTGTTGTGTGTGTCGTCTGCAGTCAAATGATTTTGTAGGCTTTAGCGTATTGATTAAATGCATAATATATGTTAGTATAGGTAAATATATAATTACGGTAACAACATTTTTATATACCATACATAGGTAAACAAGTACGGGAACACTAAGTTCAAATGGAAGCCAACAAATAATTTTATTCCTACCTTGGTAGACATGTTCCTTGACACTGCCGTGATCGCAGTGCCCAAAAGGTGCTGGTGTTTATCCCAGTGTTGGAGACAGCGATTCCTGTGTAGACCAACTGCCGTAGCAGGGAGCTTTTAACCAACGGATCTATTTGGTGCAGCGCCACTTCGGTTGACCCAGTACCGTTACGAGGACATTGCTCCGTTCAGCGGCCAATTGATTAACCTATTCCAATCATTTGGCTGGAGTTGTGGAATATCGCTTTAATCGACCGCTTGGGTGTGCGAGTCGTATCCTCCTGTACGTTCAGACGCAAATGGTCTGTACTATCGAATTTGGGCGCTCTAGCTGAGCTCTAAGCTAACGGGGGGTCCCAGATAAGAAGCTTTCATAGAAACCGAATATCGAAGAGAGAGCAAAAAAGGCATCGATTGCGATGTGCTGCTGTACAGGAGCCACTGACAAATGGTGGGGTCTCTGCGAAAGTTCTCCTCTAGCTCTACGACCCCATAGCCAAGGCCACTATATTCTATGGAGTGTTTATGTGGCGAAGGGCTCTAGAAAAGATCACACTTGAAAAAAAACCGAGAGCGTTCAACGGACGGCGCTCATAAGCATGTATGGTGGTGCACTAAGGACCACTCCACATGGCAATTAACGCCGTCTCGCCCATTGTGCCCGTAGACATTGTCGAAAGGTGCTATCAGGTTCAGAAAATCTGAAATTTTTAAAGAAGAACACGCATCTGAACACTCGGATACCCTCACACGCTTTGACTTCATACCGGATCACTTGAATCATGGAGTCACCAAACCGAACTTTAGCAGCTCCTTCTCTGCCCATATACCGACGAGGGAGTTGTAGGTGAGAAGAAGCCATTGGAGGAGAAGTGTATTGAGCTGCTTTACGGATGGGTCAAAGTTTGCGGAAAGGTTGGTGGAGGGGTTTACTGCTAGGAGCTCTCTATCAAGCCCAGCTTCAGACTTCCTGACTATTGTAGTGTCTTTGAAGCCGAGGTGGCAGTCATTAAGGTAGCAGTAGATCTGCTGCTTTGGAGTACAGCCTCCTTCAGAGACGTGACCATTCACTCAGATAGCAGAGCGGCGATACTAGCCTTGAACTCATTAACAGTGCGTTTAGGGTTGGTCGAGGGATGCCTATCCTCGCTATCAATAGCATTGAGTGCCTTTGTGATCAGACTGGTACTAGTGCCAGGCCATAGCGAAATCCTAGAAAATTGGAAAGCTGAAGAGCTGGCAGAGGAAAGGCACCCAAGAATCGCTATCGATAGAATGGAAATGGGTTGGTGCGCCCGGATCCTCTTTTGTTCTCCTACTAGATAGCTGGACTTCGAGGAAGCTTTGTCAGCGCTGGACCACTATCGTCACAAAAGCTTTTTGGTCCAAGATCGATTACAAGAGATCTAGTGATCTTTTTGGGCTCAATAAGGCTAGGCTCTCCCTAGTTGGGGGGGACTTTCACAGGCCATTGTCCTATTGACGTCCATGCTGGAAGGTTGGAAATCTTACTAAATTTATAGACGCTATCTGCAAAGGCTGTATGGGAGCAGCTGAGCTGATAACAACTCAAAACTTTCTTCTTGACCAACTTTCCCCAACTTTGAAGCTAATCTAACGCCACAAGTTAATGATATCAGGCAAAACCATGCTCTCTGCGGAACATAGCCGATCTAGTGACTTCAGAATTTCTATTTGCTTCTGATTTCGAGAGTATAACAAGTTCCAAATTTAATTCTTGGAAAGCATTATTTTTATATCCTGAATGGAGTATATTAAATTTACCGCGTAGTGCATAACATCCAGAAGGAAACGTCGGAGAGCCTATAAAATATGTATATAAATGATAAGATTCATCAGTTGATTTACTCATGTCTGTATGTGTGTCCGTCTGCGTGTCCGAAACAGACCCTCACTTGTTGAGATATCAATCTGAAATTGTTCTCACGTCCTTTACTCTTCAATCGGATCACTACACTTGTGGCATATAGCTGTCATACAAACTGATGGACGAAAAACCAGTTCTTGTATGAAAAATTGTTTCATTTGATAAGATTTCATAAAGATGAAATGTGGCAGGAGTTATTGTGCAAAGAAACATTTTTAATTTGTGAAGGGTATTCTAGTTTCGGTACAACCGAAGCCAATGATTTTTCTTGTTTACACATAATTTTTATTTGATATCATTAAATGGCTTTTTTATTTTGGCTTTGCTGCAGCGACTACAACGCAATTGGAAAACCAATTGGCAGCTTTCTCAATGCTAAGTTGATCCCCAACAAACGGCAATTCCACCCTGATGTCCTCAGCGAAACGAAAAAAGAATGGCAAGCCCCGCAATTTGTGGCAACTACACAGTAGACGCGCTTGCAAGTGGCAAGTTGGAGCGGTAAAGAAACACCGGAAAGAGAACAGTTGCAGTACGCCTTTTCCCTGAAGTCAGCGGGCCACGAGCAAAAGCAATTTCACAGGCAACACAACTACTTGCATATGTCAATGTTCGTGTAAGTGTGTGTGTCTGCGTATCATATATAAATATGCACTTCGCTGCCCCTGTACCGACTGCCTTATTTGTGTATCGCTGTGTATTGATTTAAGTGAGACCACAGCACATATGTTCCGGGCAAGCACTTTGTTATTTCGCCCTTTATTTTTCCTACAGTTGCCCCTGTGGAATATCACTCATACGCCGTGTACGCCAAAGCACAGCAGCAGGCAACCATGTGTGTGTATGTGTGTGTGCCGCTTCTCCTCCACTTCACATTCATATTGTTTTATGCTTCTTGTTTGCTTTGCTGTTGTCGCTTGCTCTTACACTTTTCTTGTTTGCCTTTTTTGCATCTTCGTTGGCTTCCGCTTTGCTGCACTGTTGCAACGAGCGCTTCCTGGCCAGGGCTCTTATCGGTTTGTCGTGCTGCAAGTGCAACAGATTACAACTTGGTTGCTTGTCATTTACTTTTGCTGCTTTCGTTACATTCCCTACTTGTGCTTCCATCGCCCTTGTTGTTGTTGTTGTCATACATGTTTGTTGTGCTTTTTCGTACTTTTTCTGCTTTGTGAGTTTGGGATTTGCAGTTTTCCTCTTCAATAGTTCCTTTAAGTGATATTGTGAAATTAGTCGCTGACCTAATGTGTTCACTTTGCAATCTTCAGTCGACATTTATTTCGTATTTGCGATCACGAGGTCTTAGGTTATTCTCTGTCATTTCTTACCTCTGCTGTGTGAGCGAATAGTGATTGAATACAAGTGGTTAATGGAGATTTATTGCCTACGATTTGTCAGGTGAATGACACTGGCTAATACGCCTCTGAAGATTTTTTATCCTCTTACAGTAAGATGGAATTGATACTATTTGGGAATATAAGTATATTAACTTTGGATAAAGTTTATGCAAATTTTTTGTATCCATATCACTAATTTTTATACCGGAAGAGATACAAATAAAATTCACAGAGACGAAATTCAATGCAGTTGCTAACTACTACTGATACCATCTATATGATTTCTAGGTCAGTTCCTACCTTTAAAAGATACGTATACAAATTTGGCAACTGAGGAACTATTAGTTAATGAGATATAGCATTTTGGAAGAAGCAACTTGTGTAAGTTTACACAAAATGGATCAAAAAGTATTTAGTGTGTTAATAAAGCATTGCCTTTTGGGGGTAAAACACTACTGAATTTGGACTCTGAACCACGGCGATCAACCGTTGAAAACATATTTGCTTAGTTGGAAAGCGGCGAAATGAGCACCAAGGACAATGAAGGCAGTGTACGCCCTAAAGAGGCGAAAGCTCTGTGCAAAGTGGGTGCCGCGCAAAAAAACGCATCGCTGATTTTGAGGCGTGTTTAAGTGCTCTTTAATCGTAATAAAACCGTGTCGGTGTGTGACCATACCAACAGGGCTTCGCAATTTTACAATGGAGTTCAATCACAGTCAGTTAGGCTAGTAAACTGCACCTTATGAACCTGTCCTTAAGCGTGGAAAGACGAAAAAGTTGGCTGGCAAGGTTATGACATTAGTCTTTCGGGATGCACGTCGTATAATATTCATCGACTGATTATTTATGAATTGTATTGACTTTTAATATATATAGATAAAAAGAATCCTATGTCCATCCCCTGGTTATAAGCTACCGCCCCACCGATTTCAGCCGAATCGGTTCAACCGTTTTTGAGTTACAAATAGTGTAATTAAAACGACTTTTTTTATTTAAATAGATAAAGCTTCTGTAGTTGTGTTTGCATGGTTAAGGGTGTAAAATACGTCTAAATTCGTATGCAATCGGAATGACGCGTATTCACAGTTAGACAACTGAAACACCTACCCATGGAGCGAACGTTCCTTCGCCCGACTATAAAGAAGTTCGAAATTCACGTCTAAAAAACAGAAAATCGACAGGAGCTGATGGATTGCCTGCCGAGCATTTCAAATATGGCGGCAAAGAACTTATAAGGAGCATGCATCAGTTTCTTTGTAGAATATGGTTGGGCGAAAGCATACCCAACGATTAAAAGTTTGAGTATGCTCTGTTTAATTCACAATAAGGGAGACCCCACAATCTGTGTCAACTACCGTGGGATTAGCCTCCTTAACTTCGCATATAAGGTTCTATAGAGTGCACTGTGTGAAAGATTAAAGCCCACCGTCAACAACTGATTGGACCTTTTCGTCAATTTCAAAGCTGCTTTTGACAGCACGAAAAGAAGTTGCCTTTATGCCGCGATGTCTGAATTTGGTATCACTGCAAAACTAATCGGGAAGCGCCTCTTCGAGCCGTTCGATACCAAACGAGGTTTCAGACAAGGCGACACCCTTTCGTATGATTTCTTCAACCTACTTCTGCAGAAAATAATTCGAGCTGCAGAACAAAACAGAGAAGGTACCATCTTCTACAAGAGTGTACAACTGCTGGCGTATGCTGATGATATTGATATCATTGGTCTTAACAACCGCGCCGTTAGTTCTGCTTTCTCCAAAATGGATAAGACTGTGAAGCAAATGGGTCTGATGGTGAACGAGAGCAAGACGAAATATCTGCTGTCATCAAATAAACAGTCGTCGCAATCGCGATTAGGCACCCACGTCACTATTGACAGTCATAACTTCGAAGTTGTAGATAATTTCGTCTATCTTGGAACCAGTATCAACACCAACAACAACGGCAGCCTAGAAATCCAACGCAGGATATCTCTTGCCAACAGGTGCTACTTAGGACTGAGTAGACAATGGTCTTTTGCGTGTTGGCCACGGCGAATATCGCATTCGATGGAACGATGAGCTGTATGAAATATACGACGACATTGACAAAGTTCAGCAAATTAAAGGACAACGGCTACGCTGGAGGAAGCAGAGGAAGAGGAAGACCTCCACTCCATTGGAAAGACCAGATGGAGAAGGGCCTGGCTTCGCTTGGAATCTCAAATTGGCGCCACCTTGCGAAAAGAAGAAACGACTGGCGCGCTGTTGTTAACTCAGCTATAACCCCGTAAGCGGTTTCTACGCCAGTAAAGAAGAAGAAGAAGAAGAATTTCAGATAAAATTATATTGTTTCAGTTTTCTTTGGCGTAAAATAACTGTGCATTTAACAGTTTTGTGGTCGCTGAGTCGGTCAAATGTTTCCAATTCTGCGATACAACCATGCATTATCCAATCCTGCTGCAACATTCCCACTCATTCGCATCAGCATGGAGATAACGGCGCAATTGGAGCGAATAAATAGCTCGAGAATAGCGCAATTGCTTAAACTTCTAGATATTCGATGATGGTGCGCTTTTTCAAGCATTACAAGTACAGCTGTTGTTGGGTTCGTGCACGTCTGTGGTGCGCTAACTGCTGATTAGAAGCGTCAATGGCTATCGAAACGGGCATTCGTTCGCTTTTTAGTCAGAATCACAACAAAAGTTCGGTCCTTGGACGCTTGGTGGCAACATTTCTATGGCAGTTGGAAATTTCCAGCATTGTCTAACGGTAATTAGTGATTTTCGCTTTTGTGGCAAGCGCTTTGTGAAATTAAATGTATTCTCTTTAAGTAAAGAGACAGTTTGGAAAAGACAAAGCCAGCGCGCTACACTCGTAAGCTCATTACATGACACAATATTAACGGTGTCGGAGTGTCAACAGTCAACGTTGCACATTTATATAACGTTGCACGTATTTGTATTCAGCGGTTCGCTTTTTGTGTGGCACAATAGCGATGCGGCAAGAAATTTTCTTTATTTCGCGGTTCGCTGATATCGCCGCCCCACGAAAGTTCAGCAATGAAAAGTGCAAACACGGCAGCATTAATGTGTGTGGCAAGCAGACACACACAACTGCATGTGGGTGTGTTTGTGATTCGTGACTGTGCGTTACACTTTCAACGGCACACACACACACACAGGTACATACAATACATAAGCAACTGCGCCGTACGTGGCTAGAAAATGCAATTGTACCGTTTTAAAAAATTTCGGCACTTCAGCTTTTGCATCCTTTTGCCACAGCGCTCCAACCTGATGGGCGGTGCACCGCTAATGTTAGAGCTTGCGCCATCTGCTCCATTGTAATGTGCTGATTGTCGCATCTGCCGCATGTATGCAGGTAAGCATCGCACATTCTCCACAATTTGTGTGTGTGTGTGTCTGGATATTTAAAAATGTACCACTGCAGTGATTGCGCGCTTAATTTTAGCAGTCACTGTATGGCTTTCGGGTTTCCACCTCACGTTTGCGCTCCACCATTGGCTGGGCTCACAGGCAACAATCTTTTTATTTGCCGAATTTCGTTCCGCCGTCACGTCACTTTACGTGGCAAGCTAAAATGTGCAGGAAATTTGTGGGTGTGCATATATGTTTGTCTAAAAAGTGGTTCAAATTCGAAAAGCAGCGCAACTGAAGCAATATTGGCCCATCCTGCTTGTTCGAAGCATGAAATTTCTGTGTCCCCTCCTTTAGCTGAAGGAAAATGTTATGTTATGTCACCTAAGTTTGATTTAACCCAGAACTTAGTGCACTTTAAGCCCGTCGACGTCATCACAATGTGGTTATATTAGTAATTTACACCTATAAGAAAGGACAAAGTTCGGGTGTAACCTAACATTTTATACTCTTGCAACTTGCCAGGATAGCCGAGGAAATATCTTCAGATATTGACAAATCATTATAGTATAAGTTAATGCAAATAAACCGTATGGACCGAATTTCGGTCTTCGAATAGCAACAAAATCAATTCATTTCAGAAGTGGATGGTTACTGGTGATGGATAATGAGTCACTTCCGACAATGTCAATCGAAAATGTGCCAAGATTGTTGGTAAAAAAGCTTTTGCTAAATGCTTAGCGAGCGTGGCATGGTATTAAACATTATAATATGAGACGCTCTTCTACAGCCAATCTTTTTTTTCGGACCTGTATGTAACAAGTGGATCGTGTGAGGAACGCAATCGCCAAGAAGCTGACAGATTTTATTAATAGCTTCCTAATCAACAGGCTGGTGAGGAATCATCTCAATTTATGCTTGTAAAAAACCAACAGTCGCAGTTTTTACTGAATGAAACGGTGTATATTTGACTTCTATTGGATCGTTGTGTTCTAATGAATTCATTTTAATTTTTTATTTTGAACTCGGAATATTCTAAAAATGAACGTATTTTCATTCATTTGAGAGTAGAAAGATTTGGATATTATTGTTGTCGTTGTGTCTGTGATTCATTGCAAAGTTTTGAGAATGCTGAGTGGTTGGATATTCTTAAATAAATTAAAGGCCTGATTCGTGCCAGTTACGACTAACAAACGTGTCGGGGAAATATAGATTGAACTCATTTCTGGAAAAGTCTACCTCATTACTGTATAGGGCATTAATACATCTTAGAACAGCACACTCAAAAATAACAGCCATATGTTTTCATTTTTTATACTCTCGCAACAAAGTTGCTCATGAGAGTATTATAGTTTTGTTCACATAACGGTTGTTTGTAAGTCCTAAAACTAAAAGAGTCAGATATAGGGTTATATATACCAAAGTGATCAGGGTGACGAGTAGAGTTGAAATCCGGATGTCTGTCCGTCCGTCCGTCCGTCCGTCCGTCCGTGCAAGCTGTAACTTGAGCAACAATTGAGATATCATGATGAAATACGTGTATCTTGGCTCCATAAGAAGGTTAAGTTCGAAGATGGGCAAAATCGGCCCCCAAAATGGCGAAAACCGAAAACCTATAAAGTGTCATAACTAAGCCATCAAAAAGATCTTAAAGTGAAATTTGGCACAAAGAATCGCATTAGGGAGGGGCATATTTGGAAGTAATTTTTTTGGAAAAGTGGACGTGGCCCCGCCCCCTACTAAGTTTTTTGTACATATCTCGGAAACTACTTTAGCTATGTCAACCAAACTCTACAGAGTCGTTTTTTCAGGCATTTCCATATACAGTTTAAAAATGGAAGAAATTGGATAATAACCACGCCCACCTCCCATACAAAGTTTATGTTGAAAATCACTAAAAGTGCGTTAACCGACTAATGAAAAACGTCAGAAATACTAAATTTTACGGAAGAAATGGCAGAAGGAAGCTGCACCCAGGCTTTTTTTAAAAATTGAAAATGGGTGTGGCCTCGTCCACTTATGGACCAAAAACCATATCTCAGGAACTACTATACCGATTTCAATGAAATTCGGTATATAATATTTCCTTAACACCCTGATGACATGTATGAAATATGGGTGAAATCGGTTCACAACCACGCCTTCTTCCAATATAACGCTATTTTGAATTCCATCTGATGCCTTCTCTGTATAATATATACATTAGGAACCAATGATGATAGCGGAATAAAACTTTACACAAATACGGTATTTGAACATTATGTAAATGACGGATAATGAAATCTCGATTATCACTTTATCATGCGAGAGTATAAAATGTTCGGTGACACCCGAACTTAGCCCTTCCTTACATGTTTTTCATTGGGATGTTTTTTACGTCCCAAACTCAGTGCAAAACCCTGGGAGCGATGTTTGGCGTTCTCACTTTAGCTTACCTTCAAACGCATGCGCCAAATCTTAGAAAAGGCTCTTGAAATGAGGATCGACGCACACCATCTCTTCGTTGATTTTTTACAGTGAACGAGAGAAAGACGAAATATCTCCAGTCATCGAACAAACAGTTGTCGCCTTCGCTGTTGACAGTCAAAACTTTGAAGTCATAGATAATTATGTCTATCTTGGAACCAGCGTTAAGACCAACAACGTAGAATAACTTTTGCCAATAGGTGCTACTTCGGACTGGTTAGGCAATTGAGAAGTAAAGTCCTCTCTCGACGAAGAAAGACCAAATTCTAGAAGTTACAAGAAAGTTTGAGCCCTCTTTTATGAAAAATCTTTGGGGAGTATAATTAAGTATGGGGAATACTGTTGAAGAGAGTCCTTTAGAAGAGAGACAAAGAAAAGAAAAAATAGCCTAAGGCTCTATGATAAATGACTCCAGCTGTTTAGTCGCAATAGATATAAATTAAATTGGCACACTAAAGAAGCCTTGAATGATACCGTATGCACAAGCTATACAAGCAGGAATTAGCATCTTGCCACGCACTTGCTAAACACTAAATTATCTTCTGGCGCAATAACGTAATAACATAATCAATAATGCGGTATTTCGCTAACCACAAATGGACTCGCCGCATTGACCCGATTCGGAGCAAGCAGCTTAATATACTAAACCAATCAACTGCTGGTACCCGTACATATGCCCATAAGTACATATATAGTACATGTGTATGTAGGCATGTCTACATATGTAAATACCTGGTACAAATTACATGTTGCACATACATATTTTGCTGTGGCAACGTCTTGGGCGACAGTGGCAAGGATTTTGTATTGTGCTGTGGCGGCGATTAAGACCGCAAGTGGTGAAGCTCGATAAACCCACATTGGAACAACAATATCAAAGACATTTAAGCAACTAACTCCAAGTAACCGCACCGAAATCATACGAGCATTGTATTTGCACTTTCTCGGCCTTTGTTTGTGTAAATGTGCTTATGCCTCGTATATATGCAAAGGGATCGTGGCAAATAATTTACGTAAACAAGATTGAATTGCACGCTTCGCTGCCAATGCGCTAATTAGTAACAGTTAAGTGCATATGTATGTATGTGCAAACATACGTCACAGTCACAGTGTGTAGTTTTGAGAAGTTTTATCAAACAAAAAACCGCAGGAGCGAATACTGAGTACCATTGTACTCAGAGAGTTTCAATTCCAGTCTAATTAACCGTTGCATGGGATTAAATACGCAACCATTAGAAAAGATAGAGACACATATAATATTTAAGGCCGACAAAAGATGAAAAGCGTTGGTCACTACAAGCTCTCAATCAAGTTCGCGTAGTTTCAGGCGAGTCACTGTCGATCTGTGTGACCTGGCGTTGCCCTGGGAGCACACAATTCCAATATTTAGCAAGGCTACTTGCTTCTGAGTGATTGCTTCCTTCAGCTGATTCAATTGTTGACTGAACAGGTTCGAATTAAAAGTTAGCTGTTGTCAATACTGCCTTAGCCAATGTTTTCGCTTGGCGTTGCCGTAAGTACACGAATATTACTAACCAGTAACCATTCAGGAATGCATCAATTTTGAAGAGGTTCAGCAGCGAGTCGTTGAAGGAAATTCGTTCCTTGAAGTTTTTTAAATTAACTTATGTGGCACCTATACTAAGCCCGCTATTTTAAGTCTCACCTCATTTACATGCATACAAACGGTTTTTGTGCTTTGCGTAGCTCCTGGATAATCGGCACGGTGCTTACAGTAATGACAATATTTTTGACAATTGGTCTGCCATAGCGTAGTACATCTTCGACATCAAAACTACCGCAACGGAATCGGCGAAACTTAAATTGTGGGTGTGTTACATTACCTGGACCACATTTTCGGCCGACCTTTTCTTGAAGGGTAGCGATTTCTTTAACAATTTTCATCAAACCTTTCTCAAATTATTACTATAAAGTTTGGTTCGACGTTCGAGAAGGTTTATTGAGTTTCGCAACCCAGCTAGCATTGCATTAGTTTGATGATCTTCCTTGATACAGTGGGTTCACTCAAGTCACAAGATCCTTGTACAACGAGTGATACCTTTTTCGAAAGCCTTTCATAGCCAGTCATGTCAAGCTTACATGTTATTTTTGTTCAGTATTATTTGGTATTTCTTCATAGAAAGGCTTATGCCTGGACAACATTTACAAATCGTTCAACTTTATTACGAAAATTCACGTTCTGTGAAGAATGTGTTTCGCGCGCTCCGCCAAGTTATGGTCAACATAATCGGTCTACTGAATATTCTATTTGCAATACCATCATCCACCTTCAGACGCAGTATTTATTATTGAATAATATTTGACCGGATAGACCACGTCCAGCGCGCAGTGCATAGTCGACTCGGCGTCGTTCGCAGGAATTCGGACTGACGTATGGAACGACTTGGCGCATTTTAGGTCGAGATCTTAAGTTGAAAGTTGAAATACAGCTTGCGCAAGAACTCAAGTCGCTCGACCTTATCAAGCAACATCGTTTCGCTTTATGGGTTCTTGAAAAGTTCCAAGAAGATCAAACGCTTTCGAGCCAAATTCGGTTCAGCGCGGGGGTCTATTTCTGGCTCAATGGGTGTGTTAACAAGCAAAATTGCCGAATTTGGGACGAAGGGTAACCTGAACAGATTCAAGGGCTGATATTTCATCCAGAAAAAATTTGGCGTGGTTTGTGGACCCGTGGAATCATCAATATTTCTTCAAAAATTGTTCCGGTGAGAATTTCACCGTCAATGGCAACCGTTATCGCGCAAAGACAACCCACTATTTGATGCCTGAAATTGAAGCTCGTGACCTTTGTGGTTTCAACATGACGGTGTCACTTCACACACATCGCACCAATCAATACGTTTATTGAAAGAACACTTCGGTGAGCAGAAAATTTCACATTTTGCGCTGGTGGATTGGCCTCCAAGATCGGTTTATCACACCGTTAGACTTTTTCCTGTAGGCCTATGTAAAGTCTACAGTCTATGCGGACAATCCCGTTACGATTTAGGCCTTTGAGCAAAACAGCACGCGTCGAAATGCTCGAATGCGTCATCGAAACTTGAAACAAAACTTGGCCTTGGACGAATCGACTGCCTAAGACGTAGCCACATTTGAAAGAGATAATCTTCAAAACATAAATGCCAAAGAATGATCTTTCGAATAAAATTGATTTCTGTGTTTTTTTCCTATGAAAAGTAAGGAACCTCGAAATGGAAAACCATTTATATTTATATAATTTATAGAGTTTCAGACAATATACCCTGTTCAATATATAGTAAGCTCTTTAGGAATTTCGTAGACAACTTTCACCTTCTGCAGCGAAAACCCCTTAGGGCGCTAACGAGTTGAGCGATCGATTAAAACTAAGGCTTATTATTTTACTCTCACAGTTCTTTCGAATTTTCGGTTTCGTTCGATAAGGTGTTTATATCTTACCGATTACTGGGGTCTGCTGCAATTTGCTTTTGACCAAGTTTGTAGCTAATCCATAGTACGAGAGTGTGTTAACACCCTCATTCTCAGTTAAAAAGTTTCTTCTACGAGAATTTTATGTATACTTAAGTGAATAATGTATTTTACTTTTGAAGCATATTGATTTTAGTATCACTTCTCGAAATTTGGGTCACCCATTATCTTGACAATATAATTCCATGGTTCAAAGCAAATGGCAATTTCAACTCGTTCATGAGGACAGTCTGTGATATTTCAAAATTTCAAATTCATACTGGTGCAGACATATGTATGTATGCGCTGCAGCTAGAAGTGGCTGCCTACTAATTAATTTTTGTCTGTGCTGTACATACAAACAAACACGTGTTTGCCATGCGGCAATTGTCAAAACTCAAATTTACTGTCACCATGGACACATGTCGCTAATGAATTTCGGCGGCTGCGTTGCAGAAAGGACATTGTTTTGTACTTTGCATTGCACAAAAGCAACAACAACAACAACAATAATTACAGACAACAACCGACAACTGCAGTCAAATGGGCATGCAACAAATAGTTAACAGTTACCAGTTAGCAGTCACTAGTTACTAGCAGCAACAGCTCGTTTGTTTATTGTAGTCGTTGCTGTTATTGTTGTTGTTGTTGTTTTAGCTCACACAAGCAATGCAGCAAACAACATTCGAATGGCAGTTGATGTTGGGCAGCAGCAGCAGCAGCCATTTGTAGAAGTCAGACAGGATTTTGTTCTTGTTGCATGCCACAATAAAATCGTAGCTCATTTGTCATTTGACAATAAAGCAAATGCAACTTGAATGTTGTAAATTAACGAAGTTTTACTGCCTTGCCTGTGCAACAGTCATTCATCATGTGAGCCGCTTTGCAAAATGTTGGGAGGATAAGGGGGTGTGATCACTGAGCGGCACAGAATTGCAGATGCGGCAGCATGTGTAACATCAAGTTGGCCGTAGACCGCAATGCTGCCTTAACGGCGACGGCAGCAGTCACACTTTAAGAGCACCGAATGTCCACGTGAAGGAAGATGTTTAAGCCAGCAACAAACGAGTGGCGAAGCGAAGGGTTCTTGCACCAAAAATGTGGCAGCTTTATAGAGACGAGTTCGAAAGGGCTGCGATATTTACCAAGCGATAATGTGAATATAAGCGACTTTGGCGTATCTCATTCATAAAATCGAGACTCGAATACTTAGTGGCCAAGTCATCTTAATTTCGTCAGTTTCGTTCATGTCTTCAATGCAGAGGCGAGCGAACTATTTTTCTATTAAAAATTTGGCAACCAAAATGTTGTTGGAACGAAATTCTGGATGCTTTTAGATAATATGATCTACCACAAATCAAAGTTTATGACAGCGTTGCTATGAGCGTCCAGTTATTTCTTCATTTTGGTAGCTTAAAGAATTACAAAAACCCACAGAAGCTGAGCTTATCATATTTACAAAGCGAGCATCCAAAAATTGATACAAAAGGCTGTGAGGTCTGGATCTTTTAGATTCATTCTGACGATATGTGTAATGACAAGTTAGACGAGCAGGTTTTTTTTTTATAATGAGAGGAAGCATCGAAACCCAGAGTGCAGGACTTTAATCCGCTAAATCTAACCTACTCTTATCTCATGTCTCTTTCACGGGACCACTGGACAAAGTATTACTTTATGGGAAAGATGACTACGTTTAAGTCTTCTTTATTGTATGGACTGACTGACGTCTAATCGGATATAAATGTCTAAATCTTATCATAATTAAAGCTTTCCATTTTACATAGGACTCGCACATAAGTGCGACGACCTCCAAGTGTGGTTTTCAGCTCTTCCCTTATACTTGAAAACCGAGAACAATGATAGAGTACGTGTTCAGAGTCTTCAATGCACTCTGAACACGTCGGACAATATGGACTAACGTCATGATGTTATTTGTATAGCTAGCTTCCAAAGCACCCAGCCACAAAGTATTTAGGTCAAGTGGAAATCCAGGTCCCCGAATGTATATCCGGAATCAGTCGGGGTCCACCGTCCTTTGCATGGAGGTTATCACAGTTGCGGTCACATTGTGATGCTTTTGATTCTATTCTCTCTTTTTATTCTCTCGTCTTACGACGCCGAGCAGGTTGCAACCGTATATGTGTTTTCCGTCATTTTTTGTGTTACCCTAAGAAGGGTTTGTATATCTTTCGTCGAAGCTTTCACTCCGCACCTCTTCGAAGCTTGCCTAATATTTAATAAAAATTCCTACATTGACTTGCAAAGTGGGTCAAGATACTTTTCCATCGGCTCACAAAGAACTCCAAAAGAATCCTTCAAACTACCACAGAAAACTATGATTTAAAAGCTGCTCAAAATGTTACGGTATGTAGACCAAGTAATTTGAAATGGACCATTAAAAGCTTTCAGCTATCGAGCCGAACTAATAGTGTAATCGAACGATTACTTAAACAACTAATTGACGATATTTAACCTCAATTTCCCCTATCTTTTGCAGCATTCCATACCTTGGATCCAATTATAAATACATTCCAATACAATCCAATCCGAAGAATCGTTGTGACAGCGACTTTTGTACTTCTTCTTCTTCTTTTTTATTGGCGACGATACCGCTTACGAGGTTGTAGCCGAGTTTACAACAGTGCGCCAATTGATCTTCCTCTTCGCCGTTTGGCGCCAATTGGAGATTCCAAGTGTAGTCAGATCCTTCTCCATTTGGTCTTTCCAATGGGCGGAGGTCTTCCTCTTTCTCTGCTTCCTCCGGCGGGAGCTGCGTCGAATACTCTCAGAGCTGGAGTGTTTTCATCCATTTAGTATCCCTAAATGAGTTCCATCGCCTAGCTTCCAAAAACCACATTTTACTTGTTTAAAATACGTTCTAGACCGATGAAAGCTATAGTTATAAGTGAAGTAAAGGGAGGCAACCGAGAGGGCATTCAACTAGATTGTTGAGTTAGAAATAATTCTACAGATGTATGCTTATTATACAATAATAGTTCTCTATTGGGTTGAGCTAGGTTATAGGTTATTTTGGTCCTTAACGCTAAAGGCAAAGCAAAAAAAGACCAGTCATCTTTTAGGTATCTGCGCTAACGTTACCACATAGAGTTCTCATACCATGCGAACTAAAACAAACAAGAGTAGTCATCTTTTAGTGCCTTATATCTGCAGTCTGGACTGTGACCCATGTGACTTCACTAACAATATTCAAATCATGTTTCTACAG
Organism: Bactrocera neohumeralis; assembly: GCF_024586455.1. Classification (NCBI taxonomy): domain Eukaryota; kingdom Metazoa; phylum Arthropoda; class Insecta; order Diptera; family Tephritidae; genus Bactrocera; species Bactrocera neohumeralis. Next base: position 46,837,779 of record NC_065922.1, read on the forward strand.
TCACTTCTATTAAGCGTGCGTAAGAACTTTGTGAATTTTTGTTCTACTTTTCCTGTTTTGCTCCCATGTAAATCGTTCCATCGCGTTTTGATTTTCCTAGCCCTGCTCCATTCCAGACCTCTGCTTGGAAAATACTGCAGTAGTCTGGCAGCTTAAATGGCTGCTTTATGCCTAACTCTGGCTAGTATATCCCCACACCAACTCCGTGCTGCCGTATTTTCCTTTTTATATGAAATCTTCAACTAAATATTGTTGACTAAAAACAAAAAGTTCTTTCCACCAAATTTTTTAGTATTCTTAACTGCATCGTGCCAGCTTTGCATACACCTTACATCCAATTTTTAACTACATAAGAAGTAGACAGCAAGAGTAAGCAACGTTACTTGCCTGCAACAAGACTTAACTGAACATAAACAATAGCTGCAATTAAATCCACAAACGCCTCCGTTCTTGAGTTGCCAACGCAAAATCCCTGAGGTAGTGAAATGCACATTAATTCGTGAGCAACGCGAAAGCAATCCACTTGCCACAGAATGCCACTCCTTGCAACTCCCTTTGGGCCAACCACTAGATGCAGGTAATTTACAGCTTCCCACCGTCAACTGTCAACTCTGCCACAATATACGCGTTATAAGGGTCTATAGAAAATGTTACAGAACGAGTGGAAGTTAGTTGGAGGTGGTCCACATTTTTCAATCGTCGGGATTGGTTCGAAAAATTTTAAAATTGTACATAAGTTTTCTCAATGAACACACGGATGATTCCACAGAGTTAGAAAAAAACACGATGCTTTCTTTTGTCTAATAGAAATGATGGCGTTAATCAATAGAGATTTGAACGAGGCAAAACTACATACATACATAGAAAGCGAATTGAAGAAGAAATGACAAAATTAATTTTCGAATTTTCGCCACAAAAGTATTAAAGATTGGCTGATTAGAATTTACAAATCTTCTTAAAATATCAATGACTGTGTGAATTACGGAGAAGATCACTTAATCATCGGAAGAATCTGAACAGTTTGTAAATAAAAATAGGCTAAAATGACAAATAAGGCTTAGTTGGGAGAATCTCCAAGAAAATGTCTGTTTCATCATTACCCAATTCAATTAATCGATTACATTCCATCTCTTGATTTAAGTGCTCGTCAAAGCATTCACCCTTCTCTAATTGGTTTAAATAAAACGTATCATTATAGTCCTCGGCCTACCATAGTGAAACGCATTTATTTCGGCAAAATTCATTTTATTTATTCAACATAGTTCTCTTCACAGGTAGTACACTGATTATAGTGACCCTCCTTCTCGATCTCATTTTTGTAGTAGGATTTGCACTTTGCTTCAAAATAAGCCTCAGTTTCGGCGACCACCTCTCCATTCGACGAAAATTTCTGCCCCGCGAACATTAAATTGTGATTTGAGAAAAGCAATTATTAGCTGAGGGCCAGATATAATGAAAACCGTAGATGCGGTAGCAATTCGAAGGCCAATTCATGGATTTTTGCCATCATTTTCATTGATCATTTTCACTGACTTGTGACATTGTCTTGTTGAAACAGCACTTTCTTTTTCTTCAAATGCGGTCGTTTTTCGGCGTTTTCATCCTTCAAATTGCCCAATAATGCAGTGTAATAGTAGCCACTGATGGCCCTTTCTTTTTCAAGGTAGTCAAAAAAAAATTACTCCTTGCGCATCCCAAAATACAGACGCCATAACCAGCGACTTTTCAGCCGACTGTTACGTTTTTCCACGCTTTGAAGTGGGATTAATCGTGTGTAGTCCACTTGGATGACTGTCGATTGGGCTTCGGAGTGAAATGATACAGCTGATTCTGCCATTGTCACATATTGACGCAAAAACTCGTCTCGCTTTAACATCTCCAAATAATGCTCCTCATTATCAACCGTCGTGATTTTTGAAAAAAAAGAGATCGCGAGGCATCCACTTTGCTCAAGGCTTTCTTATGCCCAAATATTCCTGAATGATATGATGTTCACGTTCAGTTGATATGTTTAGAGTGTCTGCTATCTCAAATAACTTTACTTTACGTTCATCGAAAATTATTTGGTGAATTTTTTTGATATTTTCGTTGGTAACAACCTCTTTCGGTGCTCATTTCACCTCGTCTAAACTTAGCATACCAATCCTTGATGTTTGATTTTTCTGCGACAGTGTCCAGAAACTCGTCATAAAGCTGTGTTGCTTTAACTGTTTTTTTTTTTTCCTTCAAAAGGCAATGCTCACGAATTTTTTCTCCATTTATTTCACAATAACAAAAGCTGTTTCACTCAAACTGTATTCACAACTAACGCCTTTTAAAGGTTACGGCTAACTAAGAGACATATGCAATTAATTCTAGTATCCATCTATGAGTCAAGCCGGGGACTTTTCAATTGACCTAATGTACCTAAATCAACTCGACACAATCACAGTTTTATACACTATTTGAAAGGTCGCAGGATCACATTCTGACCGAGAACCGGATTTGTCAATGATAACTCAAATTAATGTTCTTAAAGTTCTTTGAAAACCGATTTTGTCAAGTGTTTTTCACTAGCAGAAGAAATCTGATAGAAAGTCTATTCAATTCTATTCTATTCGTTCGTGTTTCGTAATATTTTATAAGCTTTAGAATATATTTTCCTCTAGGACTAAAAACCCTCACATATTAGGGTAGAAAATATATGAAATTTAAGAATTGTCGTGAGATAATTTGTCAATTCTAGTTAATGCATCAAGCCTAATTTTTTGAGAGTAAGTGGAGCCGGTAGAAAAATACGACAAAATTCATGGAATTTCACTAGTTAACTAAAATTTCGAAGTTTGCGGTCTCCTTTTTGTTCTACGGGGCCTCGCCGGTATGTTGGAACTATAAATTTAATTTAAAGTAGTATATCGTATGGATTGAGTGAGTTACTCTAACTTGAAATAATTATTTTATACCTAAGAACCTCGGTTACAGTATATTGAATTTGCCAGGAAGTTAAAAACAGCTAGAAGAAAATGTATACCATAAATAATCAGCATGACGAACTTAGTCGATTTTGCCATGTCTATTGCCAGCTAGATATTTCAGATAGAGAAGCCTCAGATATGTCTGAATCGACCTCGAATGAGCAACTTTTCAAGGCTATATTTCAAAAATTATTACTCGGAACAACTTCAGCATTTGGAGCATTATATTACAGTTGTTATCGAATTAAATAAGACAATAAAAAATCGAATTTTTGAAGCCGTGAAACCAATGAACCTCCTGAAGCCAATGGTGCAATCTCCGAAGAAATTTTTCAGAACAGATCAAAGCAATTTCTTGTATGGAAAACCGGTATTGGGTATTACAGTTACATAATTTCTTATTTTATATATAAAAGCAGCTACCAGACTAAATTATAGACATCCAAAAATCATATTCAAAGTTGAAAACATAAAGTTCAAACTTTCCCACAGGGTCTCTATCAGGCTCTCACACACATATGCACGCGTACGCTGCGACTTCCATGCATTTATTTCGCCATTGAGCTAGGCCGGCTCATGATTTCCTCCGGTTATTTATGTATGTGTATGAGTGAGTGTGTATGTATGTGTATCACGCAGCAATTGAGCATTTAAGCGCAAGTTTATATCGCTTGCGCTTTTATTATTGTTGTAGTTTTTGTTGTCTTTTGTTGCATTGCCGCTCTACCTCTCGCTGAAACTGAACAGACTGAACAGTGTGTCTGTCTGTCGCCATTGCAACTTTTGTTTTATCGCTGGCACTGTCACTTTTGGCACTGCCGTTTCATAGATGAATGCCACTTGCTGTTGTGTGTGCGCTTATTGCTGTCTGCGTTGTTCTTGTTGTTGATGGCACTTGGCAGATGCCACACGTTAACTGCCTGCCATCACTGACAGTTATGTCAAAAATCTTCGCAAAAGGCGTTTTTAAGTGAGATAGATTACTGTCATCCCACAACCAGCCAGCAAGCCAGCCAGCCAGCCAGCCAAGATACTTGTAGATACATAGCGCTCATGTATATTTGTATGTATACATCGTACATAAGTAGGTTTGTACGCAAATTTAGTCGTGTTAATATCGCCCCTTTTAATGAGATAATTGCACTCAAGTTGCTGCTCGTTGAGCTATGCGGCTCTTTAAAGCGCAACTACTCAAAAAGAATCATAAATCTGACAGCAACGAATGAAGTGAGAAGTCAGCGCGGCGCAACCCTGCGCTAACGGTATTTGACATTATTTAAGTCGAGTGATGAGTCGAATGAGTTTGTCAAAAAATTAAATTGTCTATTGTTTCAGAAGAAAGAAAACTTTCTAAAAAGCTTAGTTTAATATATAAGACTTGTTGGTTTGAATATCTACTTATAAAATAATACCAAGTCATCATCTTTCTTTGAAAATTTAGCAATTTTCGAGAATAATCTAGAAATCAATTCAAGCCAAACAAGTCGAAATATACATTGGTCTGAAACATAAGTTCCTTGGAAAATACATTATCGATGCATACATTTTGTGATTGATGTTTGTTTGAAAGCCTTAGGGATAAATACTTGTAGAACGATATAATCACAACGGCTCGACAAAAGAACATATACTTAGAGGCATTAGGCAGTATTAGGAACTGTTTCGCAATATAAGATTTGTTATTGTCAACAGAAAGCGAACTAGGACAATGCGTTTTACTGAAAGTGACCATTTCAGCGACCGCAATGATAATTTTAATCCACGCTAACGTCACTACTATTTCTTTGATTGGGGCTTAAACCTTAATAGAATCCTTTGAAATTATACTGAAAGTACCTAAACGCTTTTTATCAAATCTTTACTGAAAAGTTTTACTATGGTATTTTCCACTTGTATTTTCAATGCAGAGGGGAAAGTCTCTCTCTATCTCTTATCATCAAGTGCAATCGCAATGCGTACTTGCGAAACAGGATACTGTGCATATATTCGAACAATAGAGAACTTTGCTTGTCGAATCTTTATGTAGTCCACAATGTAATTTGTTGTCGAGAGTATGTTAACGGAGAATTTCAAGCATTATTTCTGGGTAGATTTAATTATCTGTAGCTTCGCAGCTATTATCGCCAACTGAAGCATGAGAGTCAAGACGTTAGTGCGCTGTCTTATGCTCTAGTTATGGTAAATATTTCGCCACAATCTTGGGAATTATTAGACCCATTCGCTTAGCTTCTTCATATGTAGATATAGAGAAGCTGGAAAAAACGATGATACCCGTTACTTCGATGATATTGATGTCCTCAACCGCAGACAAGGAAAATATGAAATTCCGATGTAAGATCCACAAATACAGCTTCGAATAGCTCTCCCACTATTTGTTGTATGGGGCAAATACCTGTTATCAATGGTTGGAAGAGAGTGCTATGATAACACAAGGTACGCAGCACTAATAGAAGAAAGAGATCGACTAAGCTCTAATCGAGTATATCTTACGCCTAAATATACACACATTCATATATAGAATTATACTAAAAACCAATAGTTTTGTGGTTATATTATTTTCGCTTCCTTTTACCTTCGGCTTTATACTGGATTTGATGCGTACTGGATATTCACATAATTCTTTGAGGTCTGCATTTAAAAGGTGGGTGTCGATACGTCCTTTTCGGGTCTTTGTCACTATTCTCCAGGTATAAATAATTTTAAGTCTTTGAGCGACCGTCATACTGATACATTTCACGCAGTCCTTTGCCGATGCGTTTTAAACTTTAACTCGATAGAGTTTAACTCGATGTATATTGATATGGTAGCCAATAATGGAAAAGAAATAGAATAGTGCGTATGGAAAACGAACAAAAGGCAGCTAGTTGCAAGTATGCATCATTGGAGCTCCTAGAAAAACGCCAAGTCAGGGGCTAAACTTTATTTTACATTAACGGCCCACAGGCTTGTTCTGTAAACAACTGAAAACGAAATGAGCCCTTAGACTTAAGGAATACTCCCTATTAGTCGTTTGTGATAATAAGGGCATTTTTCGATACTTAAAAGTTCCAGTTTTGACCCAACAACACGGATTTTCGAAATTCTATGAAACGCAACTTAAATTCGGTCTCCCATGTTGCCTTCTCTTCCAAAGAAGATTGAGAAAGGGGTGTGGTGCACAGGATCACAGGGATAAGTATCTAAACGTATGAGTCCAAACTAGTTAATCGAGTGAGAGGCAGTGTCCAAAATTAGATACCAGAATCGCCTTTCCGCTACTAGACCTCTGCAGTGCGGAGATCACAGAAATAAATTAAGGCTTTCTTGTTCTGACAAAGAATGTACCCACAACAAGAAATATATTTATAAATACAGAGAGCTAAGCGACTTTGAAATCTCTAAAGTCTCTTAGGTTTTCAACGAAGATAGTGGAAGAATGGATTGATCTCTTAAGGGAATATAGTATATATTTACTGCAATGGATTCCAGTGATATTCCTGGCAACTGTGAAGAAGATGAAGTACCCGGGGTAGCCAGAGTAAACACTTAAAATGCGGGACGGAGCAAATTTATGTGCCTCTGGCTACTTGTAGATATTTGATCCTCAAACCCAATAATGGATATAGCGGAGTCTCTATGGAAACAATACTTAACTTGCTCAAAAATGGCGAACTTGGCAACATTAAAACAGAAGCCGTACATGCCCACAACTAAAATTCAAAAAGAATGATATAAGAAGTTTAATAGAAGTGCTAACGATCACTGTCTACTTCAAGGCGTGTCATTAGACTGAAAATGCTATATAATGGCTATGGTGGAACCTCTCAAGAGGTAGAAGAAGAAGAAGCTATAGAACATCCTCTAAACGAATGCAAGGCTTGTATAAGAAAAATCACAACTTTCGATCGAGGGTCTCTTGATACTGCCTCAGAAAACGTACAGATAAAACTTGTCGTATTGATGAATTTCATCTGCAGCACAGGTTGGTTCAGAGAGAACAAAATAAAAAGAGTAGATTTCATAACGGATAGTTTCACAACGGGCCTCTTAAAAACTTAGCTGCTTCGTCAGACAACCACTCTACCCACTTGCCTAGTCTAATCTCAGATGGAACATTTTTATGCCAAATAGAGAACATATATTTACTTTTGAAAGTAAGTCTGGTCATCTAAAACCAAATAAAACTGAAATATATGTTTGAAGATAGCACGTCGTTTATTCGGCGCTCTTTTTGTATGCAAAATCTGATTAACTGCGAAGCTTCTGCATACTCCCTACGCTCCTTCGGCTAATTTTGAGAACACAATAATAACTAAGGAAATCTGTGTAGGGTTATGCGTATTCATTAACATTTCTAAAGACACTTAGTTAGCATATGAATGCCGACGTACACGCTTCTTCTAACCTAAAAAAATTACCTGATTACTGCAGCTTTGCCGTGAATGAAAAGGTGATGGCGAGCAAATGATCTGCTCGCAACGATGGGCGCGAAAAATAAACATATAAATGAGGAAGAGCGTAAAACACGAAATAAAATCATTCAAGCTGAATTGATGTCAAGAGAAGCAAAGTGTAGCATGTGGACCAATGCAGCGGTGCAAGCGGAAGCTGAGTTATCCAAGCAAGGCATATACATACAGGTGAGTTTGTCGCGTTGCCATTTGCGAATTTAATGAGGTGCAAATGAGGTTGTGCCACGCGTGTTGAAACGGTGAAGAAGCACGCAAAGAGCTGGGGAGGCACGGAGTGTCACCACCTAGAGCTGTCATTTGAGGGGCGAAATCTGTAGAGTACACGCATCAACACGCACGTTTTCATGCAGCACTGGAATGGTTAGGAGACTGTTACAAGTGGTACTCACTACCACACGAGGAAAGTTTGATAAGACGGAGAGTTTTCGAATTCTTTTACATATAACTTTGTGTAGCCGCATTCATTCGGGCCTTAAACAAGTTTGCCTGATTAAAGAACCAATAAAATTCAAATATGATACCTTTTAACGAAGTAAAAAAACTTAACAAAAGATAATCAAATATAAATCCGCCGTTGGACTTTGTTTGCCAAAACTCGTACTCAAGTGTATACATCGGATCACTTACATCATTTTGATAAAATGCTGCTCTCTTAATATTTGAGGAGAGTTCTTTGATAAGCTCTTTCACAGTTTTCTAATAAGGAAAAAGATATGTTTTCGTGACTAGAAATTTAAGAGGAAACCAAACATCCAAGTATCCTCTGTGCAGCCAAAGAACACCCGTTTGAAGACGAGCTAACGTGAGTAGGCGAACCATTCCTCCACAAGGTTGCGTGCTGCGTTTATGACCCGCCACGGAAAAAACAACAGCCTCGGACGAGAGGCCCACTTTTGATGCTGACCATAACAAACGCATTACGGATTACGATTTAATAGCATGCACCTGAAATATCCAGGCCCTTAATTGGTAAGGTGCCCCTTCCCAGCTGGTTGATATCTTCGTAGAAGTAAAGGCTGACATCACTGGCATCTCCGTCGCCAAGTACTGTCTTTTACCGTAGTGGATGAACGTCCAGTCACAATCCGCATCAAAGCGAAGTTCTTCAACATATCACTGATTTGCGTCCACGCCCCGAATAAAGAGGAAGACGATGTGACCACATACGCCTTCAATGAACGATGTCAAAATCATTTAATGCCAGGGTGGACAAAGGAGATATCTTTGGCACAACGGTCGGTAAATCCAGACTCTATGATGAAACATCCCCAAATGGGTTGAGGCTGATCGACTTCGCCGAAGTACGAAATATGGTTATTTGTAGTACCAGATTCCATAATAGGAAAATTCACCAAACTACCTTTCTGTCTCCGGTTCGAAAAGAACCAGATCGATCATGTTGTGATAGACGGAAGACATGTCTCCAGGTTTAAGACGTGCTCCGAGCGCTGACATTGACTAGGACCACTATCTTGTTGCAACTAAGATACGCACCAGCCTCGGTGCAGCAAAAACCGCACGTCAACAAACACAAGGAAGGCTCGAGGTCGAGAAGCTGCAATCACAACAGACAACCGAACGATTTTCTACTCGACTTGCACCTGAGAGCACTCGTCAACAACTCGTTATAAGAGAACTGTGGAACGGCATTTCAAGCTCCTTACGTACAGCTGCAACGAAATCATTGATTTTCGGAAAATGCAAAAGAACAGCTTGTACGATGAGGAGTGCCGGAAGACGGATTGCCTACCTCGCAACGTTACAATCGACACAACACGTGCGGGATGGAATAGATACCGAGTGCAATAAACGTCTGCTTTGAGTGGCTTCTGTCTTCTCTCAAATTATTAAAAAAATATATAAAGTTTAGCGAGAGATAGCGAGACAGAGCCAGCTGTCCTTATTGTGGTAGAAAACGCCAAAAACAAATTGCTGACTTATCAAACTAACCTCGTACACCAACGCCTACATATATTTGTACAAATTTAGTCTAAGAGTGTAGCCAACAGACTGCACGGAGACAACGTGAGGCATAAAAAATTATAACATTCGATATGTGTATGTACCGGCTTGTATATATGTATATATACATATATAATATACATGTGTAATTATATGTATGTACATATATATATAAATCGTTACTTTGAGTAATCTGAGTTGAGCAACTCGAAGCAATTCCATTGCCGTTAAGGCATTCGCAACGCTGGTTAACAACATTTTATAGAGACACCTTAGCAAGTGGAGGCGTGAGAGTGACTTAATGTCACAATCAAAGGTTGCTGTGAGCAGAAACACACGCCCGACATGCACACATTTACATACAATTACCACTATTCACGCGGACACACACATTCGATGAACATATGTCGTTGCCGCTGAGCATGGCTTCGCGCCATGTGGAGATGCCACGCGGGGCCATGGCGTATGAGCAACTTTCCGCGACATTTTAACCGGCACGTCAAGCTACGCAACGCCACGCAATGCCACGCCATAAGCATATTCGCCAAACATGTTTGCTTACGTGTAAACAACGGCATAAAATGTAGTATACGCACGCACACACACGCACACATCGACAGCGGCATATGTGCATTTAGCGTTTCGCTTGTTTCACTTGTTTGGCCTGGTAAGGGTTAAATGTCACTTGAGTGTGCCCCAACTGCAAATGCAAAATTATGTTAATCAACCAGAAATTACATAGCTGTAAATAAAGCGATAAATTGTAGGTGGCAATGAATTGTCGCCGAATTCAGCACTTTCTTGTCGACTCGCATACCATGTTTGCGAGTGTGCGCGTGCGTCTGTAGGTGTATGAGGGTTTATGTCACTGCAGCACACTTCTGTTGGCATGACAATGTGTGTGGTGGGGCGTTGCTGAATTTCATTTTGACAGTTATGTAGGCCAAAATGCCATGAAAGCGGGTGCCATTTGTTAACATAAGACAATAAGACCAACAAATCGTTGTTGTGTATGCGATGCGTACAACTTGTTGGCATAGATGTTAGATAAGGTACATACATACATATGTACATACAATGTGAACAGTCACTAAATTTGTTTGATATAACGCAGAAACAGCGTTAGCGGATCAAAAATATTTATTTTTTATTGAAGAATATTTTTTCAAAATTTTAAATTAAAGTTCCTACTCGTTCTATTTGTATAAGCCAATAAAGTTAGTACCTCTCTTTCAGTACCAAAGCCTGTTCTTCTCAAAACAATTGTTTTGTATTTGAGTGGACGTGAGCTGAAAACGCTTTAAACCCACTTTGGAACAGTTTTGAAAATTGACAGTATCTTTCTTTATATTATTGCAGTAGTTAAAGGGGTATTCTAGTCTAGAAAGTTTAGAATATCTAAAATATTTTTCTTAGATATTTTGACAGTTTAGATATTCATATATGTATATCTCCCTAAAGGGATTTTTCTAAATCCAAACTATTTTTAAAACTATAGCCGTTTTAGTGTCGTTACAACTTGTTCGTTTCAGTTTTAACTTAAAACCTTAAACGCGTTTTTCTCGAAACTACCTTTTTCAAAACTATGCCCACGATTTCTCTGGTTCTACTGGATCTGAAATTTTATCATAGTGTTCTTTATAGATGTTTTTGCTATATTTAACAATTCCAAACAGTCAAAAAAGTGGTACAAAATTAGTTTTTTGAAGGCAGTCACTATTTCGTGCAAATTTTTTTTCCAACTTTTATTTAATTTGTCAGTAAATAACTAATTAAAGAATTAACTTTTTTTACAACACAACAAACATTAATTGAATTCCGTGCCTCTACATTGAAATATCCCCTTAACAAAAATCGGAATATTAATCTTATATAAAAAAGTCAAAAAAAAAAACAAAGCGGTTGCACCAAAGTTCACATACTTGTATAACCAAAAAACTCCGCAAAGGACTAGATTCAGATTAATCAGTTTGTATGGAAGCTATATTCTTTAGTTAGCCGATCTGAATGATCTCCTTGGAGATTAAGTTAATGCCTCAGTTTAATTTTCAGAGCAAAAGAAAGTAAGATTTTGTTATTAATTGCAAAAATCTTAATTTACACTAAAAAAAAATCCATGTCGTCGCCCTCAAACTAATTTTCCTTGGTCCCAAAACACTTATGCCAACGTTTTCTCCACTGTTAATCCTCGAAACAGTTACTGAAGTCAATTTCCTGAATAGCCTTCAATGGGCGTAGCAATTAAATTTTAATGTCGTAAATTGACTCGAAACGGCTTCCCCGGTGCGGTCGTTTGGGTTTGCTAAATAACCAAAAGTCACAGGAAGCTAAATCAGGCGAATACGGTTGTTGCAGCATGATATTGGTTGAAAATTTGGCGAAGAACTCATGAAGAATCAATGCAGTATACGACGGTGCATTATCGTGGTGCAATAACAAGAATTTTCAACCCATAATTCCGGCCTCTTTTTACGAATAGCTTCGCGCAAATTACGCATATAGTACAACTGAAATAGTACTTCTGGTTGACAGCTTGGCCAGTTGGAAGGAGTTCGGAGTGCACGGCACCTCGATAATCAAAAACAAGTAAGGAAGGGCTAAGTTCGGGTGTCACCGAACATTTTATACTCTCGCATGATATAGTGATAATCGAGATTTCATTATACGTCATTTACATATTTTTCAAATAATGTATTTTTGTAAAGTTTTATTCCGCTATCATCATTGGTTCCTAATGTAGTATATATTATACAGAGAAGGCATCAGATGGAATTCGAAATAGCGTTATATTGGAAGAAGGCGTGGTTGTGAACCGATTTCCCCCATATTTCGTACATGTCATCAGTGTGTTAAGAAAATATTATATACCGAATTTCATTGAAATCGGTCTAGTAGTTCCTGAGATATGGTTTTTGGTCCATAAGTGGGCGATGCCACGCCCATTTTCAATTTTTAAAAAAAGCCTGGGTGCAGCTTCCTTCTGCCATTTCTTCCGTAAAATTTAGTGTTTCTGACGTTTTTTATTAGTCGGTTAACGCACTTTTAGTGATTTTCAACATAACCTTTGTATGGGAGGTGGGCGTGGTTATTATCCGCTTTCTGCCATTTTTGAACTGTATATGGAACTGCCTGAAGGAAACGACTCCATATAGTTTGGTTAACATAGCTATAGTAGTTTCCGAGATATGTACAAAAAACTTAGTAGGGGTCGGGGCCACGCCCACTTTTCCAAAAAAAATTGCGTCCAAATATGCCCCTCCCTAATGCGATCCTTTGTGCCAAATTTCACTTTAATATCTTTATTTATGGCTTATTTATGACACTTTATAGGTTTTCGGTTTTCGCCATTTTGTGGGCGATTTTGCCCATCTTCGAACTTAACCTTCTTATGGAGCCAAGAAATACGTGTACCAAGTTTCATCATGATATCTCAATTTTTACTCTAGTTACAGCTTGCACGGACGAATATTTCACACGATATTTAATGGAACTTATTTGACGGACGGACAGACGGACTCTCCTTAGCAACTTTGTTGCGAGAGTATAAAAACTGTCCTTAACCTTAACATAACCTTGATTTTTATCTGCTTTAACGTGTTTTTTGCCTTCGGCTCACTTTTGACCCGGTATTCGTGAGTTCACTTCTCTTAGGCCCAAATGATCCTTCAATATGGGTTTTACTGATCCCTTCGATATTCTAACGATGTCAGTAATATCTCTGACGGTTAATCGTCGATTCTCAAGCACACATTTTTGTATTTTACTGACGTGTTGATCATCAGTTGATATTGATGTCCGGCCTGGACGTGGTTCGTCGTCAACGCGTTCTCGACCCTCTTTGAATAATTCATACCAATCAAAAACACTTACAAATAATTTTCCACGAAGGTCTTTTCCAACATTCTGAACATTTGAGCACCAGAAATTTGATTCCGCACACGGTATTTAATGGAACTTCTTTGTTGAATAATTACACTGATAGTAAAAATCGCCAAATGCACTTTATGTATTTGATAAAGACAGGCGTGTATCAAATGCTAATGATTATTTTTATGTGACATAAAGCACAGATGTCACTGACAGTCATACCAACCTAGAAAAATATAGTTCGACGAACGGGTTTTCGCGTGAAATTTAAATTTAAAATGCTTACTATGTTTTGCCCATGAAAAAAGAGTTTTCCATGCAAGCACTTTATTCCGATCGTTCAGTTTGTATGAGAGCTATATGCTATAATAGTTCGATATCGGCGATTCCGATGAGCAAATCATTGGGAAGAAAAGAACGTGTGCCAAATTTCAGATCGATGTCTTAAAAACAAAAGATGCCAAGTAGACCTCTGCTCGAACCCACAAGACCCTAAGCCTTCTAGTGGATATCCAAGTGGCAGTTAAAGCTATCCGTAGCGCCAGTACTAAGTTTCACTGCTCTAGGTTATGCAAGCAGCAATAGCTAGACTCAGCGCGTAACACGTTTAATATTATCTGGGTATATAGTTATATAAGAATAAAAGGAAATTAAAAGGCAGACGAACTGGTGTGCTCAAGGGTAGCTGGAAATACAATTCCCCTCAGCAGCCGCGGACTATACAGCTCCTTCAACAGTTTTTTGAAGCAATGAAAACTAGAGAAACAACGAGGTTCTTGGAACACCAGCAATACAAGGTACACCACAAAGTTACTTTGGGACAGTGTTGATTGTGAAAATACCAAAAAACCCAGCTTTTAAGCAAAAGTGAACTTAGTAATATTGTAAGGGTCATCATAATGTACCTATCCTTAAGATCTCACCTTCACAAAATTGGAAAAGTGGATTCGGTGGAATGCAGCACATGCTTGGAGAATGATGAGACGCTGGAACATTATCTATGCGATTGCCTAGCCTGCAGTCGGATAAGGCGGGATAATTCCAGGTTCCCAATGTTCCCACTTAAGTGACATTGAGCAGTTGGGGAGAAAAAACAGCTTTTTTACGAAACCCATTGTGTTGATGGGTAAGGATGATGGATAAGATAGTATCCCTCTTCGACCAACCTAGCAACATGAAGGAGGTAAAAGAAGCAATCAACAATATTACTGTGAATTATGGAATCAATTGGATGTGGAGATCAAATATATACCATATATGTATATACTTGTTAAGAGAAGGCTTTTCAGCCCATGTGCATTTAAAGGCTTGACACTCTTGCGAATGTTAACAAATGTGGATTCAGGTTTATGAGGTGATTTATCAATAAAAATGTAAAACTGAACGAGAGAATTTTAAATACTTTATTTAAAGAGAGGCGATACATGCAGCTAGTTCAACGCTCTAAAATATGAGATGGCTTAGTCTATTATACGAATGAAGAAAGCTGTGCTTTAATTTGAAGCAAATGTAAACATTATTTTATTTAAGAGAGAGAGTGAGAGAGTATTCAATAATATTCCATCCAACTGTGTTGTTTACACCATTTCTAAGGTGAGTGTGAATCTATCGTTTTGCTTTCGATTTTCTACTATTTATAAGTTCAAAAATTTTTCACACCTTTTCAACATTTTTACTCTGCTTCTCTCTCGCTCTCGAAAACTATTTATACCAAAAGTCTAATGACTAAAATATGTAGGTTCTTTCATTTACATAATTTTCCACAATAACACATAAATGCTACCCAAAAAAATATGCATTCTAATCGAGTTGCCTTTAAACAATGTAAATGCAAAACAAATAAAAACAACTTTGTTATAGATTCCACTCACTGGGCATGAATAGCTATCATGAATATTTTATGTGTTTATTTATACACGCTTTTTATGCACTACGAGAAGGCATAAACGCCAACGACATTAACATAGGAATGGGAAATCTGCCTTTTGAAGGTACAGAGAGCACAGCAAATAGCGAATGAGAGAAAGGAAAAGGCGAGCAGGCAACTTCACTACTTTTGTGTGTATGTGTGTGTTGGCAACTTCAAATAAATAGTTGTAAATAGTTGGTTTGTACAACTATATATACATACATATATTACGTATGTTCAAATGCGAAGCTTGTATTTAGTAGAACACTGGATAGCTGGGAGCTGTGCTGAGCTTAAGTCGAGCAGCTGTCAGTTGGCAAGTAAAGCATTGCTTCCTTTGAGACAAACGAAAATAAACAAAATGCCAAATGACAACACATGACAACAAGCAGAGAAGCTAACACACATACATACTATACAAGTATATACATACATATATACATATGTATATACTACGTACAAAGTCAAGTAGTGAATATACCATATGTTGCACTAGGGTGAGCCAAAAATAAAAAGTCCTGGTAAAGTCTGACCCTATAAAGTATAGCTATAAATGAACAGCTTGACGTGGCATGCCGATTTGGCTGTGTCCGTCTAACTGTCCGTCCCTCTGACCTTGCTTTCGTCCATATGTATTTATATGAACAAGTCCCACAGTTTTTGAAATATCGTTCTGAAATTTTGCACCCATTATTTTCTCTCCAAAATGCAGCTCATTTCTTGAAACGGTCGATATCGGACCACTATAGCACATCGCTGTCATACAAACTGAAAATTGGAATTAAATTTTTGTATGAAAAACTTTTTCTTTAGACGAGATATCTTCACTAAATTGGACATGGATTATTGTCTTAGCCAATGATTCAATCTCCGAAGAAATGGTTTAAATCGAGTCTCTATAGCATATAGCTACCATACAAACTGACCGTTTTGTTAAGACATATTTTATATTTTTGCAGAATATTGTAGCTTCGATGCAACCGAAATTAACTTTTTTCTCTCGTTTTTTCGTCATACGGCATTTTACGGTATCTGAAAATCTAAAGTTTTTTTTTTTTGCCCACCCTAATGCAGTACACACCCACACTCAGCGTCAACAGTACACCACAAGAAAAAGGCGAGCAGGATTGTCGCTATATACAAAATTAAAAATACACACCCACATGCAAACATACATACATATATGTACGTATATTACTAGTCCACCCACAACCAACTAGAGAAAAACTTAAGAAGATCGCTTAACGGTATACAAAGCTAAATACTAACGGTTTTCACATGTTGCATATTGGTATATTCACACAGTTTCTTAACATTTTATGAAAAGACAGACAACTTTGTTGTGTAGTTTTGCGGTTGGAGGCGTTTCATGCGAGCACACATACATACATATATGTATATAGTTAGTCGCACAAACATGCCAAATTGTGTTTTGTGCGAAATCTAGTTTTGCCATTGCAAATGTCAGCTGACATGTTTGTGTCTATTAAACATAGAATTGCTGAGGGAGATTTTAATATTTCAAAATTTTCATTCAACAGTTGGCAGCAAACGAACAATAGCGTGCAGTCGCTCCTTTATATATGTATGTGGTGGCGTGGGCGTATACGTAACTTTTTATTTTTACAAAGATACTACATATGGTAAACAGGGCAAATGTGAAGTTTACGGTTTTTGAACTATGCCTTAGTAAGTTTTTCAGAAAATCACACAAAGGGATTCATATTGGCAATCACCGAAGAGCGCGTCATTTATGAGAAATGTTGTCGACAGAGCTTCCCCTATTAGTCACAGAAGAAGAACTATTGGCTATTGTGAAAAAAGTCAGAAACTCCAAAGCGCCTGGAATTGATGGTATACTGAATAGAGCCATAAAAGAAGTAATGTCTCTAGGACCCAGAATGTTCCTTAAAATATAATGTGCGTGTAGAATAGAAAAGGTGTTCCCCAATCCGTGGAAGGTACAGCATTTGGTTCTACTCCCAAAAACAAAAAAAGTCACCCGAAGAACTTTCGCCATATCGACCTCTATGAAAGTCGACACTATTGGTAAAGTGTACGAAAGCATAATAAGAAACCACGTTGGAGTTAGCAATCCTAAAACCCGGCGGACTATCAGAGAGATAATTTATAAAGAAGAGGTCCACTATTGACGCACTAAGTAGTAAAAGATGGAAAGGTGGTAAAAAACAAGTATTGCGCGCTAATTACCCTTAATGTGAAGATTGTGCTTAACTCCGCAAAGAGAGCAAATATAAAGCTCTATACGAACAAAATAGTATTCAACACGGACGAGGGCTTTCAGAGCTTGGTTTTTGGCTTACTACTATGGAACCTAATGTAAGACGAGGTGCTAAGAACAGATCAAACAAGAAAAAACGTTAACTTCGGTTGCACCGAAGTTAAATACCCTTCACAGGTGCATTTCTGTTAGTAACTATGTGTTCAATTTATATGGAAGCTATATGCTATAGTCAACCGATCTGATCAATTTCTTCGGAGATTACATTGTTGCCTTAGCAAATAATATATACCAAATTTCGTGAATATATCTTGTCAAATGTGAAAGTTGTCCATACAAGAACTTGATTCCGATCGTTCAGTTTGTATGGCAGCTATGCCGTTCCGACAAATAAGCAGCTTCTTGAAGAGAAAATTACGTTTGCAAAATTTCAAAACGATATCTTAAAAACTGAGGGACTAGTTCGTATATATACAAACAGACGGACGGACGTACAGACAGACGGACATGGCTAAATCGACTCAGCTCGACATACTGATCATTTATATATATACTTTATAGGGTCTTCGACGATTCCTTCTGGGTGTTACAAACTACGTGCCAAACTTAATATACCCTGATCAGGGTATAAAAATCTGAAAACAAAACATCTCACTGGTCTCCGGTTGAAATGCAATGATTGCATAAGATATAGAGACACATCTAAGACATAGAGCTGGCTGAGCAGAAAAAAGCAGTCATAAGCTCCAGGAAAATTGAAGAAAAGTTATCGCTCACCATAGATGAATGTGAGATTACTTCACAGCCACAGTTGATAAGTGCTTTCCGAAGCATATCACACGACGCTGCTGAGGTATTAGCCAATATGGCGCCGATTGACATCTAGGGAGACAAATTCGCGTGAATATACAACTTAACACATTCACTTATCAGTGAATTAAAATCATTACAACATTGCAGCAACGGTGAAAAACTTCATGCAAAGGACAGTGGACTGCTTTTGAGCATACATTCGTAGATAAATAGAAAACATGGCCATGGGTACTATAGAAGCTACCAATGCAGATATCGTCATGACTTTAGGCCACATTGCTTGACACTTACAGAGTGCATAGGAGACTCTGAATACGTAATCTAGCATTGCCCTCGCTTTTCAAGTATAAGGGAAAAGTTGAAAAACCAAACTTGGAGGAATTCTCACGGTGAACAATTCGACATTTACAACAGGCGTCAATCAGTGAGTACAATAAAGAAGACTTAAATGTGTTCTGCTCTCCCATGAAGTAATACTTAGTTCAGTGGTGCCATGGGAGAGACATGAGATGGGAGTAGGTTAGGTTTAGCGGATTAAAGCTACGGCCTACGACCTTCGATGCTTCCTCCTACTATAAACAAAAAATCCTAGCAATTAAAGTCTCTCCTTACGTTTTTCATAATTTAAAATAGAAACATGTAGGTTTATGAATTTCAAAATATTCATTCTCAAATGGCAAATCGATCGATAGTCTACCTGTCAGTAAGTTGGTTCGCCCGTGGATGTAATAAAATTAATAAAAAACCGAGACATGATATGAGGAAGTTTTAGCGTTATATAATCAAATTTAAATGGCAGAGAAACCCAAATTTTTTTATTAAAATTTGGATGTAGGTGGACCTGCGCACATCTTGTTGACTCGAAAATTACTTGGTTAAAGCTCAATTTAACTTACCTTTAAAATAGTTAAAAGGAAGCCACGCCTATATTCATATACATCTAATACAAATTTCATTTCATTACTGCAATCAGACAAATAAAACTTTGGAGCTGCGAAATGGATTCATTCTTTTGCTCTCTAATCCATAAAATGTCATGTAGTAAAGCTAAGGATGGAGTCATGTGTAGAAGTTCACGCAAGCGAGGAAAGTTCTCTGATCGCCATTCACTTGGGAGTGGCCAGAAACGATTCTTTTACACATGGCAGCCTAAGAACATCCGTTCGAAGGCGAGCTAAAGTGAGAAGGCGAAACATCCCCATAGGGTTGTGCGCTGGGTTTGGGGCCCGCCACGTAAAAAACAATACCAATGAAAACAAAACGGCTACTTCGGACTGAGTTGGCAATTGAAAAGTAAAGTCCTCTCTCGACGAACAAAAGCTAAACTCTATAAGTCGCTCATAATTCCCGTCCTGCTATATGGTGCAGAGGCTTGGGCGATGACAACAACCGATGAGTCGACGTTACGAGTTTTCGGGAGAAAAATTCTGCGAAAGATTTATGGCCCTTGCGCATTGGCCACGGCGAATATCGCATTCGATGGAACGATGAGCTGTACGAGATATACGACGACATTGACATATTTCAGCGAATTAAAAGACAGCGGCTACGCTGGCTAGGTCATGTTGTCCGGATGGACGAAAACTCTCCAGCTCTGAAAGTACTCGACGCAGTACCCGCCGGGGGAAGCAGAGGAAGAGGAAGACCTCCACTTCGTTGGAAGGACCAAGTGGGGAAGGACCTGGCTTCGCTTGAAATATCCAATTGGTGCCACGTAGCGTAAAGAAGAAACGACTGGCGCGCTGTTGTTAACTTGGCTATAATCGCGTAAGCGGTGTCTACGCCAATTAAGAAGAAGAAGAAGTAAAGCTTGAAGAACTGATATTTGCACTTTAAACAACTTCTACTAGCTCCAATTAATTTCCAAACTTAAGGAGCACACTTGTACAGTTTGGTCTTTGTTCGTCGAAAGAGGACTTTACAGCTCAATTGCCTACTCAGTTCGAAGTGGCACCTGTTGTCAAGAGCGATTCTGCATTGGATTTCCAGGCATTTCTATTCACCCTGTGAAAATTGGTGAATTCGAATTTTAACACCGCCCACTCGACATACAACGGTTTTGTTAAAAACTGCTAAAAATGCGCGAAAAAAACACAAATGCGAACTTTTTAGCCAAAATATCGGTCGATCTTTGAGATGTAGTATAGAAATTCGGGGAGAACCATTTTCTGATAATGAGATTCGGTATGACAAAAACAACCCAATAATTCCATTAGCCTCCATATGCCCAAAAGAAAGATGTGCCAACTTCTGGCTAACTTTATATTGCCACATCGGCAAATAACTAAGATATTTAAGCAAAATTTACTGAACGTATAAAATTGTATATACTATAATTTAATGCCAAAAATATATGAAATTGGTCTGCAAATTACAGGTACACAAACTTTCATATAATACAAGGTCTGTCGCAAAAGAAACAGGACTGTTAAAAAAAAAAACAAAAAATTAATATTTTTCAAAAGTTATATTTTCAAAGTAGTTTCCGGTCAATTAGCATTTCAAATGAGTGTTTAAGGTCATTTTTCGGAATGCTCTCAGGTGAGTAGGGTGAGTGATTAATGGTTAATATGGAGTTTTTTGTCAAAAAATCAGTGACAAGCGTCAACCGATGACACGGCGTATTATCGTGCAACATCGCCAAGACCCTGCCTCACGTATTGTGCTCGAGCACGACGAATGCGTGACAAAAGACGCTTCATAACACCAAGGTAAAACACAGCATTAATCGTTTGGCCAGGTGGGACGAACTCTAGGTGTACAATACCCTCGGAATCGTAAAAACAAATCAGCATTGTCTTTATTTTTGACTTCTGAAGACGACCGACTTCTGATCGTCACAGATGTCCTCACGACCTTCTTGGAATCGCTTAAACCACTCATGCACATTACTACGGGATAGGCACTGATCACCATAAACTTTTTTCATCATTTGAAATGTTTCAGTAAACGTTTTCCCAAGTTTAAAACAAAATTTAATATTTGCTCTTTGCATTTTACGACCAATGACCAAAAGCTGCTGTCACTTTTTGATCGATAACATCGATTGTAGTTATCCAATTGTCTTAAAATTTTTACGAAATGTCAACAAGAGATCAAACTTTTTATTTCATATACCCACCAATAGGTGGTGCCACCAGAAACAGTTATATTTAAAAAGTTCTGTTTCTTTTGCGACAGACCTTGTACATATAATGATTTTCGTTGTTCTAACAAACCGTATGCCTATACAAGTACTCCGCCGGCTGTTATCCTTCTACTTTGCAAGAGTACAAGCTATTTGGTTACACCCGAACTTAACCTCTACATACTTATTTTTTATATCATTTGCAACAACAAAAAATTTGAAGTAATTTTGCTTTCCTTTCTTTCCGCTTTTCCTGTTTCAGCACTTCCCGCATCATAAATTATCTACTCGTCTGCTAAAAGCACCGCATAAATCACTCTTACGCCACGATGCTATTTAAGTTACGAATTTGCCAAGTTTTCTAGCTAAATAGCTTTTCAATAAATAATTTATAATTGAAAATTACCTTGACGGATAGTTGACGTCAGCCAGAGCAAGCCACCAAAGCTGCCACAGACAAATTTACCCTGCACAAGCAGCTCATGTGCGGGAGCATGCGAAGGATTGAAGGAGTTTCTACGACATAAATGCGATAAATATTTAGCTAACTTAGCGTTGGGAAGTTTCGAAGCAGTCAAACCACAAACACTTATGCAAAATCAGCATGACTCAGCGCAAAGCGAGTGGCAACGCCGTGCAGCGGTAATGACAAATCGCTGAGCTGGGTTTTTGGGTAGGTCGAATATTTGAGAAGGGTGTGTTTTCGGTGTAAAGAAGTTTGTCATATTGGTAGCATCTTATTTATATGAAGGAGCACTTGATTTTCACTTCAGTCAAATGCTACTTAATTTACTTACATGTTGATTTTGGTATTGAAAGCAAAGCAACTGTTGATCATATACTACACACTTATGAGCTCACATCATATTAACACGGAAATCTTGTAAGTACAGTTAATGCATCAGTGCAATAAAGACACAAGTTTAGTTGCCGGTAGATGCTATTCAAAGCGCCGAAGATTAATTGAAGTTGCCATGTTATCTGCATATAATAAACTACGTAGATTCGTATTCCATTTTATTTTCAATAATGTTAGCTTATCTCTGAACCACCGACAATGAACAGTTATTTTTTTCACTATAATAGTTCATTTTATCATAAACGTTAGAAATACGCGGATATACTTTCTGCACGTATCGTCATTACTTAGTCCATCCGGCTCCCATGTAACCCTAGTAGGTTGTGACCTTCAAGAGACCAACAACCATCCGACACTCCTTTCGAGACCATTTGAGTTAAAAGCATACGAATTTGACGCTTCTGCACGCACTTAAAGCATTCCATCTAGCCCTAATCTGCCCGACAGCACTTTCGGTAATTTCATTATATGTGACCTGGTCTACGGAAAGGGGGCTTAGGTGTCAAAAAAAGGAGAACAATTAATGAGATAACGAGAAACTGACGATTATTTTTAACAGCTTTTCCCAGAAAACTAGTTTTCGCACGTTAGCTCCCTTTTCGTAGACCAGGTCACATATATTGTTTTAAGTGACCTCTCCATTTCCCGTACTTGTTCTTGCCAGACGGATGGCACTTTTGACATCTTATCACCTATTTCGTTTCCACAAATTCCTTTGTAGCCTGGAACTCAGTATATATGCAGCCGCTTTATCTACTGCCTCCGTGCTTCTAAGGACATTCTCTGACGTAACGCCATGTAGGATAGTTGCCTTAATTGCCACCTGGCTATCGACGTATATAATTACTTATCATTTTTATGTTGTTTCCTGTGTTGTTAGCTTTCACAGCCGCTTTCCTAACAGCAAAGATACTGCAGTATTCCGGAAACTTGATGGGTCGCCTGGTTCCGAGCAACAAATTCCGGCTCCCACTTTATTAGCCGTTTTTTCTAGAATATGATCGGGCGAAAGCATGCCCGACGATTGGAATTTAAGTGTACTCTACCCAATCCACAAAAAGGGAGACCCACAATCTGTGCCAACTGCCGTGGGAAAAGCGTCCTCTGCATCGCATATAAGGTTCCATCAAAAGTATTGTATGAAAGATTAAAGCCCACCATCAACAAACTGATTGGACCTTATCAGTGTGGCGTAAAATGAGGATCGACACACACTAATACTAAAGGTCCATTAGGATCGCTAAGGACCTCTCCAAGCCGTTCGATACCAAAACAATGTTTCAGACTACTTCTGAAGAAAATAGTTCGAGCTTCAGAACTAAACAGAGAAGGTGCAATCTTCTATAAGAGTATACAGCTGCTGGCGTACGCCGATAACATTGATATCATTGACCTCAACATCCGCGCCTTTCCTTCTGGTTTCTCCAGACTGGATAAGAAAGCGAAGCAAATGTGTCTGGTATTAAGAGACAGCGGCTACGCTGGCTGGGTTATGTCGAATGGATGGAGATACTCCAGCTCTGAGAGTATTTGACCCAATACCGGCCGAGGGAAGCAGATGTAGAGGAAGACCTTCACTCCGTTGGAAAGACAGGGTGGGGAAGGACCTGGTACTACTTGAAGTCTACAATTGGCCCCGAATAGCGGAAAGGAAGAACGGCTGGCGCGCTGTTGTGAACTCGGCTATAACCGCGTGAGCGTTGTCTACGCCAATAAAGACGAAGAAGAATTAATGTACGATTAAATATATACACGCCACATTTGACAATGATCCTCTTGACCATTACTTCGCCCTTTAAGTAATTGATTTCCGCCAAGCGTTGTCGAATTTAGATTTATTGCTACCAAATCAATTCACCAAATAAAAAGGAGTTGTCTGTTAAAAAGATAAATAAACTCAAGACACTGAAGAACAAAGCACAAACAAAAATTTCAAATCATTGTCAGATAACCAGAGAAGTCGCTAGGATCCGAAAGGCGAACCATTCGAATGAACGATCCGCAATCAACAACATTTGTGGGCAATACATCATCGTCAAGCATATAACCAACCGCCGTTATTTCTGCTTATTGCACATAAGAGAAGTGAACGAAGGTGCAACATGCAACATGTAACGCCCACACACCCACAGCCTGTTACTAGAGTTACGCGCGTGTGAGATAAATTGCCGTAGCGCTACTTACTAGTGAATAACTGCCGCGGTTGTTGTTGCTTTTGCCGCTTCACGCTCGTGCTCGTAAGCATAAAAAATATAAGCACATTGTAAAGAAGTTAAATTGCACTTGTCACCAGCAATCTCTGGCAGCGGCAACAACACCTTCGCCCACGCTGTGTCGAGTCGCCGATTCACCGAGGAAGAACGACGCACTGAAGAGACTCCACGTCTGTCCATTGTATGCGGGCGGCGGGTGGCGTAGCGGGCGGACGCAGGACTGCAGTCACATGTCTATATGTATGTGTGCACTTAATAGGGTTGACACAATGGCTATCATTTAAATTATGTTAATGACAGGCGTTGACGGCTGACGGCAGCGCTGACAGTAAGGATGATGATGTGGCCGTTTATGAAAACGCTTCGCTGATGATGGTAATTATTTTGTCTGTCGCGTTGAAATGGCAATGTTTAATGATAAAAGTAATAATAAAGATGGAATTTCCACCATCTACCAGAGTTGCATTTACACGCAATATACATTGAAGCTGTGTGCCGGTGTTGGTGCAATACGTATTCGATTAATCACTTAATCAGGCAATGAACCTGGATTCTCATTATGAGGATGACTTTTAAGAGGGTGGTTCATAACGTTCTCGGAAAAAAATACATATAAGATAATCCTGCTTCTTGTTATTATCTGTCAAATATGAAGTCGATAAAGCCCTATTTGGAAACAGGGAATCTTTTTCGCCTGATCTTAAATTAGTAAATTTCTGATGAAACTAAATTTTCAATGAATTTCTCCTAACAAA
The DNA here is from genome assembly GCF_024586455.1 of Bactrocera neohumeralis. Classification (NCBI taxonomy): domain Eukaryota; kingdom Metazoa; phylum Arthropoda; class Insecta; order Diptera; family Tephritidae; genus Bactrocera; species Bactrocera neohumeralis. Next base: position 46,862,931 of record NC_065922.1, read on the forward strand.
ACAATCCGCTCTTGCACCTGGTTCCCCAGGGAAGAGATCCATACGAATGTCTCTATGTTCGTAACTCACAGGACTGATGTTAAAACTACGAGAAAATGTATTCTAATGCTTAAAATTATTTTGCTGAGAACTGCTTTGGGCTTTCTTTACACTAATTGTGTTTCTCAGTCGGGCCCAACTAAACACCGCAGTCTGTCCATTTTAATAGCTAATTGAATAGTTAACGGCCGTGGAGAGTATTTCGTCTCAATTTAAAGATCTGTTTGTTGTAAAATATGTTTTTCGGAGCCAAATTGAGCCGCTTGAGCCGAAACCAAGTGAACAATCTTGAACAAAACTTCCTACCTTTTTCATTATATTTTATATATAACGGGTTTTACAATAAGGTCGTTAAGTAGACTGATAGGGACAGCAAACGACGCCATATTTGTCCCCGTGCTTTTGAAATTTCTCTTCAATAAAGCTTACCCTTTCATCGTGGAAAGATATACGATCCACCAACGAGTCAAAGTTATTAAAATTGACTACCGAAATTCAGAGTCAGTGGCCTCAACTTTAAGACCGCTACGTCCAATTTATGGTCGTCATAAACGTCCTGTCAGATCAACACTTGAGCTCATCAGACGATTTTAATCCACAGGCACAAAATGTTCCCGTGCCAGTGAGACAAAGAAGCTCACGTAGTGTCGAGAATATTGCTGGCGCTAGGAAGACTCAAATCTGTATCTCACTCGTGGTTCTCAATACGACGTCGTAATGGCGAATTTTGCGAAAAGAGCTTGGCCTACATTCTTACAAGATCAAACTGACGCAAGAACTAAAGCCGTTTGACCACTAGAATCGTAGCATTGGGCAGAGCAATAACATCAAAACGATTCGGATTTTCATCGAGAAATCATCGTCAGCGATGAAGCTCATTTTTGGCTGAATGGCTTCGTCAATAAGCAAAATATGCGTTATTGGTCAGGCAGTAATCTACACGTACTCCTTGACTCACCATTGCATCCTGAAAAAATTACGCCACGCTCAATGACAACCAAATATTTATGATCCAAATTAGATGATAAGGACTTGGGCAATATATGGTTCCAAAAGGACAGCGCCACAAGCCACACAGTGCATGTCACAATCGATTTATTGAAAACCAAGTTTGGTGAACGTGTTATCTCACGAAATGGCTTAGTCAATTGGCCGCCTTGGTCGTGCGATTTGACGACGTTAGACTATTTCCTGTGGGGCTACGTCAAGTCTATGGTCTATGCCAACAAACCAGCGATGACTGATCAACTTCGTACGAATATCGAACGAGAAATTGCAGCAGTATCTGCCGATTTACGTTTAAAAACCAGCGAAAATTGGGTTCAGCGTCTGGACTTCTACAAGCATGCCCGTGGTAGCCATGCAATAGAAATCGAGTTCCATTCAAAATGGCATCGAATGTACTTTCGGGGGAAGCGCTTTTGTAGCACTCTTATTGAAAAACCCGTTACTTGAACAACTACCGAAATTGTTACCATTGAGTTCTACACCAAAATTTTATGGAATGTCTCTTTAAAAGTTATGAAGCCTTGGCACGCTGCCTTCGCTTATTTGGCTCTTAGATGTCTAGTCAGTAGTTAATTACTCTAAAGACAGCTTTATGTTCACTGAATCCAGTGCGACATAATCCTGTAAACTGATGATTTGACGCCAGTCTACTTAATCCTTATTTCACTTGAGTCTAAATGAATCGAATGCTTTTTCCGTGGATTTAATGAAATGAAATTGGAATATATGGAGATTATAAGTAGGTCATCTAGTGAGAAGAGACCGCAAAGTCGCCTGTTAAAACTCCAAGTATCGGATAATATATAGAATAGCTTATTTTCCACATGCCCTATTTTCTCTAAGAACCTGCCCATTTGTCGGAACTGTAAACTTCTTAGTATCAAAACCTAATTAGACCTTTTTATGACGTAAATAGAATTTACCAACATATTCCAAAGTTTATTCACTGTATTGACAAACAATTAATATACAGAAACAGCAGCTATATTTTTCATTATTCTTTAAATCACAACAAAAGTCTTCTTTCTTCTTATTCTTCTTTCGCAAGCACTTCACTATGTTTTTTTTTTTTTTTTGCATACAGTTTTTCCTTGTAATTGCTGGCGACAATTGGGACTCTGTTGCAGACGACAAAGTGCCCACTCTAAATTGTAAACCACCACTTGACACATTACTTACCCGACAGCAATGACCACGGGAGGTGCGAAGCGACGAAGCGACATATAAGCTTAAGCTCCTCCACTCTCATGCAGTCTTCACTGACACAACACTGTGTTGACAGAGAAAGAAGTGTCATTGCATTGTCAGCACAGTGGTGACTCACTCATCTCTCCCGCATGGCGCCTCTCGCTATCGCTACAGCAAGTGTTGTTGCCATATTCACTTTAGGGAAATCAAAATAAATCAAACAACAAAACAATGCGACAATCAAGCAACACTTAAAGACAAAACGCCATAAAGTCAAATGAGAATGAGGTGAACCGGCAAGCCAAAAGTCGCAGGATGAGGAAACCAATACTTGGAGTGGGAACTCGCAGACAAAGGTGCGGTTGAGGATGGACTGAAGTACTCATAGACAAAGCGAAAATAGGGAGTTGAGAAGAAGTGGTTACCAATCAACAGCGCTATTGTTCTTTCTAAAGAGATTTACAACCAAACTGAAAATAATTGCTAAGCAAAATATGATGGAATGTTAAATGAAACAAGGGAGAGGAGATGTGTAGGAAAGGCTCTGCTGGTATGGAGGTTTATGGCACAAATCGCTTACGCAAATTCTTTGTATTGCGGAATTTGAATTGTAAGATATTGTTATGGTTAAACGGCCAGATATAGTCAGAAACAACCATGTAAGTCTCGAATACTTATTGATCTAAGGCTCGCTCCAGTAGTCTGACCAAATTTTGTTCGCCAACAAAAACGTTTCGGACAAAATTCTGTTGAGAAACTTACCAAATCAATAAAATAGAAGCGAAGTTTAAGCAAAACAAAATTTGCTGTGTTAGTGTGCGATATGCCCTTCTACGAATTAGTGATCCAGAAAGACTTTAATATTTTCGCAAATCCCCCAGTTTACTGTCGAAGAGCTGCAACTAGGCACTGGCAAGATCAAGGTCAACAAATCACACGGCCCGGAAGGGATCCAAGCGGAAACCTGAGAATAATCGCTGCAAAGCGACCGGGACTACTATTGAATGTGTACAACGCCTGCCTCGAAGCCGAAATATTCCCTGAACTCTGGAAAAAGCAACGGCTGGAGATACCAACTTGTCATCTTGTCCACTAAGCATGCTTGACACAGCGGAAAAGCTATATTAAGCCCAGACTCGAAGCGGCTATCAACGAGGCTGGAGGATTCTACCCTAGACATCATGGCTTTAGACCCGACAGTTCAACTCGCATCATTGAAAGTGTAGAAGCCGCACAACTTAGATGCGAAATAATAGTATTGCTGGTGACTTTAGTTGTCCAAAACGCTTACAACAGCGCTAGATGGGTGGATATAATCGACGCTCTCGAAAAAAGCTTTCAAATCCCCAACCACCTCAGTGGTGTAGTGCGGAGCTACTTTAGTAACTTAAAACTGCAATACCAAACTAGAGAAGTATCACAATGGAAAGCGGTCACGTCAGGAGCAGCACAAGGATCCATTCTAGGCCCAGACTTGTGGAACAACAGGTACGGCGCTATACTAAAACTCGAAATTCCAGACGAATCGTACTTAATTGGCTTAGAAAGTTTAAGCAGGTCATGATATGGATGCAAGAATCACTCAACCTCCAACTCGCTATGGAAAAAACAGAGCTACTACTGCTAACAAAACCTCGAAATAAGTATGCAAACGACTACGGATATTCTTAGGACACAAAAAGCACTAAACTACCTAGGCGTAAGCCTCCTAGGCCTCAGACTAACCTTCTGGGTAAAAATCCAGCACGCCGCAGGAAAGACAGCGAAAATTACATCCCAACTTAGCAGACTAATGCCCAACATAGGGTACCCCAGCCCAGAAAAGAGAAATGTCGACGACAATCAGCGTCCTACTGTACGGAGCTGAGATCTGGGCAAATGTGCTTAAAAAGGAAAACCGGCTTAAGGTAGCGGCCAGAGTACACCGCACCGCAGCCCTCAAAGTTGCACCAGCCTACCGAACAATTACAGTTATAAGCGGTAATGCCCCATTCGACCTCCTGGCAGTCGAAAGGAAAAAGCTTAAAGAGCTAAAGAAAACATCCAAAAATAACAAGAAAGCTATAGAACAAATAAAGAAAGATACAATAACAACATGGCAACGATGATAGGAGAATGAGAGTCGCGGCAAACGGACGGCTAGACTAATAAAAGATCTAGACTTATGGACAAGCCGTATAGTTGGAGAAGTCGACTTTTACACAACCTAGCTGTTATCCGGTCACGGATACTTCAAAAAGTATCTCTACAGAATGGGAAAAGTCAAAGGGCCGTCATGCCTATACAACGACGGGAAAGAAGACGACGCTAAAAGCTTTAAAGAATATGTGCGATGGCAACGAGAACGCACCGCCGTGGAAGACCTGGTTCCAATAAACGCTACAATTTAATCAGCGTCAAGCTGGAGAATGAAACAAACTGGGGAGTTATACAATAATTTTCAGCAATTTTAGTACACAGCAGAAAGCGGAACGTGGACCAAAGTGCGCAGATGTAAATCTTACAATGAGAAAAAAGGAAAAATGTGGACAACGGTAGAAATAGCAGAGGATCTCAACATCTCTTATGGATCGGGTCAATGGCTAATGTTTTGTGTATGAGGGGTGTCAATGCTAGACTCATAAAAAGACCTGAAACTTCTGCAAAAACGACGTCGAATTGAAGTCGTAAAAGACATGTTTGGTAACAATTAAAATTCGCTGCTGTCACATTCCAGGAGCCGACGTTTGTGTTGACTCAGGAGCCTATTTTAAAGGCTGATAATAAAGATTTGTCTTAAAATAAGTAAAAAATATAGTTTTCTTTATCAGTTCGGTCATTTTTCATCAAATGATATAGTTCAGATATATTTTACAGTTTTACAAGCAGAGACAACCCTAAACATACCTTTAAAGTTCACAAGACCGCAAATCTCCTCACTTGATAATTTACCACAACTCAATAAATATTGCAAAGCGCTCTCATATGCCCACAATCAAATATGACAAGGCAAATGCAACAATAACAGCAAAATTCGTTCCAACTCTCAGCGCACGACATATGCAACAGCGACGACAACTGCAACATGCACTTGTGGCAAGTACTCGAGGCCGACAACAATCAATCTAAAGCCGAGCAGATTGGCTTCAAGAAGTGGCGCCTTTGAGTAGAACTTCTTCAATGACCAATTGTGTCATGTGGCTTTCTTCTATTTTTGAAGTTCTCCTAAAAATGTGAACAAAACCCCGAAGAAAACAAGTCAACAGGATTCAATCAAAAACAGCTGAAGTATGCTTAAGAGAGGCAGCCGGAAGAGTTGTTTGGCCAGCAGCACTACCAACTACTGCAAATACGAAAACTTGTTTCCTGCCTTTGTTGTTGCTGTTGGGTAGAATCACACATGATACACAGCAACAACAACCACAATTGCAATGAGCACAAGTGACGAATTCCGAATGAGTACTTCAAATGATTTCTTCCCAAAAAATTTCGTTCCGATCTATTTTTTTTTCTTGCCCACACACTGTGCGCACATGTCTGCTGCTGTTTTTTATTCGAGTCCACAGTGTGGAGTGCCTGAGAATAATTGTGAAAAAAATAGCAAACAAAAAATGAAGGAGAAGTGGTACTGCCTTGTTGAAGATGCCAAATTGGAGCAGCCAAGCGGCACAAAGGAGCAGTGGCGGGAGGTGGGCGGGTGACGAGTTGCAACGCAATGGAACAAAGCTGCCTAGAAGCGCCTTTGCCGATTCAAATTCAATTTACCGGCAAGTGGCTGCCTGCATGTTGGGCTCGCAATGTTGGACCGGCCTGCCTGGCTGCTGTCTGCCTGCCTGGCGGATTGTCTGCCATTCATTCATGCATTTGCAACTATGTTGTTGATTCGCTTAGAACTCCATGCAGTCCTGCTGCTCGCTTCGTCTGCTTTGTTGCTCTCTTGTTTGACAACTTGTCACACATTGCCTTATTTGACATATGTGTCGTCCCGCTTGACATCTCGCACACACAATCAACTCTTTCTCTCTCTCTCTTTCTGCAATCTCAAGTTGCACATGTGGCTGCTGTTGTTAATTGTAGTTGTTGCTTTTTTTTTTAATTTTCCAATTTGGTATCATTGACTTGCTTTGTGGCGCAACATTCAATCGAAGCGCAGAGTTTTAGAGAGTGACTTATTTGGAGTCTGCGTTTTTCGTCTTACATTATGGCACTTTAAATTTAATTGTTTTCGTTACAAAAAATAGTTGAGAATTCATAATTGTGGTTAGATTAAAAAAAAATATTTGAAGAAAATAGGAGAGGAACCAATTTTTACTCGCCCGTACTATACCATATAATTCTCTTACTTTAATGGAAATATAATATTATCATTCATATATTACAGTGCAAGAACCGTTATTTATAAGGTGGGCTTAATATGAATTCGATATAATAAAAGATACGTAAAATATATTTCAAGCCTTTCCGCAGAATATTTATTTTTTTTTTTTAAGATATACTCATAACTATTAAATGCCTTGCCACGCCCACTTGAAGTTCGGTATCTCTAATATATAAAAATATCACGGCTATCCCTTCTTTCTAATTTGAACACTATTTAATACCGAAGCGATTTACAACACGATATGTATACTTATAAGAAAACTACAACATCCTTATAACGAGTACTTCAATAGGAACACTACAAAAGTAGACCGATAGGGATGGTAAACGACGCCAAATTTTTTCCCGCTCTTTTGATATTTCACTTCAGTGAGGTTTGCCATTTCATCATGGAAAGATATACGATCCAACAACGAGTCGAAATTATTAAAATTCACTACCGAAATTCGGAGTCAATGACTACAACTTTAAGCTACATCCAATTTATGGTCGTCATAATCGTCCTATCAGATCAATAATTGAGCGTCTAGTTGAAAAATTTGAATCCACAGGTACAGTACAAAATGCTCCCGTGCTAGTGAGACAGAGAAGTGCCCGTAGTGTCAAGAATATTGCTGCCGCTGGCGTACCAATTTAGGATGATCCAAAACAGTCTCTCAAACGTTGTTCTCAAGCGTTGGGCATCTCTGTGATGTCGTTGTTGTGGATTTTGCGAAAAGCTCTTGGTCTACATCCTTACAAGATCAAATTGACGCAAGAACTGAAGCCGGTTGACCACCAGAATCGTCGTATGTTCTGAGCAACAATTTGAAAAGTATCCGGATTTTCATCAAAAAATCATCTTCAGCGATGAGGCTTGGTCAGGCAGCAATCCATACGTATTCCAAGAGTATCCAATGCATCCCTAAAAAATTACGGTTTGGTGATGTTTATAGGTCGGCGGCGTCATTGGACCGTACTTCTTCCGTGATAATCAAGACTGGTACATTAATGTGAATGGGAATCGCTACCACTCTATGATAACCGAATAGTTTTGGCCCGAATTGGATGATATGGACTTAGACTTTATGTGGTTCCAACAGAACGGCGCCAAAAGCACACACCCAATGCCTCAATTGATTTATTGAAAAGCAAGTTTGGTTAACGTGTTATTTCACGAAATGGCTCAGTCAGTTGGTCGCCTAGGTCGTGCGATTTGACGACGTTAGACTATTTCCTGTGGGTCTACGTCACGTCTATGGTCTATGCCAACAAGCCAGCTGATTGATGAACTTCGTAGGAATATCGAAAGTGAAATTTCAGCAGTATCGGCCGATGAATGTTTAAAAACCGTCGAAAATTGGGTTCAGCGTCGGAACTTCTGCAATCGTGCTCGTGGTGCACATGCAAAAGAAATCGAGTTCCATAAATAATGGCATTGAATGTACGCTTTTGTAGCGCTCTTATTAAAGAACCCGTTAAATTGATTGTTTCGTTATTATCTTGTTGAAAACCAAGATCGTCCACATCAACATTCTCTAAATCAGGTACGAAAAAGTCGTTAATCATAGCTCTATAGCGTTCCCATTGTCTGCAATATTGTGGTCGGCTTCATTTTCGAAGAAATATGGACCACTGATTCCCACTGCCCATAGAACACAGCAAACAGTGACATTTTTAGGATGTTACGGTCTCTCAACAATGGCTTGTGGATTATAATCATTCCAAATGTAGCAATTTTCTTAATAAACATACCCATTCAACCAAAAATAAGCTTCATCGCTGAACAAAGTTTTTTTATGAAAATCAGGATCAGTAGCGACGCGCTTTATGGTGGTTCGACTTCAATTATTTCATGAGTTGGATTTCATAAGTCCGCAAACCAAAATCCTTCCGCAGAGTCTTCGATAAAGTGGATAGACACAGCTGCAATTGTTGTGTGCGGTGGTGAATGGACTCATTTAGGTCTTTGGTGCGCATTGTTCTTCGTCTGTGAGGATACACATAATCCAACGAATAAAGGTGGTGGGAAACCGATCCATGGCTGCTCGAATTACCATTATTAACATTATGCAAGACTTTTGCTTTGTCACTTTTAATATTTTCTTTATATTTTTATTCTAACTCCATACCCAAATATATTATTTCTACCTTTGATATTAAACCTTCCTTTCTTACTACATTTAGCGCATACAGACATACATAGACACAAGAATTAATTTACTTCATAAAGTTACTGTACCAATTCACATTATATGCCAACATATTTATATACATATGTATATAGTATATAACCATATGTGAATATGTCGTTTAGCCTATTGTTTTTTGCTTAAATATCTCTCCACCCACAAAAAGCCAACCACTCAGTACTAATTTCATTTATAAATTTTCCAAACCACAAAGTTTCTTTCCTTCAAAATGCTCGAAACCAATCGAAGGTAAGTGATTAAATATCGGTCAAGCATTTATTTTTTCACGCAGACATACCTACACTATATACACATTTTCAAAAGTGTATTCCAAATATTTAATTCTATTCAGTTAGCTGGCTACACAGTTGTCTTGTGAATTTATTTCGAAAGACAAAAGGCTTTGCGGTATTTAAATTGATTTCCTGACCAAATTGCCATAGTTAAATAATGTAAATAAAGCAATTCAATGAAAAGGTGAAACATGTATGAAAATATACATATAGTATGTATTTACGCATATACATACATTAGGGCGGCCGTTTCTTTTCTATAATTGAACAACTTTGCTTAAGAGACCGGTTTTTAAGGCGAAGTTTAAAAAATCTGAATAACAGGTTGTGTAGAAGATATGTGATATAGTTTTCCGATCTGAGTGATGCCGACAAATATCAATTCATATTAAATTTCATTTGGATATCTCAAATCCTGACGAACAAGATTTTATGATCCCTAACAAAACTTCGCCGTAAAATCCGCTGACTCGAAATTGGCTTTAGACAGTCTCTTAGGCAAAGTTGTTTATAATGTTCCGCAGAACAGTTCCCACATACGTGATTTTTCCGTTTTTTGTCTACCTGAAATCAACCTGCTCTAACGTACATTTATATAGAAATAAACAGAAGGACTTACCCACAAATTGTAAATTGAATTGCAAGTTCGTTAGAAGCTTTTGTTTAACATTTACCGAATGAGCACCTGAAAAGAAAAATTAAAATATTTTAGTCCAAAAGTTTAGAATATCTTAGGATTTAACTCAGTAAACAAATAGCTTATTAAATATCATAAAGAAGTCGAAATAGGTATTACGATATGTGACTCTAAAACGTGTACCCGCTTCACTATGAAATATATGGAAAATTAAACAGGGTATATAGTATATAATAATGGTTAAGTACCGAGAACTTGTTTTTATTATTATAGTTTTTTATTTAACATATTTCACCGTACAGGTATGTAGGTAGTGGTTGCCTGTCGCACCACGATTGTGATACCAACGCTAACGCTATTGCCTCCTCTCCACCCCGTGTTTCTTGGTAAATTCATCATTATAAAGAATCTTTTTCAAAACCCCTTGGATCGAGAGTAGCGACTATTTTCCTACTCAATATGTGATGTTCCCAATCTGCTGGCATGTCTGAAAATCAGACAGTGACCTCTTAGGGCTCCTACTCGAGTTCTTATGTGATTCCTTTTAAATTTTAAGGGTCGACATAGGCGACTACTGTTCCATTCGTGACACGCTTGTCTGCTTGTCGAGCAAGTCAGGTATTGATTCTACCGAATGCCTATATGTGTATACAATGTTTGTCGATTAAATACCTGCAAGTAGCCAGAAACACATAAATTCCCTCTTTATCGGAATCTAAGTGTAGAGTGTCGCCTGTCCAGGCTAATTCATCTACTGCACGGTCACTAGGGATTTTGAAATAGAATGTTAAATCCACTAAGAGATCAAGGCCTTGTTTCACTATCTTTGACAAAATCCTAAGATACTTTAGTGACTTCAAAGCCGCTTGGCTATCTATATATCTAAATACATATTATCGTATATTCTTTGTTGTGAGCATATGCCTCATCAGAACGAGAAGGCTTTCTTCAATTGCTGTGGTCTCCACTGGGAAGGCACCGCAGTGGTCTGATAGACGGAAGGCGATTTTGGTATCTAATTAACTGAAAGATACCTCCTCCTATGTGGTTATCTAGTTTAGATCCCTGCGAACGGGACCTTACAAGTATCATAGAATATATCTAACCGAAACCATCTAACAGCATTTCATGAATACTCGAGGTCCTCGAGATCGAGTTCTCTACATAACGGCAATAGACATGGCAAGCAAATGAATATTTTATAAAAACCCTTAGGAGAGTAGAGTTAATTACACCACCACTACTTCTTGTTCTAAAACGTTTTTGAATCCCATCAGATATACATTGGATTTATCATAGAAAACTCCAACAATTTTCGGAAATATACTCGTACAACAGCGTGCTAGTCATTCTTCCTCTTTCACTGCTTGCGCCAACAGAGTAGAGGTATCCCTCTTCTTCTGCTTCCCTCGGCGGGTACTGCGTCGACTACTTTTAGAGCTGGAGTGTTCTAATCCATTCGGACGACATAACTCAGCCAGCGTAGTTGCTGTCACTTAATTCATTGAACTATGTCAATATCGTCGTATATCTCGTACAGCTCTTCGTTCCATTGACTGGGCATTCAACTTTTCTCTCGCAAAATCGTCACGCCGACTATCAGATGTTGTCATCGTCCATGCCTCTGCACCATATAGCAGCACGGGGATGATGAGTGACTTGTAGTCTTTATTGTTGCCTTCTCAGTCCGAAGTAGCATCTGTTGGCAACAGTTATTCGGCGTTGAATTTCGAAGCTGACGTTGTTGTTGGTGTTAACAGTGACGTGGGAACCAAGTCGCGAATGCGACGAATGTTTGCTTCATGACATAGATATTTCGTCTTGCCCTCTTTCACTACGGGACCCATTTGTTTGGCTTCCTTATCCAGTCTGGAGAATGCAGAACTAACGGCACGGTTGTTGAGACCAATGATATCAGTTTCATCGGCATACGCCAACAGCTGTACACTCTTATAGAAGATTGTACCTTCTCTGTTTAGTTCTGCAGCTCGAATTATTTTCTCCAGAAGTAGGTTGAAGAAGTCACACGAAAGGGAGTCGCCTTGTCTGAAACCTCGTTTGGTATCGAACGGCTCGGAGGTTCCCGATCCTACCGGAGCTTTTGATATTGCTCAACGTCAGTTTACACAGTCATATTCTTTTTGCGGGTATACCAAATTCTAATATTGTGGCGTAAAAGCAGCTCCTTTTCGCGCTGTCAAAAGCACCTTTAAATGCGACGAAGAGGTGGTGTGCTTTGATCCTCTTTTCAAGGGTCTTTTCTAAGGCTTTCCGTATGGTGAATATCTGGTCAGTAAGATTAGAGAAGTTATCATCGAGGTCATCCAATGATAGGCCTAGTAAACGTGCTGTTTCGAGAAAGAGATGTCAGATGTGTAGGGTTAGAGCGCATGCAAAAAGGTGGTTAGTATCATGCGGGGACTCGTTGAACGCTGGATATATCTGATATATCAGTGTCAATTCTGGATAAGTTGCAGTTTAACCTGCTACAGTATACAGAACGAAGCTGTGCAAGGCTCACGCGGCAACTCGAGCTATTCGTCTGGTGGTTTGACTCCAAGTACGTCAGTTGCTAATTTTGTCAGCCTGAAGCCACACCGATAAGGTCCAATCAGCTTGTTGACGGTGGGCTTTAATCTTTCACACGGAACGCGCGAAAGAACATTATATGCGGTGTTGAATGATGTGAAATGGAGTCAATTCAATTAGGAACCTTAAGGCAGTAAAGTACATTCTATTGAAAATTTAATTCTAATACATATGTGCAATTATTAAAAGAGCCGTTTCAAGCACCACAGCATTTGCTTCCCCCTAAAACAGCTGCTTGAACCATTGCAGAGTGCTCAAAAGGAAATTTGCTCACTCCCATTCTCTCGCATTCACTTTCAAACCGGACATAACCGCAACACGCCTTCACATCCAATTAAAAGTGGATTTTCATTTCGCAAATCAATTGCAATTCCGAATTATGTGAGATATTCTGTGGTAAATTAAATTTCGCCACTGCAGCAAAACTTAGACAATACAAAGTCGAAAGTAGAATCATTGTGTTGCGCTCATTTTCCCACAGACAAACAAATTGGAGTGGAACTTATTTTTGTTTTTGTTGCATGGAGCATTTGCAACCGCATTAAGACCTAACACAATTGGAGAACAACAAAGAAATTGCTTGGCTTAAAATTTATGAGCACCATAGGGATATGTTGAGCATGCAAACGTCACCTGCCTATAGCCCAATGAGCATACATACACACATGCACACACACCTACATACAAACAAGTTGTAAATAGTGCCGAAGTGGTTTGCATGCCACAAAAATGCCGCATAAACGAATTTTCGTAAATTTTGCTTGTAAGTGTGTGTTTGTGTGTATGTATTATATGTATGTGTGTGTGTGAGTTAGTATGCTCAATCACCCACCTATTTAATCCGATTTTCCGAAGAGGCCTCTCGCAAGAGAAAGGAAACAAAAAATGTAATGCTAACGGGATTTCTTTTCTGCTTTAAACCCAGCAAAGCCGTTGCAGGGCAGACCCAAAATTGCCACACACTCAACACAAACATATATAGATACAAATATATATATACATATATATATATATATGTAGTATAGTTAGTCTATATTGCCTCCACAGTAATTTGTGTATTGTCTCTTTATATGTATGCCTGTGTGTGTTTGCATGTACATATGTATTTGACGAATTTTGCTGCAATCGTTTCTGCCGCATTGCGAGTATTTTCTGGTTTTACAATCAATTTAGTCAAAAGCAATCAATGGACAATTCGTTATTGTCTTTTCGTATATGCTCGAGTGATTGCAGTTGCAACATGCAGTCGTCTAACAAACCGTTGGCACAGTAATGCCACAACAACACTCATCTATATACATATACAAATGCACATGCAATTTTACACTTACACACGAATACACACACACACACTCATTTATTTATGTAAAGTCCAATACTCCGACGAGGTCTAGTTTTGCTGGACGCTTGTATTGTGTGTTGTTGTAATTTACGTGCATCCAATTTACAGTGCCCGACAGACGATTGATGTCCAACTGGCAAATCGAACACTCTGTGGAGAGCAAAAGCGGGATCAGTAAAACTTTTCTACTACAGAAGAGTCATTAGGTGATTCAGGTCTAAGTTAATTCGCCTTTTTATTACCGTGCAGACTAGCTCAAAGCTTTAGAGAGGCAAAGGATACTTGTAGCTTTAAGATAGCAGGGTCAAACTTATTACATCGTTGGAAACTTTACTTAGATGAACACTTTTATACGCGAACCTTGGACTGAATTCAAAAGAAAGAATTCCATATTTTTTCCTTAAAATTATTATTTTTTTTTTATTTCGAAAACACTTAAAACTTTCGCTGTCTGATAGACCTAAAAGTTTGAATTCCATATTATTCAGACTATTTGTTTGGTCCTTTAAATTCGATTAATAGCCAACGGAACCTACATAACTGGTGATACAAGTTGAGGAACTATTTCAAAAGCTTGTTTTTGGCAGATCACGCGTGAGTCGTGTCAAGTTACTATGTTATTTTTGCTCAGTATTGTTATTTCATCATGAAACACTTACGCCTGAACAAATTGGTTTACTTTATTACGAAAATGCACGTTCTGTAAAGAATGTGTTTCGCGCGCTTCGCTCAACTTATGGTCAACATAATCGGCCTACTGAGCGTACTATTCGTAACACCATCAGCCATCTTGAGAACCAGCATTCATTATTGGATAATATTCGACCGATTAAACCACGTTCAGTACGCAGTGAAGAAAATATGGCAGCCGTAGCTAAGAGTGCACTAAGACCGTGGAGAATTGCTCCGGCGCCGTTCGCAGCAAGTCGGAATGACGTAAGGAACGACTTGGCGCATTTTTCATCGAGGTTTTAAATTGAAAGCGTACAAAATACAGATTGTGCAATAAATGAAGCCGCTCGACATTTCCAAGCGACATCGCTTCGATATATGAACTCTTGAAAAGTTACAAGAAGATCCAACGTTTTCGAGCCAAACTTTGTTCAGGGATGAGGCCCATTTCTGGCTTAATGGGTATGAAAATAAGCAAAATTTAAGTATTTGAGACAAAGAGCAACCTGAAGAGATTTAAGAGCTGCCGTTTCATCCAAGAAAAACAACGATTTGATGATCATCGGTTCTTAATTCTTCAAAAATGATGCTGGTGAGAACGGAACCGTCAATGGCGACCGTTATCGCGCAGTGATAACCGACTATTTGATGCCTTAACTTGAAGGTTGTGATCTTGGCGACATTTAGTTTCAACAAGATAGCGCCACTTCCTACATATCGCATCAATCAATGGATTTAATGAGGTGATATGTAAAGTATAGAGTCTATGCAGACAATCCCGCTTCTAGCCAGGCTCAGGATTATCCTTTATATTCTTACACTTTCATGAAATAAATTATAAAACGAGAAATCTGCTATTCATACCGATTTTACAATTTTTAACTAATGAAATAAGAGCTCAGGGATGTCTCAAACGAAGGATGAAATTGTAATTCAAAATAGTGAAATAATTAAATAACGCATATAACGGCTGTTTCTTTAGACGTATGGTTTTTTGGAGTTGGTCTCTTTGACAGCAGTTACTTGCATTGCACAATGTTTGGTTTTCCATTTCATAATGAATAGACTTGCTCTGGAAAAACGTTTGCAAATCGTGTAAATACTAAATGTCCAGAATAATGGTACATTTCGTACGACGCATCGCACACTAAGTCCAATATTCGGTCGACATAATTGCTAAACAGAGTCGGTAATTCGAAGAACCGTGGATCGGTTTTGCACCACGTTTACTCTAATGGATGATGACAGAGATACCGTACAGTGCGCACCGAAGAGTCTATTGCTGCTGTGAAGCAGAGTATACACGAAACCCCGAATGAGTTCATCGTGCGCAACAAGTAGAGTTATGCTTTTCCGTAAAGATCTTGTTTTGTAGGTAAATGAATGCGTTACATAATAAACAAAATTATCACATTTAGTGTGGTGATAATTCGCAAGCCATTGTTTAGAGGCCGTTACATCCTCAAGAAGTTTGCTGTGTTCTATGGACAGAGGAAATCATTGGTCCAAGTTACAGTCAATGCGGCACGCTAGAGAGACTCATGATTAATGACTTTTTCATGCCTGATTTAGAGGATGTTGATGTGAACGATCGCTAATTCCAACAAGTGGCCACTACCACAC
The DNA here is from genome assembly GCF_024586455.1 of Bactrocera neohumeralis. Lineage (NCBI taxonomy): Eukaryota > Metazoa > Arthropoda > Insecta > Diptera > Tephritidae > Bactrocera > Bactrocera neohumeralis. Next base: position 46,878,852 of record NC_065922.1, read on the forward strand.
ATAGCCGATAAAGCAATAAATTTATTGAAAAACACGTGTGGTGAGCTTGTTGTCTCGAGTCGTAGGCCTATAAGATCGTGCGATTTAATACCGCTGGTCTATTCTTTGTAGGATTATGTCTGCACAGATAAGCTTTAGTCGACTGAGGTCTTGGAAAAGAATATTCGGCGCCAATTGCTGTAAAAAGTGGTCGAAAGGTGGTCCTCTCAACTGAAGTTCATTCGAACTAACCAAGCGGTCACATGCCAAAATCACTTTTAAAACCTAATATAAAACCCTTTTTGCGAGTTTTTAAAGGTCATGACAAACGCCCATTTTCCATCATTTCTACGTTTTTATTTTCAACAGATCTTCTTGACGGAAAGCTTTTAACAACAGCGACTTACTCTTTTGCTTCCCCGGCGTCGAATCTTATTTGATCAAGGAATGACAATATAAAGGCAATATCATGAGAGGCAAACGCCCATATATCATTTCTACATTTTTTATTTTGAACAGAAGTTCTATGCTTCTAAAATATACACTTTTATATAGTTCATGTATTTTATTTAGTCTAAAAATGTTAGCCGTACTGAGAATTGAAGACTCTTGTTAAATTTTATTTCAGAACGCTAGAAATTTTCCTTACCGCCAAATATTGCAATTCTTTAAAGTAAACATTTAAAGCCAACATTTCTCAGTACTACACACTACAGTTAAAATTTAAGCTCCTCACACTGCAGAACCACCAATCAACCATGTGCTTCAGTCTTTCAATATTGCCACAACAGCGCATGCATTGCAACCCTGCCGTCACGTAGACACCATCCAAAGGTCAACCAACTACTTTGTACCGCCAACAAGACTCTGGTAGACCACAAGAGCCGACGAAACAATCATTCGCGACACGTGGCTCCCTATAATTTTCACGTAGACACGTATTTACCAAACACAGCAATATAAAAAAGTAATATTTTTGTGCTGGCACGTGCCGACCAACTGTCCAAAAGAACAGCCGGTTGAATTGAAATGGAAAAATATGAGGCATATTTTATGGGAGATCAAAGGTGAAGGGCGCGAGGTTGCAGGTTGTGATAAACCAGCTCACATACTGTTATACATACATATATACAAACACACTTGAGTTGTTATGTACCGTTAAAGTGGAAAACCGGCGAATTCCGGTGATCCAATATTTACTTTAATGCATTTATGTAAAAGCCCACAAACAAATGTAAAGGAAACCAATCCAATTTCACTCGTCATCGCCAGCGCTTTAAAATGTGTATGTATAAGTGCATATGCATGAATGTATGTATGTATAGTATGTGTTGTTCGGCGTTCCGCAACGTTTACGTTAAATACTAGTAAGTAGACCCTCTCCGATTCGGCTTCGCATCCAATTATATCCACACCCCACCATTGGATTAACAATGAAATGGCGAATAAGCGCCAGCATGAACCACGTCTTTATAAATATGTAAGCATTGCTATGTCTGTATATGAGTGAAGTGAAGTGAAGCATGAGTTTACGTTTTCGGCAGCATTTACAACTATTGAATTTTTTATAAGCACATGCCATAAACATATAAGTGAATACTCAGTTACGTACTACACATACATGTATGTATGTGTCTCCCGATCTCATGGCAACCTGCTGGACTTTTATCGCCATTATACCATCGCTGGCCATAAGAGACTTAATTTTCTCCTATTACAAGGCTAGTTTGATGAGTCAGTGTATTTCGAAGTGAAAAAATCTACTCCAACACCTTCCACTTGCATAATTTTTACGGCAGAAATACTTTTCGTTGTTAAAATAATAAAAAGTTGAAAGCAGCGAGAAATCTGAGTCCCAAGGAGCCATCTTGGTCTTAAAATTATATAACAAATAATTCAAGTAGAGGTACTCATTGCAATAGCCTTTTTTTGACAGATCTCGCGCGAGTCCTGTTAAGCTAACATGCTATTTTTGTTCAGTATTCTTTGACATTTCATCATGAAAAGATTCAAGAGCTGTCATTTCATCCAGAAATCCGTTTTTTTGTGATTTGTGGGCCGGTAGAATCATCGGTCCATGTAGCTTCAAAAATGCTGCCGGTGAGAACTTAATCGTCAATGGCGACCGTTTTCAGGCCATGATGACGACTATTTGATGCCTGAAATTGAAGCTCGTGATCTCGGCGACATTTGGTTTCGACAAGACGGGGCTACTTCACACACATCGCATCAATCAATGGATTTTTCGAGAGAACACTTCGATGAGCAGATAATTTCACGTTTTTTGGCATTTCTTGTGGGGGTATGTAAAGTCTAAAGTCTATGCGAAACATTTCGTTCTGATGCAGGCCATGGACCAAAACATAAAACGTGCCATTCGCCAGTTATCAGTCGAAATGCTCGAACGAGTCAGTGAAAATTGGACTCAATGGAGGGACCATCTGAGACGTAGCTAAGCCAACATTTGAAAAAGAAGATCTTCATAAAATAAATGCGAAAGAAAGTTCTTTCGAATGATATTAAACATTTCCCAGGAAATTTGAAGCTCCTGTGTTTTTTGTTTAAAAAAGTGGGGAATCTCGAAATGGATCACCTTTAGATTGCTCTCTGTTACTCTAGGTGATACATGGTGAGTTGTAGCCTCGGGTTATTTTCTGCTTGAAAATCGCATTATTGAAGGAAATTAAAATTACAGGATATAAAATGCTTAGTAGAGTTTGGAGCTGAAATCTATCATTAAAAGAATTTTATCTGAAAGTATAGAAAAGCACTCGATTGACAGTTGATAGAAAATGGCTCAAACTAGGCGCATGTTCTGAATCACCTTTATTGCTACGGCCTATGTGAGCGATGGTGATTTTAGGAACTCGGTCTATCTGAAACAAAATAAAAATGGTATATAAATCTAGCTAAGTCTTACTAGGTATTACCTGATAACACGAAATAATCACTAACAACAGAGAACATGAAATACACTAATTGCGTTATCTGTTGTGAAGAACATGGAACTATACCTCTTTGGCGCTATACCTCTCTGAACACGTTTACGAAATATCCGAAAGCCACGGTGCGAATCTAGTCTACGATCACAGCCCGATTAGGACTCAATTACGAACACCAACCACAATTAAGATTCCAGTAACTTTTACTTATAAAAGCTAGATCCAATGCAAACAAATGCTATCGGACCTATCGAGCCTTCCTCATAGCAAACAGTTACCCAGTAGAGTGCTCTAATTTCGTTTAATGTTTTAACCCTCCACAATTTGCTGTTGCAGTTAGCGGATAGCGAATGTACGCACGTGACCAGATTTTCAGACAAACTAAACGATTGAGTGAATGAATTGTGAATCCTTAGTGGTTTGGGAAAATTGAAACGAATTAGTCGACACAGACTGGAGGGAGCTTCGTTTAAAGCTTGAAGTACTTTGCTTGAGATTAAGCACATATTGTAAATATGTTACTAAAGCTTCCTTACATTCATATTCCATAAAAATTAATACTGATGACCACTATGCCTTAGTTTTGGACTCAACTTTTCCATGATTATTTTTATTAGTAACGAAACTGATCGTCTCATACTGACCTGATCGGAAATTTAATTCGGAGGAGATGTTGGAATTCCTTTCATTCGGGGTGTTTTTTACGTGGCGGGTCCCAAAGTCGGCGCACAACCCTGTGGAACAATTCCAGATATTTTTGTTGCTACCCAGATGATTCCTGGTCTAACATCGGAATTCGTGAGCTGTTTGTACCATATTTAAAAGAATCGTTTCTGGCCACATTCGAGTGAATGGCGTTCAGAGAACTTTCCTCACTTGCGTGAACTTGCACATGGCTCCATCCTCCAACTGACCCGCTATCATGCGACTTCTTCAATATTAGGGGAGAAACCTGCTTTAGAGGTTTCAAAAAATCGATTGATAATAAACTTTGTCATAATTCCATACGACGTTTAGTGTTTTTTCTATCCTGCCCGTAAATTAAGAAAAATCGTTAAAATGAAAAACCAAGAAATCGCGCGTCAAAGTTTTCGCTTTCTGCCCAAGCGCTCATATATCTGCTAGACGCTCGGTCACTATTTCCCTTCTAGCTTCCACAATATTTCGAATTCCCATCTATAACTTTGAGGACATATCCTTAGATAATTTTTAAAGAGATTTAAGCAAAAAAAATGTTCAATTTTTTGAAGCTTGTAAAACACTCTCCCTCCTTAAGAGGCAGCGGCTACTATGGCTAGGTCACATCGGTCGAATGGATGAAAACACTCCAGTTCAGAGAGTATTTGGCGCAGTACCCGCGGGGTTTCCCGCAGAGGAAGAGGAAGACATCCACTCCGATGGAAAGAACAGGTGGAGAAAGACCTGGTTACACTTAGAATCTACAATTGGCGCCAAATAAAGAAAGGAAGAACGACTAGCGCGCTGTTGTAAACTCGGCTATAACCGCGTTAGGGTTGGATACGCCCATAAAGAAGAAAAATAAAAGATGTTGGGATACGTTAAAATCTTCTTAAAAGTCTTTAAAAGGAACTCATGTTAAATATTCCGAGCGCTTTAGTATTCAGGCTGCAATCAGGTGCTGAAAGCCAAAAGACCTAAAAAGTCAGATAAGATATGCAAAAGTTTTTCATTCAACCGCTTGATTCCGATCGTTCAGTTTTATAGCAGCTAAATGTAATAGTATCCGGCTACTCCTTCTATGTGTTACAAACTTCGTGCCGAACTTAATATACCCTGTTCAGGGTATAAAGCATGCCGACTTACATATTCGCTGAATACCCCTGATTATATGCTACAAATCTCAGCTTTTCCATGTTGGCACTTGTAAATGAATGATTAATCACTTTCGCCATCGCTATGGATTCCATGTGAAGCATTACTCATGCAGCAGCAACTTGAAAAGCACAAAACGAAAAGTGTGTGCAAATGGAAGCATTGATGGTTATGCCAATAATGGTCAATCTAATATTCAGAGTCAAAAGAGAAAATGAATTGAATTAATGCGAATAACCATAATCATATGCAAACGGCAAATATGGGAAAAAATCCCACTTACGGACATTCAATGAGTGCTATGCGCAAATACACAGTCATACATATATATGTACGTTTGTACTTAAGCATGTGTGTAAGTGCTTGAGTTGAGCTGCTAATTGCTGTCGGGATTATAATGAAAGCTTCAACACTGAGGCATTAAAGCATGTGTAGTTGGAGTAATAGCAAAAAATAAGCTTATAATTGAACCCCGCACCAAAACACTTCAATCACCCAACCCAAATCAAAGTGATCACATTATTAGTCAGCGATAAAGTTTGTTCATGTAAGTTGGCAAACAGTGTGTGGTTTCATCAATTTTTTATTTAACAAGTAAGGAAGGGCTAAGTTCGGGTGTCACCGAACATTTTATACTCTCGCATGATAAAGTGAAAATAATTTACATACTTTTTTATTTTGCTGTCAAATTAATTAGATTAGATCAATTTGTGTACTTTGAGTATTGAATTGTATTTTCATTTCCTAATGTATGTATGTATATATTATACAGAGAAGGCATCAGATGGAATTCAAAATAGCGTTATATTGGAAGAAGGCGTGGTTGTGAACCGATTTCACCCATATTTCGCATATGTCATCATGGTGTTCAGAAAATATTATATACCGAATTTCATTAAAATCGGTTGAGTAGTTCCTGAGATATGGTTTTTGGTCCATAAGTGGGCGGCGCCACGCCCATTTTCAAATTTTAAAAAAAGCCTGGGTGCAGCTTCCTTCTGCCATTTCTTCCGTAAAATTTATTAGTCGGTTAACACACTTTTAGTGATTTTCAACATAACCTTTGTATGGAAAGTGGGCGTGGTTATTATCCGATTTCTTCCATTTTTGAAATGTATATGGAAATGCCTAAAGGAAACGATTTTACAGAGTTTGGTTGACATAGCCGTAGTAGTTTCCGAGATATGTACATAAAACTTAGTAGGGGGCGGGGCAACGCCCACTTTTCCAAAAAAATTACGTCTGAATATGCCCGTCCCTAATGCGATCCTTTGTATCAAATTTCACTTTAATATCTTTATTTATGGCTTAGTTATGACACTTTATAGGTTTTCGGTTTCCGCCATTTTGTGGTCGTGGCAGTGGGCCGATTTTGCCCATCTTCGAACTTAACCTTCTTATGAGACCAAGGAATACGTGTACCAAGTTTTATCATGATATCTCAATTTTTACTCAAGTTACAGCTTGCACGGACGGACGGACGGACAGACAGACATCCGAATTTCAACTCTACTCGTCACCCTGATCACTTTGATAAATATAACCCTATATCTGACTCTTTTAGTTTTAGGACTTACAAACAACCGTTATGTGAACAAAACTATAATACTCTCCTTAGCAACTTTGTTGCGAGAGTATAAAAATTAACATAAATAAATATTCGGGTGATTGGTTGTTTGAGGAAGGAGACCAAGATGATTAGCAGTCGAGTAGTCGCGCTTTAGCTATCAAACTCTCGAACACACAGTTTAGGGATGCATAGCTGTTTTGTACTCTTAACAATATCCACCTTTGGTACAATGTGGAGGCTATTCCTTCTCATTCTGGTGGAGTCCTTGGTTTTCGCGGACTAGGTGCAATGAGATTCCATAGCGTATGCCTTTCACTACGTCTATTTCCACTTCTGCTCGGCGACAACATTCGAATAATTTGAAAAAAAAAATTACTTCTCCCAATTACACACTTTACTCTCTCGACGATATTTTTTGATAAACCCTATGTCGATAGTGCTGAAAATCTAATATTTCCTCCTAAACTACATACATTTATCATCAACATTTGGAGGAACTGAAGTATGAGGGTAGAGCAAATGGCATCTCAACTCACTGCACGAAACCCCGTTTAGCTTTTTTTTTGCATAGCTTGCCATTGGGAACACATATAACTGAAGAACTTTACGACCGTCCATATACTGGAGATTACCAAGCCACAGCCAAGTACCTTGATATACATCAGCTGAATCGTTTTTACTTTGTATGCAGGTGCATTGAGTGTAACAAAATTACTTTGATGTGTCTTCCGGCCCATTGTGGTCGTTTTTCGATCAATGCATGCTTCGAATTGATCATTTGTTGTATGTAGCATTTAGTATTAACAATTTCACCAGGCTTTGAAAGTTCACGATATACCACGCCCTTCTAATCTCACCAACAACAGAGCATTGCCTTCTTACCGAATCGATTTGTTTTTGCAGTCGATGTTGATGGTTGTGCCGGATTAGCTCATGATTTTCTCCGTTTCGGATTCCTAAAATAAAACCGTTTTTCATCGCCAGTGATAATTCGATGCAAATCTGATTTTCTTTGATGCAAATCTGATTTCATAAGTTCTTTTTCGGTTTTCTATTTGTCTTTCATTCATTTCATGTCGCACCATTTTGGACTTGCACACTTTTGGACTTTTTCCATAGCTTTCAAACGGATGGAAACAGTTTGTCGTGCAACATTTAACATGGCTGCCATTTGGTTTTCACTCAAAGAAGCATCTTCAGCCAATATTTCTAGTAGTTCGGCCTCTTCAAACTTTTTGGTGGTCTTCCACGATCTTCATTTCTCACATTAAAATCATTACCTCTGAACCATTGAATCTTTTGCATTTTGCTTCTGATCGACCATGATCACCATATGCCTCGACAAGCATTCGATGGGACACTGCAACCCTTTTCTTCAAATGATCCCACAAGAATTCAACTTTTAAATTTAGCTAACCTATATTTTTGGAAAGTTCGCCGTTAGTGCATGCTCATTACTTATGTAATATGTTAAATGGTTAGATCTCGTGTGTAACTGCTAGAAACATCATCAGGCTCTTTCTTACTTAGACATTATTCTAATGCTGCTATTTGATGACAAGTTTGCTGGTCTGACGTAAATTTCGGCTTGTCTTTTCTCCATGCAGGACGGGGATCATGAGTGACTTGTAGAATTTGGTCTTTGTTCGTCGAGAGAGGACTCTACTTCCCAATTGCCTACTCAATCCAAAGTAGCACATGTTGGCAAAAGTTATTAAGCGTTGGATTTCGAGACTGACGTTGTTGTTGTTGTTAGTGTTAATACTGGTTCTAAGATAGACGAAATTATGACTGTACACAGTGACCTGGGAGCCAAGTCGCGAATGCGATGACTGTTTGTTTTATAAAGGAGATATTTCGTTTTGCCCTCGTTCACAACCAGACCCATATGCTTCGCTTCCTAATGCATTCTAGAGAAAGCAGAACTAACGGAACGGTTGTTGAGAGCAATGATATCAATATCATCGGCTCTTGTAGAAGGTACCTTCTCTATTCAGCTCTGCAGCTCGAATTATCATCATCAGCAGCAGATTGAAGAAGTCGCACGATAGGCAGACGCCTTGTCTGAAACTTCGTTTGGTATCGACTGGCTCGGAGTGGTTCTTCCGATCCTAACGGAGCTTTTGGTATTGCTCAACGCCAGTTTACACAGCCATAATAGTTTTTCGGGAATTCCAAATTCAGACATAGCGGCATTAAGGCAGCTAGTTACTCACGTCTTTTGTCCTCTCTCTGTTATTGTCTGCAAATGCTTTTCGCTTCCCTCTTCAGCTCTCAGTATCAATTCCATTCCGCACATGCTGAGGCCGATCATAATGTTGCGAGGTAGGCAGTATGTTTTCTTTCCACTGCTACACGGCGCTCCTCATCGTACCAGCTGTTCTTTTGCCTTTTCACACATTTACATCTCAACATATACAAATGTATATCCACACATAACTTTATAAAATAGTGTGAAGTTGCAGCAAATAATAGAAATTGGTGTTGGTAAACGCACGCACAAACTGTTATTTTTAATTCATGAGCAAACTTTGTATTTGCTCAGGCTACCAAGCAAGCTTTAGAGCACTTTAGAAATTTATACAATTATGTATAAATATATTTCTAATCGCATGGCGTTAGTATATTAATGCATGAGAAATGTAAAGACTTAACTGATAACCCTCAAAGAAATCTACTATTCAAAATCAAATTCTATTCAAAAACTGCTTTAATTTCAAATATTGAAGAATAGTTTTTTGCTAACGTATTTATAAAAACAGCGTTGCCCGCTAGAATTTCAATTATTGAAATTTTTAAAAAAATTGCAACAAATTGCACAAATAAATATAGTCACAAGATAAAGAACATTTTAATTCAAAATGTATAGCATAGTTTTCAGATATTTCGGAAATCAAAATTTCTTAAGGAAATTCATTTTAAATGTTAAAATATTTTGTGGTTTTTCTATTTCAAGAATTTTGAAATATTTTCACTGTTGCCAATGTGCTTTTGCAAAGAAAGCATCTATGGAACAACAGTCAAAAAATTCAGCGCTCATGTCAAAATCTCTCCAAATAGGTTGAAGCAGATCGACTTAGCAGGGGCCCAAAATATGATTGTGTTTAGTAGTAGATTCCAGAAAAAAAAAACGTATCAAGCTACTGGGCTGTCTCCGGATCGAAAAGTTCGTAACCATATCGATCATAATGTGATCGTCGTCCATCGACCCGTCTTCAGTACATATGACGTGCCTACGCACCGAGGATTTAATATGGTCTCGGACAATGCGCACCCGTCAACAGACACTGGGAAAATACGTAGTGGAGAAGCTACTATCACACCTGATAGCTAAACGGTTTTCTACTCCACTTGCACTCCTGCTCTCTGAGAGCACTCATCAGCAACTGGGGAACGGCATTGCAAGTTCCTTACGTACAGCTGCATGCGAAACCAATGGTGTGGTCGGTACCATTGTCGCATCGTATTGGAGAGAAAGCAGACAGACTTTGGTCGTAGATAATTTCGTTTATCCTGGAAATGCAACAATAACATTCTTGAAATCCAACTCTTACCAACAGTTGCAACTTTGGGCTGAGTAGGCAATTGAAAAGTAAAGTCCTCTCTTGATGAATAAAGACCAAAGTTTTTAAGTCACTTATTATTCCCGTCCTGCTATTTGGTGCAGAGGTATGGACAACCTGATGAGTCGGCCTTAGGAGTGTTCGAGAGAAAAGTTTTGCGGAAGATTTATGGTCCTTTGCGCATTGGCAAGGGCGAATAGCGCAGTCGATGGTACGAAAAGCTATACATAGATCAGCGAATCAAGAGACACCGGCTGTGCTAGGCCATGTTATTCGATTCAGTACCTGCCTATGGAAATAGAGGGAGGGACCGGAAGACCACCACTCCGTTAGAGAGATCTGGTGGAGAAGGACTTGGCTGCACATGGCATCTCGAATTGGCGCCAAATAGCGAAAAGAAGAAACGACCTGCGCATTGTTGTTAACTCAGTTATAACCGCGTAAGCGGAAACTACGCCACTAAAGAAGAAGAAAAAGTCTGCCTGTCCGTACGTCTGTATATAAACGAACTAGTCACTTATTGAGATATCGTTATGAAACTTTACACACGTTCTTTTCTCCTCAAGAAGCTGTTTATTTGTCGAAACAGCCGCTATCGGACCACTATAGCAAATAGCTGCCATACAAACTGACCGATCAAAGTTATTGTAAGAAATCTTTTGTATTAGTGAAAGGTGTTATAACGTTTTTTTCCTGTTTTAACACTTTTTAATAAAATGTCTTTGATTTCCTAGAGGGTATTTCACGGATTATTGCAATTGTACCATTTACAGCGAATTACTTCGAAGAATCGATTCATTTATGGCTGCTGCACACACACATGCATCCATAAATGTACTGACGCTTGTAAATGTGCTTGCTTTGAGCTTTCCAGCTCATTGTTTGCGTATGAAAGTGCTTGCCGAACCGCTTTTGTGCTTATTTCATTAAATTTTCAGCTCACATTCATTTCATTTCACTTTGGTCTCCTACAAGCGAATTCGCCAACTTCTACTCTATACTGAAACTCCTTGGGAATTGGATTGCTTCGCAAATGATTCACTGGCATTAGCTTCAACGCCTTTGCATATTCCCCAGAGCTTGCATGGACACACTAAGCCCGCACGCTTTCACTCATATTATTCTGCAAAGACACACACACAAACACAAACACAATGATAGGTGAAATGCCGAACTCACATTTATTTTCAAAATAATCGAAATGATTTTTAGGGCTAAAATTAAGTGGAAAGCAATTTGTGTTGGATTTCGAATTTTAATCAAAGCAAATTAAGCTTTGCGCCATTGTTCTGAAGAGATGTGAAGAGTTTGAAGAGTTTTTTCGCACGCATATGAGTAAATAAGCACCTAAATATATGTATATATATATTTGATATGATGTTGATGTTTCCCCATTTGCTGCTCCACTTCAGCTGTAGCTGGCCACTTTTCAGCTCAATTTCGTATTTTACTCGACTGGTTCAAACGAACGAGAAATTTTTAATTTTCCTTTGTATAACCGTTTTCGATGCTAACCGCTCATCAGACATTTATTTTTCATAATCGCTGGGGAAATTTCACTTTCAGTTAAAAATATAACAGAAAATACGCGAAAGAGTTTCAAAGAGCTTCGCCTGCGAGTGAATTTTAAAATGTAATGAAAATAGATAAAATTTATGAAATAGAGAAAAATTTAGCAATATTCTTCAGTCTTAAGTGCTATTGGATTTTTTATAAAATTTTTTCTACTAACACTTGATTTTTATCGTTCAGTTTGACAGCTACATATATGCTATAGTGGACGATATCGACAGTTGCAAATGAGCAGCTTCTTGAGGAGAAAAGGACGTGTGCAAAGTTTCAAATCGTTATGTCAAAAGCACCAAAAAATACTTTAACCTTACCCAACAAAGTAGTTCTACTTGGTCTCAATGCACTTTTGCCCACATTTTCTCCAACAGCTGTTAAAGTTAATTTCCGGAATAGCCTTAAATGCGCGTAGTTATTCACGTTTAAAGTCTCCAATTGACTCAAAATAATTTCTCCGAAGCGATCGTTTGAGTTTGTTGAATAGCAACGGAGCTTAATCAGGCGAACACGTTGGTTGAAATTTTGGCGGAATCAATGCAGACGCCAAAACCAAGAGTTTTCGGCCCATAATTCCGGCCTCTTTTTACGAATTGCTTCACGCAAACAACGCATAACACTCAAATAGTATTTCTTGTTGACAGTTTGGCTGGTCGGAAGGAATTCAGGCTTGGGCTCACCTTTGCCAAGATATTCGGCCAATTGATCGTCTGTTTCCGAGTCGACAGCATAGATCAAAGACGTATCACCAGTAATAATACGTTTTATTACATCCCCATAGTTTGAAAGTATTGTTCCACAGGCATTAACGTAACGCTGTTTTTCAAAATATTTAGTGATTTTAGAACCAATCGCGCTTTCAGTTTTCCAAAATGAACTTTCAAAATGGTTTTCAATGGATAACTGCTATACTGATCCCTCCGATATTCCAACGATGTCAGTAAGATCTCTGACTGTTAGTCATCGATTTTCAGGCACCAATTCCTTTATTTTATTTTATTAACGTTTGCTCGCGACAAAAGATTATCACCGAAAGCCTTTTCCAACATTCCACTAATTTGATTCCGCACACAAAATTTAATGGAACTTCTTTGTTGAATAATTTCACTCATCGTAGAAATCGTAATCATAAATAGTCGTATTAACTGACCACCTAAGTTAATCAACCAACTGTGATTGACCAGTTGAAACCGCTCGGGACATAACTTTACATAAGCATATGTTTTGTCAAGTCTAAATTTAGTTATAATCTATAAAAATTATTATGCAAAAATCCAAAATGTTATTAATAATTTTGTGGGCCCATAATTCCTAATATACTTGCGTGAACGTAGCCAGCGAATACCTTCTTTTAGCCCAAATACACCCGATATATTGGTTTTCGACTTTCTAGCTGACCGTTAATCTTGATGTTTCAATGTTCTCATTAGCATGATATGGTTTAGTGCTGAATATGAATGAAATCGGTATAGACCATGGTTTAAGTCCCCTATCCTCATATACTCTATATGTTCTAAACAGGAACTAAATTTGGTTGAGTTTATATCACATAAATCTCATTTAAGTTAACAAGGTTGATTTTAGCACCAATATCCCGTAGGAGAAAAGAATTATAGTAATAAAATTAAGGGGTCTACGACCTATAATATAACCTAAGTAAAGGATATGGTGTTTGAAAATAGTCAGGCAAGTTTTAGAGAGATGGCAAGGAAGCTCGACATCTTTCGCGAGTCCGTTCGAATGAATTTGATGAATGTTTTGGGTATGAAACGCATTCTTGCTCAACTCGTTCCGATAAAGCTGAACTTTGAACAAGCAACACTTCCAATTGAATAAAAACTTTTTCAACAGCAAGAAGTATAAATAATTGCAAGATTATGGTACTGAGGAAATCATTTATATTAAATTAAATAATATGATAAATTTAATCAGCTTTTTATGTAATTAAGTTATTTCCGAAAACATAATAATCGAAATATTCCGAATATGGAACTCCAATGTAATAACAAAGACACGCGTTGCTACTCATCCGCCAATAATAGGCAATTCAACAGCCAGAAATATTGCCACAAAAATGCACCTTATTAAGTAATAATAAATCAGTCGAAATGTACTCATAATTTAACATAAATTTACTGCCACATGCGCATTCTGCTCACCATGCCAACAAACTAATGAATGATTATATGTGGTCAGCCACTGCGTATACGTTACGAACAATACTTGAAAGCTACACAGGCTGCCTGCTGCCGCCACTTGTAATGACACAAGCAACTCGTAAATATGTACATAAAAATAGCAAAATAGCTCATTCTCAATAATCATAAAATCGCCTTTCATCCCCTTCACCGCGCTGCATGTTTGCGGTCATTGAACGAACATGCTTTTACCCCATAACGGTAATAGTTAATGATGAGCGTATGCTGTTTTCGTTGAATGTGTTCAAAAAAGGTATATTCACTGGCCACTTCAGCCTTAAATGCGCATTCAATCAGCAAGCACATGCGCTTGTGCCGCTCACCTGCTGTAGTCAAGGTAGAGACAATTTAAGTGGATTGCCGCTAAACCTATTAAAGGAAATAGCCAACGGCAACCAAAACGATAACTACTTATACTCGAACGTTAACATGTGTGTATTGGCAGTACATGCAGGCATAAAATACCGCTAGATGATGACACGGGCATTTCGTTCATATCTCCCACGCAGCATACGATTGATGGACCAGCACTTTTAGTCACTGTGAGTCCTAATGAAGAGTTAGCGGCAAACGATGCTATGCAATTCAATTAACGGTGAATTATTGAAGGCCATAGAACATCGCATTATAAGATTCGTGAACATATTTGTCAATTTGTATTCAAAGTAAGGAAAACTTAACATATTATGTATGCATATATATTAGAGTTATTCACAAAAAAATTTTTTTTTTTGGTTTGGTACTCGGAAAAATAGGTTCCTAGACACCTCTAAGAAAGCCTCTCCAAACATGAGTTTTTAATTGTAACGGGAAGGTCCTCCTAAAATTTTTTATTTCTTATGAATTTTATAACTCAATGAAAAAAAATTATTATGAATGATGAAACTCATAGTTTTGTTGGAAATTTACTGCTCTATAAAAATGGTCTCTTATGATTTTTCGATTAAGTTAAGCGTTTACGAGATATTCATCGTCAAACATCAATGCATATTAAGGTGGATCAAAAAAAAAAAATTTTAGTTTGGTACTCTGAAAAATAGGTTCCTAGATACCTCTAAGAAAGCCTATAAGTTTCATCATTCATAATAGTTTTTTTTCATTGAGTTATAAAATTCATAAGAAATAAAAAATTTTCCCAAAAATAATCAAACTTTAACTGTTAATATCTTTTAAACGTTTGGGTTTACGAAAAAATCATAATAGACCTTTTTTGTAGAGCATTTAATTTCCTACAAAATCTAAGGAACAAGATATTTTTTCAAGTAGTTGGAAGCGAGATATAAATTTTTTTATCTGATAATAACAAAAAATAGAAAACTGTATGTAGGAGGACCTTCCCGTTACAATTAATAACTCATTTTTGGAGAGGCTTTCTTAGAGGTGTCTAGGAACCTATTTTTCCGAGTACCAAACGAAAAAAAAAATTTTTGAATCACCCTAATATGTATGTATATTTAATATACTCTATTCAGAGTATAAAAATAAATCAATGGTTCCGGTTAACATATGGAAGTTGATATAAGCCGTTTAAAGCCCTTAAAAATTCATCCACCCCGCTCTTCTACCTCTTCCCGACCATCTGAGATCTTTCTATTCCAATGTAATATGTATGTAAGTACTTATAGGAACAAGAAACAAATATAGTCACTACCCTTTCCAAGCTGCTTATGGATTCTAAATGGGGGTTTTGGACGAAATTTGCCTTCCTGGCGAGCTTAAGATAGAATAAACAAAAAACAAATGAGGTATACCTCGGAAATTAAGGTGAACTATGTTGATGGTCCGGATCACGAATAATACTTTTACTAAATAGAGAATTATGAGGTTACACCACACACGAATCTTCGAAAAATAAATTATAAAAAAGTTGTGTTCGTTTAAGAAGGCTTAAGTCTAGCAAAAGGATAGTTCAATACGGTAGGGTTAAATATCAACCGGCAAAAACAACCGTTCTCCCTTTTACAAAGCGAAGATCTCTTCCGGGCGTAAGGCCCCTCACTCTAGGTGGCAGGGAGTTGAAGGTGTCGAAAGGGGTCAAATTCCTTGGCCTCACAGTAGACTCAACCTTACGGTGGAGTAGACATATGGATTTAAGACTCTCCAAAGTCGCCAAAGCACTCATTATAAGCAGACGCCTAGACAGGGCTGTAAGCCAGGTATCATGAGGTGGTTGTATACCATGATCGTAAGTGCTATTGTTACTTATGGGGCGGTTGCTTGGGCATCTAAGACAACGTAGTCTTTGGTAGGCCTTCAATTTTCTAAGGCAACGCAGTCTTCGCAACAGTGCGAAAATGGGAGAAATCGGACTGTAACCACGCCTCCTTCCCGTATAACACAATTTTAACTTCCATCTGATTTTTCACTTTACGATATGTAAATTGAGCCTTTAACCCTTAGCCACCTAACGCCGGTCACAGTGACTCTACTGTTTTTTATTTTTTAAATATTCCCGTTATTATGCAAGCTGCGCAGTTGTCCGTCTATGTACTTTTTCTTTTCTCTCGTCAGTTCGTTTTGTGCAATCGTTTTGTGTCAACACGTGTACCAATTCAAAAACTAGAGGTAAAACATTTTTGCTTGCGGTCATTGTGACCGACGTTAGGTGTTTATGGAATTTTAGTGCCGATAATTTTTTTGTGGTTTTATAGAGTTATTATGTTTTCGCATGATCACACATCGGTAGATGGCTGCAAGAGTTGACTCGGAGTCGGAAAGGAAGTTGCAATGAATTATGAAGACTGCAGTGAAAAGACGCTCGTGTAGACCATATAATTGATGGCGAATGTCAGCCAGAATCAGAAATAGAACTAAATGAGTCAGAACAATCGCGTGAGAAAGAAAACGCGATCGAGTGTTCGTCTTCTGACGACGATATACCACTGGCAAGGTATAGGAGTTATTTCGGTAAGAACCAGTTTCGTTGGTCTGCTTTTCCCGCGATTTCAAGGTCAAGAACTGGCAGCATAACATTGTACGAGACCCTGTTCAAACCTTCTTCAGAGATGTGTTGCACAGAAATTCAAAACCCCTAGATTTGTGGAATTTGTTTTTTAAAAATGATATGTTAGACGAAATTATACGGCACACAAACGAAAAAATCAGAAAAATGAGGTCTAACTATCAAAACAAAACATGTGTTCAGGATTTAGATATAATTGAGCTTAGAGCTTTTATTGGTACCGATATCTCACCTGTTTTATATGTTCATGGAGAACTGCAAAGAAGTTTGTTCAATTGGTACCTACGCTTGCATAGACGAAATGATAGTGGCTTTTCGCGGAAAGTGCAGGTTCAAAATGTTTATGCCAAAGAAACCTCATAAATATGGCCTTAAAATTATGTGCATTACTGACGCCACAACAGGGTACCTTTTGAATGCCTACATATACTTGGGAAAGGACTCTGACAGTGAAGGCTATTTTTGGATTGATAGTAGACAACCGATAATGGTTTACTTCAGTTGAGCTTATTTTTGAAGAAAAAGCAGCTGACACTCGTGGATACCCTTAAAAAGAACAAACTCCGTCATCGAAAAGTTGGTTCGTCCATTTTTGGATTCACGTTCAAAGCACTCATTTCCAAGATCCTAATACTAAAAAACCAGAAATGATGATATTTTATAACAGCACAAAAGGCGGAGTAGACATGCTGCACCAAAAATGTGCCATTTACTCCACTTCTCGGCGAACGCAGAGATGGCCAATGGCGATCTTCTATAAATGCTAGATATTTCTTGTAAATGCATATATCGTAAGCAAGATGAACCACACACAGGAAAAGGTACTTCGGTTTAATTTTATGAAGAAATTAACTGAAGATCTCGTGAAACCACATTTAGAACGCCGTGCATACCAGAATGGATTACACAGAGAACTTCAAGGCTCTTTCGCCGTGTACTGAAAATGGATCAAGTACCCAGTACATCGCTGGCCGACAACGTAGAAAAATTTGAAAAACGTAAAACCTGTTCACTATGTGATCCCAAAAAAAACGCAAGACATTCCACATGTGTTTTGAATGCAAAAATCCAATTTGTATTGAATGTTCCCAAAAAATGTGTATACCATGCCGCCAAAAATTGTGATTGTTGGCAGGTTGCAATTTTATTTTAATTGCGATTTAATTGCGCCAAAAACAATTTATTATTGAAATCCATGTTTTTAAGCTACATATAAAAAAAGAAAAAAATTTTAGGTTCGAATATTTTTTTCCTAATTAGATCTCATTTTATAAAAGTATCTACGTTTTCTTACAAAATTCGTATAACAATGAATAAAAAATGTTATTGAAGTATGAAACTTCTTTTAAGTTAATTTTTTGTTAATATTAAATAAAAGGTACAAAAGAGTTATGTGCGGTTTTTGCGTGTTTTATTATTATATTTATACTTTAAACACTAAAATTAAGTTAACTTTGACCGACGTTAGGTGGTAGAGTGTCTAAAAAAGACGTTAGGTGGCTAAGGGTTAAGATCATCTCAGGTGTAAAATTTGTCAAAACCGAATCATAACTAGTCAAAACCCCAGATACTGGAAATGTGGATCCCAGAGCCTATAGCTGACTTTTTACCAAAACTGTCGGTGACTGTGTGAGATATATAATTGCCTAATAATAATTTGTCCGGGCCAAACCTTCCCCATATATCTAATAGAAAGAAGTTCAAACTTCAGAATTGCCTTTACCATATATATCGGTTAATATACCAGATATCTTAGCAAAATTAACAGAAATTATAATATTTGATTATCTTTTCACTCTATTTAGTGCATTAATTGATATTATTGTGATAAAAATGAAAGATGCTAAACCTTTCTAAGGCACGAAGGATTCATGATCGTACGTTATTGAAAGAAATTATATCGATGCGCTTTAAATCCATGAAACACTGAGTGGTAGCCACCATATCGAAATGCTGTTGTTGTTATTGTAGTGGCATAGAACTTATTTCCTTTCGTATAAAAATTCGCTTACAGCTGAACTCTTCTGAACTTTTTCTCCATTAATTTACGTGCGTTAGAGATAAAGCTCCACTTGCTATTGAATAAAAACTTTACTGACAACTTTACTCCTTTCGTATAAAAATGCTACACAATTATGCCAATCCAAACCGAAAATCATGGAATTAAGATGTTAAGCCATCGTAAAAAGAACCAGCATGTTACAAAACTTTTTTCCGCAAAATAAAAGAATGAAATTAGGAACAACATGGTGACTCGGCAAGGACTGGAGTATATTTTCCTCAAACTTTAACTTCTGCACGAAATCCCGAAATTTTCAATTTTATATGCAACAAATAAGGATGGGCTCAGTTCAGCTGTGACCGAATATTTCATCATCTTGAAACCTGCCAGGACCAAAGCCGGGGAAATATTAAACTTTTTTTTTTTTAATTCATACTCCTGGTTCGATGAAATCGTGAAGGGAGTACAATCAAATTTGGTATTTTATTAAGTACATACTTATATGTACATATATATTTACATGCGAGGACACAACAATATTCGCGAATTTAAATACATGCAACACGGTCCTCCTTTCCCATGCTTTGAGGCATAATCCCTGACATGCTTTGGCCTTAACGCAATCGAGCGCTGCATTGAGATCACATAATCAAAATCAAGAGCATCGATAAAGTCAACGATGAAAACAACAAAATATAGTACAACACGACAGTAACAACAAAATACCAAGAAACAATCAAGATGCCAGAGAAAAGCGCAATGTCGCAGCTGAAAAAGAACAACAACGCCATGAAGGACGGCAGTGAGCAAACGAAGGATACAAAAAAAAACACAACTATCTTATAAAATGGCAAGAAAAGTAACGGTTGTTACAATAAAAAGAAACGCTCTCCACCCACATCTTGGTCAAACACAGCACAAAATGTGTAAAAAGCGTACAAAAATCACCACCCGCTTCTTACACTTCGCTTTGCTCGATATCAATTTCCGTTGGCCCATCAACACACTCAAAACGTAGCCAAGAAGCAAACGAACCCAAAGCACTTTCAAGCGGCATTTAATTTCCTTTATGCAATCAACGTTGGTCACGCTGCAACAAGCGCTGCAATATTATATTGCCACATTTTATGCTTTTTATCATTTTATTTGTCCGCGCCACTCACCGCTTCATTCAGTTGTCTCAAACGCAGAGCGCAGTCTTCATTGGAGCACGCAGTCTATGTCAATAGTGTTTTTGTTGTAAGTCAATTCTGGGTATCCTTAGTTGCAACAGTCGCTCTCGCTTTCCGAGTGCTCCTGAAACTGAATTATTCCGTTGCATACTTTAAGGCTATTTGACGCTGCAAATGACAACTCCGCGCTTGCCGAGGCAAAAGGTGTTTCATTGCAATGAGCAAAGCGCTGCGAGACTGCCAGTAATGGACTTAAAGCAGCAGTTCGTATGCAGAATCTATGATGGTAAAGGTGAAAGAGCGGCCAAGCCAGCCATGAAAGTATGGCAAAAAGACAATATTCCGACTCGCCATTAGAGTTTTTTCTAAGTATTTACCTTTTATGCATTCGGTATGGTTTTAATAATAATTTCATTTCATTTTGTGCTTTTCATGATAATTTCTCGCCGTCAATATTAGACTTTATTGCCGCAAATCAAATAACTGCTTTATTCATTTATACTCATATGTATATATATACATAGTTTTTAAATGAAATTTGGGTTTATGAGTTCTATCTCCACAATAGACACCTTATCAGAAGCAATTTGCAGATTTCACTTACATGTAATCCCCCTGTTTTCGGTGGGCGAATACACAGCCTGTTTAAGAGAGACTTTTACAAGCATCGAACTCAGATCGTATACTATTTTCTACTTTGATTCCACTAAAGCTCTTTCTTAGTTCGGCTCTAACAGAAAATTTTATACTCTCGCAATTTGAAGGGATCAAAGCCGAGGTATTCTCTCAGATGTCATATTCAAAAATGATGCGAAGGAGTTCAACATTCATTATTCGACGAAATCGTGATTGGATTACAATCAAATTTGGTATTTTAATTACAATATACATATGTACATATATATTATATTATATTACAAATCAAATGAGGTATATGTGATATAAACTCAACCGAGGAGGTTCATTCATAGCGCTATAGCCAGCATGCAACGAGTCCCTGCATAACAATATCCAACACTTTGCATGTCCTACTAACCCTACACATCTGACACCCCTCTCCCTATGGTCTGGCTCTGTCGAAAGACCACGTTTCCTGGTCCGTTTGAAGGTCTCGATGATAACTTATGTAATCCTTATCATCCTAATGGAGACCATGTAACCGTTACGGCAACAACAACAACATTCATAGCGCTAATCATAACGCCTGCAGATGGTGAACCCGATTTCCTAATCGATGACGATGGAGCAGGCGTTCCATTGTCCGACCATGAAGAAGTTCGAAAAGCAATTACCCGTCTGAAGGGCAACAAAGCGGCGGGAGCCGATTGATTGCCGGCAGAGCTGTTCAAATACGGCGGCGAAGAATTGAAAGGAACTTAAGTGAGCTCCGCCCTATACCCAAAAAAGGAGACCCCACAATCTGAGTCAAATACCACCGTCAACAAATCGATTGGACCTTATCAGTGTGGCTTCAGGCTGAAAAACCAACAACTCACCAGATATTGACCATGCATCAAATCTTTGAAAGGACCAGTCAAAAGAGAATGCGGTCACACCACATCTTCGCCGATTTCAAAGCTGCTTTTGACGGTACGAAAAGGAGCTGCCTTTATATTTAATAGTCAACGAGAGTAAAACGAAATATCTCCCGTCGTTAAACAGTCGTCGCATTCACAACTTGGCTCCCAAGTCACAGTCATAACATCGAAGTCGTAGATAATTTCGTCTATCTTCGAACCAGCCTTGACAACAACAGCAACATCAGCCTCAAAATCCAACCCAGAATAACTCTTGCCAATAGGTGCTCATTCGGACTGAGTAGGCATTTGAGAAGTAGAGTCCTCTCTCGGCAAACAAAGATCAAACTCTACAAATCACTCATCATCCCCGCCCTGCTATATAATGCAGAGGCATGGACGATGACAACATCTGATGAGTCGGTGTCACAAATTTTAAAGAGAAAAATTTTGCGGAAGATTTATGGTCCTTTGCGTATTGGCAACAATGAATACCGCATTCGATGGAACGATGAGTTGTATGAGATATGCGACGACATTGACATAGTCCAGCAAACTAAAAGACAGTGGCTACGCTCGCTAAGTTATGTCGTCCGAATGATTGAAGACACTCCAGCTCTGAGAGTATTCGACATAGTACCCGCCGGGGGAAGCAGAGAAAGAGGAAGACCTCCACTCCGTTAGAAAGACCAAAAGGAGAAGGATCTGGCTTCGCTTGGAATCTCCATTTGGCGCCATAGAGTGAAAAGGAAGAACGACGATGTCTACGCCAATAAAAAAGAGGAAGATCAAGATGACGAGATGAGTTGAATCCGTCCACTCCCCATATAGTGGTACTGTGAGGAATTGCTAAAAATACGACAAGTCCATGCCTAAATATGCCAGAGACATAAAACTTTACACCCTAGATGATGTGAGAGGGTTCCATTTATCTCTTGCCATTTCCTGTTGTTCCTTATACAACACCTCTCTTACGCAATGCTTTTGACAAACATATTGTCAAATAAATTATTCAGTTTCATATGCAATTTGTAGACAAAAAATATTTTCGCAGTTTTAACGAACAAAATTATGAAAGAGAAAACACTTACTCTTTTTTATAACGCCATCTCGCGTTGCTTATTTGTTTAACAAAATAAAAATAAAACTTTCCCCAGACTACAACAATAGCTGACGGCATTTACAACAAAGTGGTATTTATGCTTTAACGCTTTATGAGAAGAATAAAGAAATTGAAGGAAACTAGAAGAATAATGAAAACAATTGTAAATTAAAGCGGAGAAAAGAAGAACAATTGAAAACTGTATTCAACATAAATATTTGTTGTCTGTGGGTGGAGTGGTAAGTTAAAGTGGTCATACACGACAAACATGTGCGTTGGATCGGTATGTGTTCGATTGCGATTTACTCGTGTATGGGCTTGCGCGCCAACCAATCCATGTTCGCGAAAATGTTTGATTTTTTACGATTTTTTCCCTTAAACGCGCTTTTCTCGAAACACTCAAAATGATCCGATAATTTAACAATTATTTCTACATGTTCGGTATGTAGTCCATTTAGTAACCTCCCAGTATTTTGATCAGATCAGAAAACGAATTTGGCAGGCCAAAAATGACGAAACGAATTTTAGGTAAAATTGAAGTTTTTTGAGCCGCCATTTTGTAATTTTTCGATCGTTGAACATTGTACGGAGAAAATCTTCGAGCAGAGAATTTTGTTTTAGGTATGGGCCTAGGCATTTTTGTATAACTATTTAATTATTTTACATACATATAAGTTTTTTCAAGCAAATATATGTATATATAAAGGGTTGATTGAAATGAAGTAATACATTTCCCTTCCCAACACTCCTTGCGAAGTTTTATTAAAAAGTTCTATACATTTTCATTTCTGGCATTGTTTAAGTGAAAAGAGTAATTCTGTCCACTATATTTAAGTAGAGAAATTATTTACGACTTTGGAACGCAAAACAATAGCAAAATACATTTTAAAAAATTGCAGAAAAACGAACGAAAAATTAAAAATTTTAATATATTTCTCTCAATACACCCTTTTGATTCGAGAATATACAGCTGTTGGCAGCTAATTAGAAACGCTACATAGTTTAAAGTAAATGACGTTATTTTCCAATAAATCACTTATTTTTACTGCATTTTCACTCAATTTATTAAAACTTACGTTAAACTTAAACTCTGATAGTAAAAATTTTTATTACAAATATTTTTTTTTTTTTTTTTGAAGATTTTAACAAAAATGTGTAGAACCAACAATTTATGTGCGACAGTCAATTAGAAACGAAAATATTTTATAAGCAAAAAATACTGTTATTACATAAAAAAATTGCTTACTTTCGGGTAGTATTTTGTTACTTAACCCTTTTACTTTAATACTGCTTCATATCGAAAGCTAATTGACGTTATAAGGTTTTGACAGTGCACCACTAGTGTTGTTGCCATGCCGTCCTAATTACATCAAAAAGGAAATCCATATTTGTGATATTTTTGGTACCTACAGTTTTAGACATCAACTCAGATGTGTTCTCTTCAGGCCACTCCAAAACATTCATGGAATTTTCAACTAAAAACTTTTGTGTCAACTTTCCCGTTTGCTTTGGATTGTTATTTTGTTGGAATTTCCATATAACAGACAAATTCTTCCTTGGTCCATGGCAGAATGACTTTTTTTAGAATGTCGACGTGTTTTTCCTTTTTTAAAATTACATCAATCGTTTGGAGCGATACCAGGAAAAAAATCCCCACACCATGATTGATCCTCTACCATGCTCCACTACGCGTGAAACATAGCCAGGATCAAATTCTTAATAGATTGGTCGGCGAACATACCTACGACCATCAGGATCTTTGCGTTTACATCGCTGCAAACAACATAATGCTATTCATTTGTTGTCCAAGATCAATAAGAGTTGAAAAAGTCTACGCATTGTTTACTTTGAATTTTAGTCAGAAGTGGTTTCCTGCATGCTGCCCTACCGTGAAGTCCAAATTCGACCAAATGCCGGAAAATAGTTTTCTTAGATATTTGGATATTATATTCGTCTTCAGTTTTATGTAGAATGTCAGTGGAACTCTGATGGGCCTCTTCGGGCGATGCTAGTAATTCAATCGGTCTATTTCCGTTGAAGTTTTTAAGGTTTTTTCTTTAAAAAATTATATATAAAGAATATAAATAACGGTATACCAAAACTTCTAATAATTATACTCATCAGCACCTTACAAAAAGGGAGCGTTTCTAATTAGCTGTCAACAGCTGTACTGTCGCGAATAAATATTGAACAAGGAGCACTCCGACGAAATTTATCAAATTATCAATATGGACTTAAATATAACGTTAAATATTAAACGAATACCTTTACCAGTACCTAAGGTTAGTATTTAGCAATACTTATTTTCCAAAGCAATACAATTTATGCTAAATTTAAAACAAACAAAATAATAAAAGTATGAATGTTGCACATATTTTGCTTTTTTAATTACATACATATGTATATGAATTTGTTCATTCAATTTTACAAACATAAATATGTATTTACATATTTATATATAACAAATATACTATAAACCGTTTGAAAATAAAATGAATGTACATACATATGTATATATGAACATACGTGCTCACCCCTACCTTTTATGGCCTGCAAATATTTAATATTTCTGTCGATTAAACGCACGTCGGTTATTTTAAACGCTATGATCGAACAAGAAAACCCATTTAATATCACCAATATTGATCAATTTCTCACTAAATTTAGATTTTACTACATAAGTATGTGTATGTATTTGCTGCGCTCATAACGTGCATTTGGGAATCTTCGAGTAAAAGCACATTTTTCACAAAAGCATGCTGAAACATGTTTGCCAAACCAGCACTTTGTGCACTGCTTTGCTAAATTGCATTTGCACACTTTCACTTCAATCAATTAACACACACTTATCACTTTACATTCACAAATTCACAGAGTTATTAAATAATATCCAAAAAACTTCACTAAATTATTAATTTATAACTTTTTCACAAACTTTGATCGCGATCACGAACCGACGCGCACTTACCGGCACACGACAATAGAGAATGTTAATGAGCATGAACGAATCGACACACGACTATCAAAACAGAGAATGTTAATGAACAGGAATGAATCGACACACGACTATCAAAACAGAGAATGTTAACGAACATGAATGAAAGTGTATTAACATTCGGTCATTCAGTTGCACTTATAAATTTTTCCAGTGTTGCTCCACTGCTTCGTGATGAGGAGACAACAACTGCATTGTTGTATGCACAAATATGTAACATTTCTACATTGTTGTGCATGCTGTAACGAAATTACAGAGGATCACTCGACGTGCTTACAATAACATAAAACAAACAAATTACATTGCTCTATTGTGAGTTTGGCCCGGGATAATAACAGCAATCCCAAATAGTTTGTTAACATCAATGCTAATAAGAAATGACTGCTTTGTTTTTATGCTATTACAACATGTTGCTCGTAGATGATCTGCATAAATCGCGAATTTCTCTCCACTCTCAAATGATAAATTTCTGACGTATTTCCTTATAGTTATTATAATCTTTTACGTTTTGAAAATTACCCTTATAACGTTTTTCACACCAAAACATAAGTGGGTATCTCTTACTTTTTTTTTGTGAAATTTATGTTCCTTACAAAAGCATCACAATGTGTCCACTATATTCATTTTTCAAATTTTTAAATGTAATGTCAACATTTTTAAATTCACTGTTATATTCTACCCGTGACGTTCCACAAAAAATATTTTCATATCTCTGCAATAACAAATTTTGTCAAAACAAAATCTCTCTCAAGCACAAATTATTTGCATTGTGTCTATCAAAGCAAGCACACGAGACGCATAATACTTTTTTGTTGCACATTTTGTTTATGCTGCTGCGCTTTAAAAGGAATAAAGCACACGAATTGCTCAAAACAATTCCACCTTTTATTTTCATACGCTTTTAATACTGGATAATATTCCTTCTATCTGTCTGGCAAGGCAGTGCGACAAACATAGTAGTCGCTTAAACTAGTAACGAAATACATTTGTATGCAAATATGTTGAGACTTTCATTTGTATATATTTATGTATATACCGTTACGCATACATACACATGCGCATTTACTCGTCTCGTGCGAATTTCTATGCCAAAGGATGCGCGACAAATTTATTTTAGCTATAAAAATGTCTGCCATGAACTTTTCTCAAACGCACACACACACAGACAAATATATATAAATACATAAATACATAAATACATATACATATATGTGTGTCACAACTTACTAACACAAACTAATGCTGGCAAGTATATGTTGTTTTAAAATTATGCATTTGCTTTTGCTTTGCCCTGCCATGCCCGCCACATTGTCGTCACTCATACGCCTCGTCTTACCCAAAACTAATTTGGTTGAGTAATTTATGTTTATTTTTCATTTACATATTTTACTTGTTGCCAACGCCAACGGCATACACAGCGCACACATGCATCATTGACACTGTGCACTATGCCACCAGGGAGTGGCTTACACACACCCTGCACTTGTGGCATGCCAACTGTTGCAAGTTTTGTGCGAAGCAACAATTTATTTCTATTTTTTATGCTTTTTATTTTGCATATTTTGCTGAAATTTCTTAATTAAAGCGTGTTGCAAAACAAAATTATTATATGAGCATAAATAACTCAGTAAAAATGTTGCACAGACAATACTTCATACCAATTTTATGTGCGCGTAATTGTTTTTGTTTTTCTGTATTGTCCCTGTTACATTAAGCTGATTTCAGCTCTCTATTTTAGGTTTCGTTTTTTTGTGTTAATAGCGTTGTTATTGTTGTAGAAGATACTGAGTTTTATTTCAATTACCACGAGGTGTCTAGTTTATATATATTTTTACATTAGGGAGGGCCTCAAGAAATGTAATGAAATATAGTTTTCCGCAAATTGTTCTATTCAGGAAAGAGTTAATTGCACTTGTAACGAATTTTTGCATGATTTTTTAAAGGTGTTTTGCTTTATTATTGAATAAAATAATTTACATTTACCGATTTCAATGTAATTTGATAATCGGTGATTTAATTTAAAAAATTTGGATTCCTTGATCCCGCAGTTGATCTATAGGACGACCTCTGAAAAAATGTGTCGGGAGATGAGAAAGATTTGTCGACTTAAAATTATTTCAAATCTAAAAACAAAAAAAATATTATTACAATAAATATATGAATTAAAGTAATAATTGGAAATTTTTCTTTTTGACCAAATGATGGCTTCGCAAAAAAAAACTTAAAATTTTTTTCAAAAATTTACACTTTAGAATGATTTAAGGGGTTACATGGGTTTACAGGTTTTAAAAAATCAATTTTTTTTATTGTCTTATTCAATTCTACAAGACCTCTAGAATATTGACCTAAATTCGAGGCTAGTTAGGCTAAGTACGTCGTCTTTAAACGCGTTTTTCTCGAAACTGTGTTTTTGAAGTCGTTTGGAAAGATTTCTCGAGAACTACTCAAGCCTCTTCATCTTCATGAAATTGTGCACAGGTCTTTGAGATACAATTTTTAAAGACTTGGACGAAGGATTTTTTTCGATTACAACTATTTGAAAGAAAAATTCGCGAAATTTCCATTTTTTGTAAAAACGTCTGCCAAAAATCCAATTTTCAGTTTATTTCTTCGTCCAACTTCTAAGTTAAAGTTTGCACCAAAACTCGTATTTTTCACTTTAAATGATCCTGTAAGGAGTTATCCTGCCAACGTGGGCGTATCTTTTTTCCAAGGGCTCACCGGAAATGGTCAAGTTTAAAACATTTTTTCCTATAAATTTCAGAATTTTTTTGTTAATTTGTTTGTGTATGTTTGTAACAATAAAGAATACTAATAAAATATTTAATTTTTTATATGAGAAAACAATTGTTGAAAAAAGGCTGTTTTTACCCGAAGAACCCCTGTAACCCCTTAAAAAATTCACACTAGTTTGCATTCATTTTGCGACTGTGATGTTGGAGGCTGTTTCTTGCTGATGATGATAAAAATTTCCAAACACGTAAGATTTTTTTTGTAGTCAAGCGGTGTAGGCGTTAAGCCACCACCATTTACTAAATTGACAAAAATAACTGTATCACGTAACTTTTTAACTTAAATTCGTAATTAGGACACATCAAATACTCCACAGCCCACTTAGGACATCAGTTGTGAATTTTTCTTTCAGATTTGTTGAGTCTGCAATGTTATTATCAAACGCTTGACAAATATATCTAAAAAAGTCATTTCAAGTCCATCCCATTTGGAGAAAATTTCCTCCTCGACTCTGAAAACAGGGTTTCGAGCGTCAAACGTTTTAGGAGCCGATTGCGCGAAGTTACAAAATTCTTACAAATACACTAATACAATATGTCCGAAACTATTTGCCACATTAACTTCAAATTTTCGGAGAACATTTTTCAAGATTTTTGAAATTCACAAGTGGATATAATGTCTTAAGCCATATTTTGTTTCCCAAGTTACCAAGTTAACTCATTTAACTACTCCCTCCTCGTATCCACGCCCACATAACGCTATTAAACGAAATCTTATAAAGTGACAGAAAACTGGAGTACAGGGTCCGGCACTCGAAGTGTACCAACTTCAGACCGTTCGCGCAGCTGTCGCCCTGGAATCAGCTGTTTATATATTTGCTGAATGACAGTTCAGAGTATTGTTCACAAGCGTACAAAAGCATTTTGTCAAAAGTGAACGCAAAAAAGTGATCAGCGATGGAATTCAAACGTAATGGTGTGATTGCTTTACACTTAGCTGGAAAATCACAGCCAGCAATTGTTCGTGAGCTCAAACACCTCAATGTGAATAAAGTTTTTATTTATCGCACCTTCACTCGTTACAATGATACTGGTAGCATCGCAAAACGCCATGGAGCTGGTCATCAAAAGACTGCAACGTCACGTGAGATGGTTCGGAAAGTGAAGAAGCACTTGAGCGAAATCCACGGGGAAGTGCCAATCAAATGGCTAAAGAACTGAAAATATCCGACCGCAGCATCCGAGGCATATTGATAAATGAGCTCAAAGTCAAGCCTTACAAGTTCCAAAAGGCCCATGATCTCACACCGAAGAAGCAACAAGTTGCTTCGCTTGGCCGAAAGCGGTAAAATTCCGAACATTGTGTTTTCTGACGAAAAAATTTTTCCAATTGAGCAATTCGTAAACTCTCAAAACGATAGGGTTTACTTGACCGACCATTCATACGAGAATCTAAGTCATCAGTTGGCCACCGGGAGGCAGCACCCGACCACAAATAATGGTTTGGGCCGCTGTCACCGCAGATGGGCGATCTACAATTGTTTTCATCGAGCTTGGCGTCAAAGTAAATGCGACATATTATCGGGAAAGTGTTCTGGAGGCTGCTTTGAAGCCGTGGGCAAACAAACATTTCGGTCGCAAACCATGGACATTTCAACAAGACTCAGCACCGTCTCACAAAGCGCGAGTGAACCAAGAATGGCTGAAAAACAACGTTCCGAACTTCATTACGACCACACAATGGCTCTCGAATTCACCAGATGCAAATCCAATGGATTATTCTCTCTGGCCCATTTTGGAGAGCAAGGACCGAAGTAAAAAATACACCAGTCTCGAGATGATGAAGAAAGCCATTATCCGTAAGTGGGCCAAAATACCGGCAAGTCACATTTGCGCAGCTTGCGATTCGTTTTTTGACCGTCTCAAGGCCATAGTTAAGGCAAAAGGTGGTCATATCGAGCAAAAGTGAATTGGTCCTGAATTTATGATTATTTTTACACATTTTGTACTTTAAAATAAATAAAAATAATTATCCAAACCGAATTTATGGCTTTTTTAATTGGCACTTCGAGTGCCAGACCCTGTAGCTTGGGGTGCATATGGACTGAAAATTTTGAAAAAAAGGACGTGACCCCGCCCTCTAATACGTTTGATGTATATATCGCCTAAACTATTCAAGCCATTATAAAAAAATAGATAGGACAAATCCTATAACAACGCAAAATTTGAAGATGGGCGTGTCACCGCGCACATTTAGGTGAAAATCCATATCTCTGGACCTACAGGGTGTGTACCAAAGTAAAGTGAATTTTGAATCTAGCGCCCCCTGGTGCCGCCATCAATATGTCGACTAGTGCGTTAGAATCTGCTATTTTTATCGATTGTCCGGTGAGAATTTCATGACATTTCATAGATTAGAAGTGAAGTTATTGCGTTTTAAGTGTCAGTATGTTTGTGTTACCGGCGCGAAAATGAGCTTCGAGCAAAGAGCCAACATTAAATTTTGTTTTAAAATTGGTAAAACTTTTACCGAAACATTTCAATTGATGAAACAAGTTTATGGCGATGATTGCCTATCCCGTAGCAGAGTGCACGAGTAGTTTCAACGTTTTCAAAGTGGTCGTGAGGACATAAATGACGATCAACATGTGGGCCAATCAAAATCCGTGAGCACCGGAAATTCCATCGAAATTGTGCGTGAATTCATCAAAAATCAGTCGAAATCATCATTGAAATTCATGGAAATGGAATTGAACATCTTCAAAACATCGATTTATCGCATTTTTACCCAACATTTGGGCTTACCAAATATCGCGAAGATGAAGGAGACTATTTTGAATAAAATAAATTGATTTTGCCGAAAAAAACCATTTTTTCTGTTTTTTTTAAAGTCCTGTTTACTTTTGGATGCACTTTGTACTTTACCGATTTCAACCAACTTCAGTAAGTAATATTATCCTGACGCTCTTAAATTAAAGTGCGAAAATGGACGAATCAAATACCCAGATACATAACACAATTTTAAATTCCACCCTTTCACTTTCCAGTATACAAAACAAGAACCAAGCACTGTATCCGCTTAAAACTTTGCTCAGATAATGAACGCAAGATGTTTCATCTTATACCCAAAAATTGTCGAAATCGGACTAAAAATTTTCCAGAAGTCAGACGCCAAATGTGTGGACCCCAGTGCGCATGGCTGACTTTTTGCTTTAAATATCGGTCAATCTGCGAGATATATTATTGAAATACGGGGAAAAAGTTTATTTCATAATAATTGCGCTAAAAATCTTAAATGTTAATAAATTGGATAAATACTTCCTTTTGCTTTGTATACCTAATAGACAAGATTTTTGAATTCGCAGTTGACTTTATTGTATTATAATACATTGTATATAAGCCTAACAGGTTTATTATAAAGTTTTCCTTCGCATAAGTATTTCACCGGCTTTGATCCTTACAAGCTGTAAGAGTATAAAATGTTCGGTTACATCCAAACTTAGCCCTTCCTTTACTTGTTTCATTTAAAATATCAAAAAAAAAATATTATGTTTTAAACTAATGGCTTCATTGCGAAACTCTATTGGATAGCCTGCCGAGAGGTGAGCCCTAAATTCTATCAGCCTATATTTTAAGCAGGAGTCACCATACAAGGTACTCGGCTAAGGCGATCTTTTAGTTCTGTGCGAACAGTAAACACTGTTAACAGCTATAGACCGATAGGAAAATTAGATAAGACTCTTGACCTAGATCTTCCGATATGAACGTAATCTCTGTTAAAACCTAATTAGATCCTTTCCGAGTTTTATTTACTTTACTACTTACTTATGATATATGTTTTGCTCAGAATGGCTGACTCTTTGTGAATATCTCAACTACCATTAAGACTTATTTGGCTTGAAATTTTTGAGTTTGAATTTCATTAAAATTTCTTACAAATTGACCGACAGATGCGTTTTAAAGTCAACTGGAAGTTCGAAGATATTTATACTAGGCATATGGGAGCTCAACATATTTTGGTTTGTGTTTTGGGTATGAAACGACGTCGAGAAGAAGTCGCAAACGAAATACTCGAGAATATAGCTGAGACCCAACATTCTTCAAAAACATCATTACTTGTGACGAGGAAGTGAAAAAACCAAAATTCTCTGAAGACACTGCGGACACTGAAGACCATCGCTGCAGAGACTTATAACGAGTGTATGAAAAATTGGATTAAGCTTTGGCATGCATGAATTAGTTCAAAAGTCGATATGATCGATCGATAATTAAAATTTATATTAAAATACGTTAAAATGTTCTTTTTTTGCTAGGCCACGTAAAATGAGATCAGATGGTAATTTATGGCTATTGAACCTGCTGAACCTATGTCATTAAGTGAGGTAAAGAATTAAATTTAAGAGCAAAAGCTGCGAAGGGTTCCTTAAATTTTTAAAAAGTCTGCCACACTGACATAACTGACATGCAAACTATGTAATATAACTCTATTATCCCCTTAATAAGGAAAAAGCAAAAATGTTTCACAAAAACAACAACAACTCAAAAAATCTTTAAAATTTACACTGATGCTATTATAATTGCAACAAGCCACATCATTAGTCAGACACAATTTTCCACAGCACTTGCAACATGTTGCTGGGCTACCGCCATAAAAGCAACAAGAATGCGCCGCTATGCTGACATGTTGTCGACTGCGGGCGTGTAATACGTACACCATTATGATTGCCACACACACACACACGCACCTACACACTCAAACACCTAGGTAAAGTAATATGAATGCGAGGTTAAATAGCACTTCACTGGAAGTTGTTGTTGCGACGCTTGCAGCACTGACACAGCCACTTACAACAAAAACACCAAATGCTGCTGCATATTGCAATTAATTATAATTAGGTCGAAGTTAAGCTGATAGAGGTGGTGCATGGCTGAAAGCGCTCGCTGCGAAGTGTCCTGTCGGCAGTGTAAATATGTATGCGAGTTGAGCAGCAAAGGACTTCACTAAGTGAAGCTGGGTTCTTGCATTTTGTTAAAGGAATTATGCAGCACAATAGCGTAGACTCTTTAGCTTGGTAGAGAATTGGTGGTTTGAGGTTTCGTGGTTTCCACTGGCCTTGAAATCGTCTCATTCACCAAAGAATCCAAAAATTTAAAATTATAAAGAAAGGAAAAACTTGCAAAAAAATCGAATCGACTTCATATACTTCGGCTAGCATGCTCACAAAATTTTTACAGATATTTACTAGAAATTTTAAAGCTAGTAAACCACGAAATTGCAGAAAATGCTTAAACCGACAGCTCATATTCCTAATATCGGACTGATTATATTCATATAATATTACGCTTCACAAATACAAAATTATTTCGGTCAACTTGTATTGCCAGCTATATGCTCTAGTGACTCAATCTGAAAATTTTCTTCTATAATTTCACCGTTGCATTGAACAATAATCCCTGCCAAATTTCGTGAACGTAACTCGTTAAACACAAAATTTTGTATGGCAGCTATATACTAGAGTGGTCCGATATCGACCGGCTTCTTGCTGAGAAAAAGAAGACTGAGGAACTAGTATCGGTAATTCTTTTTTTCAATCTCCCGTTTATATGGAAGATAGATACATTTTTTTCCTAGGTTGGTACAACTGTTCTTCATTATGATGCCAAAAATTAGCGCGATCTGTCGACCAGCGTGTTTACAGCAGCTGTTTATGTCAGTCGACCTCAGCTCTCGCTTCGAATTTGTTTTGATGTCTTCAATTAACTCAAAACGGTTTCCCCGGAGTGGTTCTTTAAGTTACAAGAATAGCCAGAAGTCACTTGGAGCTAAATCAGGTGAATACGGTGCTTGCTGAATGATATTTGTTGACTGTTTGGCCCAAAATTTAACACAAATACGTTAAAATAAAATAACGTTTGTTAGTCAGTTGGGGTAATATCGACTCGATTTTACCTATTTTTGTCAGTATCACATACAAATACAATGTTCCCTCAGTTTCATTAAGGTACCTCCAGTACTATCTCCAATCAGTCAGTAAAGTCAGCCGGATGTTCGAAAGTCCTAATATGAGTTATATAGGAGCTAGCTCAAGTTTTCATCCGATTTTATCCATTTTAGGCACAAAGATGCCCTATTATGAGTAAAAGACGCTCTCTCATTTTCTTTGAGTTAACTATCTTATCGGCGAATATATTCGGTATAAAAGAACCTGAAGTTCGAAAATCTTTATATTAAGTATACGGGTCTAAACAAAGTGTTAACCTGTTTCAGCCCCTTTGTAGCACACATACATACATACTAATATTCTTCTTCTTCTTAATTGCCGTAGAAACCGCTTAAGCGATTATAGCCAAATTAACAACAGCGCGCCAGTCGTTTCTTCTTTTCGCTACTTGGCGCCAATTGGATATTCCAAGCGAAGCCAGGTCCTTCTCCACTTGGTCCTTCCAACGGAGTGGAGGTCTTCCTCTTCCTCCGCTTCCCCCCATAATGCGGGTACTGCGTCAAATATTTTCAGAGCTGGAGTGTTTTCGTCCATCCGGACAACATGACCTAGCCAGCGTAGCCGCTGTCTTTTAATTCGCTGAACTATGTCGATGTCGTCGTATATCTCGTACAGCTCATCGTTCCATCGAATGCGGTATTCGCCGTGGCTAACGCGCAAAGGACCATAAATCTTTCGCAGAACTTTTCTCTCGAAAACTCGCAACGTCGACTCATCCGTTGTTGACATCGTCCAAGACTCTGCACCATACAGCAGGACGGGAATTATGAGTGACTTATAGAGTTTGGTCTTTGTTTGTCGAGAGAGGACTTTGCTTCTCAATTGCCTATTCAGTCCGAAGTAGCACCTGTTGGCAAGAGTTATCCTGCGTTGGATTTCTAGGTTGACATTGTTGGTGGTGTTTACGCTGGTTCCAAGATAGACGAAATTATCTACGACTTCAAAGTTATGACTGTCAACAGTGGCGTGAGAGCCAAGTCGCGAATGCGACGACTGTTTGTTTGATGACAGGAGATATTTCGTCTTGCCCTCGTTCACTGCCAGACCCATTTTCTGTGCTTCCATACTAATATTAGGAAAGAAATTTCTCTGAGTTTGAATTATACAACTCACACATTGCTCGATATTTTCTGTCAAATGTCAACTAATGGGTACTGGGTTACAGATGTTAGGTACCTAGGAGCTTAAACAATTTTGGTTGGATTTGAACAATTTCTGGTCATAAAGTAGCAAACTTTAAAGGCATTATACGTTATGTTAAGTTGATCATAATTTTGTAAAATTGTTATATTGGAAGTACTTAAGTGCCCATTTCCGCACTGTGAGATAGGAATGTGAGAGCAAAGTCACGATGTCACAAACCAAGTTTCATTGAAATCTGTCGGGCGACATCCGAGATATGAGATTTTACCTGGGCGGGGCCACGTCCATCGTCCAATTTTTACTCTGGCTCCTATAAAGCCCTCACATACAATCTCGGATGTACAATTGTAGGCCTCTGCCGTGTTAAGTTATTGATTTATCGCGCTTTTAGTAACAAAAACAAAACTATTATAATATGTAACATGTTGCCAGAGTATACAAGTAACGGTAGTTTTGCTAATTTGTCCTAACTGTATGCATTGTTCACTTTATAACAAAAAAATTATTTGAAGGCTAAGTAAGATAATGATAGGATGGATAATCCGAACTAAAACTCCTACTGTCTTGTACCGATCACACCGGTACTACCGTCAAGTATTACGTCGGGAGTATGATTGAGTATTACTCATACGTATGTGATGAAGATAATGCATTCAGTAACAAGTTGCATTTACTGGACCCTACCTTGTTTTATCTCATAACTCACCTTGTACAAAGGTTGCCCCCAAACGCTACTATCTGCTCCAGTCATGGCTTGTTTGTCACGTCTTACTTGTCCGTTGCATTTTGTAGTTCTCTTCTACGTTGTTGCTACCCAACTCTTTGCTGTTTCATTATTTTGGCTGCTACTTCGCACACGGGTCTCCACTCATCTAGTGACTTTACCATTTGATATACTAGGTTTTCTCGGGTTGGGTCTATCCTGAATGCATTTTTCAAATTTGCCTGTCTTGTTCTTATTTCACACAATGAAACGAAGTGTGCTCTACATTCTCAATGATCTCGGAATAATCGCATATGTCGTTGTCTTCGAGTTTGAATCGATTCAAATAATGCTTTGAAACAACCTGTCCTGTGAGAATTTGGGTTAAATGAAAGTCAAAATCACCGTGCGGTCTATTTATCCATGGCTCAATGTTCGGAATTAGTCAGAATGTCCAGCGACCATTTCGGCTATCTTCCCGAGTTTTGGCTAAGAGATCTAGCGGGTATAAGCCCGCGATTACTAGATCAGCATTTTCAGATACCGTACGAAACGCGGAGTATACTCTTAATGCGCAATTGGTGTATGTATGTGGAAAATAGGCCGCATCAATACGATTTATTCTCGAACGCTTTCTTCCATATCTGGACGCCGAATAGAGCTACTGATTTTACTACTCCTAGCAGTCTCTTATTTTGTTTTGATCCGCGGGTATTGAGCATTAGAGCCGAAAAATGCAATTAATCTGGTTTAACGCTGCCGTCTGTCAATATGTAATTATTTCATATTACATAGCCTGTTCCCGAATTTATACTCCTTTCTAGTTATCGAACTATTTATGTATGTATTTTTTATATATTTGCATGCCACATTTATTGCAACATTTTAGGCTAAGTTGTGTCTTTGTTAATTATACTCTATTAGATAAATATCTGCAGTAAACACGCCAATTAGTTCATGCAACCGCATTTAAATGATCACTTCATAAGGGTGGCCACATTTTTATACCATTTCGTTGCTAATTCCATCGTTGCACATTTATTGAACTAAATCCTATTTGGTCAAAAAAATTTAAATACGCCACAAAATACCAATCATTAGTGGTTTGGTGTTGAACGCATTGCGAAAATAAAACAAAAACCAATATAATTGCAATTTGTTATCGTGCAATTAGTGCAATTGATTTCACAATGGATATGCATAGGCGAACTGACACAAAATATTCAATCCCATTTGAGGTAGTCTATACAGGGTAATGCGTTTAGAGGTTTGAGAAGAATAATAATTTCGGTGTTTCGACCTTCCACGCAGTGGAATTGGTAAAAAAAAAATGATTCATTTCCACCCTACCTGCCCTCTGTCTCATAAGTTGTAGCATTGGGAGCTGTAGAAAATTTTCCGTCCCACACGGCTAAAGACTGCGCATTTGCATAGATAATGTTCCAGTGCCTCATCAACATCCGCCCATGCTCTGCATTCCGCCGACTCCACTTTTCACCTTTATTGAAGGTGGAGCCTTAAGGATAAATGTCTTGTAATGGCCACCACAATGTTGTCGAGAAATAGGAGTTTTTGCCGAAAAATAGAAGTTTTTTGGTCTGTCCAACATCAACACTACCCTTGCCCTGTGTTTCCAAAACCTGTGGTATGCCTCTAGGATCCATTGCTTCAAACAACTCTTAAAGGAACAGTATGGCCTGAGGCAACTTAGGGAAATTTTGTCTCCAGCTGCCTCCGAGCGGACCATTTCATCTGCCTTTTCGTTTTCTTCTATTCCAAAATGACCGGGTACCCAGATGTTGCTAACCCAGTTACCTACTGGGAGTCTATTTATAGCCTGTTTGCATAACCTAACGCAATTATACTTGGTATTGGCATTGCCTTATTTGCCGCTTGGTTATCCTTCTTCTTCTTAATTGGCATAGACACCGCTTACGCGATTATAGCCGAGTTTACAACAGCGCGCCAGTCGTTTCTTCTTTTCGCTACGTGGCGCCAATTGGATATTCCAAGCGAAGCCAGGTCCTTCTCCACTTGGTCCTTCCAACGGAGTGGAGATCTTCCTCTTCCTCTGCTTCCCCCGGCGGAGTGTTTTCATCCATCCGGACAACATGACCTAGCCAGCGTAGCCGCTGTCTCTTTATTCGCTGAACTATGTCAATGTCGTCGTATATCTCGTACAGCTCATCGCTTGGCTATCCACTAGAAGGTTTATGGACTTTCTAGTTAGGGCAGAGGCCCACTTGGCACCCCCTGTTATGCCCTCAATTTCCCGAAAGATTGAATTATAGTCATTTAGTTTGAAGCTACCTTCTGTGTACGAAATACCACAAAAGAAGCCCGCTCCCGTTCTGATTTCAGCCTTTAATCCGTGGGCGAATGTGTAGATTTCGCCGTTGGAACTCTCGATCACTGAACCATTGGTCTATTCTTCTCTATTAGGGTATTAAAACATTGTGTTTACTTTCTCATCGGTCTTCCTTTCTCGGCCGCATTGCCAACTCAGCAGGATTACATTTACAAAGACCATGCCCGTAGCGGCGCCTTGTCCTGTCCAATGGCCTAAAATCATGAGACGAAGTTTTAGTCACCTTAGTACTTTTTATTGCGCCCGTAATCCCCAGCAAGCCAGTTGTACCACCTCAGTATGTGTTAGTATGGTGCTGATGACTCTTGTGTAGAGCCAATGGATTATTTGGGGTCATAAACCCTACTTTGGGGCAATGGCTCTTTTGAAAAGCAAAGAAAGTTTAAAGATCACGGTAGGTCAAAGCAATGATTAATGCCTAAATAAGCAGGAGGGCATAGAGACTAAAAACCAAAAGATAGTGTTTGCTAAATAAGATTAGAATAAAAAGAAGAATTTCAGAATCCGTTATTAGAAAAAATAATTTTGAAAAAAAAAAACAATTATAATAGTTTCCTTTCGTGAAAGCCAAGTGTGTAACCCTTTAAACATACAATGCAAATTGGACAAATTTCGAACAACCAACAAAAACAACAACAAAATTCCTGCACATTTATCTGGTTAAATAAATGCAGTAAAATCTATAAATAATTACACTATTATTGTTGCAGCAATTAGGACTCTAGAGAAGTCCAGTGTTTAGTTGAACTCAATAGAAATGATTGACGAGTTAAATAATTATACTGTGAGTAGATGTTTGTTGGTATTGCACCGATTAGTGGACATTGTTTATTAGTGCTAAATTGGCAACACTGGCGCGTTTAGTACAAAAATTATGATTATTGTTTATTTTTCGTAGAATTTAGAATTTTAAACCGAAACATTCATTTGAAATTCGAGCAGCACAGATTTTATAAATTTCTAATAAAGTTAGGTAAGCATGAAAATAATATTGTTTTGGGGCAATTATAATTTTTATTGACTCGTTGTGGGTGGCGTTTGAACGCACTTAAATTAACTCAAATAATAGGAGTGCTGTAGTTGTCTATAAGGAAACTGATGCATTGTTGTTTTCTTATTAAACAAACTCATATTTTTCTAATATCATTAAACATTCTCCAAAGGGTCGCTTGAGAGCATTTATACCCATTTATTGTCAATTCATTGTCATTTGGTTAGTTAGGTAATTAACATATAATTTTGTAAATTGAAAACATTTAGGTGTTAAATTTCCTAAAATCGCTCAATTATACTATTATTTGTCTGTTGGTCAATTTAGCTCTTAGTTGTTCAACTAAAAGTCACTTTGTCACATATTTATTCAATTAGTAGTTAATTTAGAGCTTAATTGTTCAATTAGGCTTCTGTTTGGACATAGTATAAAATGATATGGCAAGGTACTGTTGTTTGGAACTAGTAAAGCCCTTGTGAAATGATGATGGAAAAGAGAAAAATGAAGTCACTTTGCCGGAAGAAGACTTGCAAGGAATTAGCGAAGGTAAAATATAAGAAAATCTAACCTTTCCGTAAAGCAAATAACCCCAAATTCGTCATTGATGGTTTTCAGCTAATCTTCTTCATTTTAACTCCTTTTCAATTGACTTGAAGTAATTTTGGTTTTTTAATCGAAATTTTTGCTGACAACTCGAATATTATATTTTTACGACACTTTATTGTATATTTGGGGTACTCACAACGTCACATAAAGCATCGTAAAATCATAAAATCATAAATTTTTATACTAGTTTAAAAAATTTGTTGTTGGATTGCGTACTAAAATAAGTTTAGGTAAATACAACGCTGAACGTTATGTATCGTTATAACTTATAACTTTATAAGACTATGTGAAACCCCTGTTATGTTCTTATTCAAAATTTGTAAAACATGGTCACTTTACCCTCGTTGCGGCACGTCTTCCCATTATCCAATCGCCAAAATTTTTTGCAGAACATAATATTATACTCTAATGCAACTTTTGGGGGGGTGTGATGCCCTGTACGCTATATTTTTTTTGCTAATGCTTATTCATGAACTTCAATTTCTGCACAAAAGTTGAATAATCGTTTTAGTTGACACCCACTGACACCATAAGAATTCATTCAACATATCGCTTAATTGAGTTTCAAAAGAAGAGTAGCGAAAAAAATTTTGTATCGGATAAGCTAGTGAGCGAAAATTTCAAAAAAAAAAACAACGTATGTAGAGTCAAAACCGTGGATAGAGCGGCTAGTTCAAACAATATCGTAGTACTTATAATTATTTTAAAGTTTAGTCTATGACAAGTTCCATCTGACCAGTTGACAACGAAATCAACAAACAAACAAAAACAATTTTCACAAGAGGAAGTAGCAAAAACAATAACAAAAAAGTAACGCGAAATTGTAAATAAAACACAAAATATTTAATTTTTCATCAATATTTTTTTCGTCGTCTTCAAAGTAATCCTTACCAGATGCAATACACTTATGCCAACGATTTTTCCAGCCATCGAAAAACTTTTCATAAGCACTTTCTGGGATGGCCTGCAGCTCCTTCAGCGAATTTTGTTTTAGCTCTTCGATCGACTGAAAACGAGTTCCACGGAGCGGTAATTTCAGTTTGGCGAACAAGAAAAAAGCACACGTAGCCAAATCTAATGAATTGGTCGATGGTATTCATTCCGTGTTTGACTTTAAATGCGGTCACAATCGTGGCTCCGGAACAAATTCATGCTCAGTCATGTCAAGTCAAGCTCAGAAACCCATGTCTCTTCGGCAGTTGTAATGTTAAAAATGGATAAAAACGAGTCAATAGTCTGAGCCTATATACCTAATTAGAAATTTCCGAAATTTCGGTTGATACAGTGATTTCCGGCTTTCCAGTTATGTTTTAACAGATCATTTAGACCCATATGCGTGATATTTTATTGTTTTTAACTACTATCGACAACCATGTATGATTTATGCTTAATAACCATAATAGCATTGAAAGAGGGCAGCGTTAATCCCGATTAACTGAACTAATCCGGATTAATTCAGGAGTTAGTGAAGATAACTCCGTTGCTAACTCCCATTTAGTTCTCAAAATTTTAGAGTTAGTTGCATTTTCGTTGGCAACGTGGTTAAAAATGGCCAATTTTATTCTATTATGAATGAGAAACAAGCAACACTGACAGCTGTATTATGTTAAGATGCAGTTTTAAAACTATCGTGTTGATGTAATAAAAAATGGTTTTGTAAAAATTGGTCGGCTAACAACCGAAATGTTTATCTTCTATTCATTTTTATTGAAAATATTACAAAAATGACTATCAGCTGTTTGCGAGAGTTTCAAACTCACATAGCTGCCGTCTGTCACCTACAAATTTGGATCTGGTTAAGTGCGCAGTTAATGCGGATTAACGCTGCCGTCTGTCGAGACCATAAGCTTTCAAATCGATTCGGCCACTGATCAATAGCAGCACGTACAGTTTCTATTGGTATTGACGACGCTGTTCGAACCAAAGATTTTTTGAGACTTTCCGAATTTCTGTGAGGACGATATTCTCCAACTCTAACCACAAACTGTTGTCCAATGGATTCAAATCTGCACTTCTAGGTGGCCAATCTTCTGTTGCTATGAAACCAGGAATATTGATTTTTAGCCACTGCTGGAGGATTTTTTCCTTATGTGCTGAGGCAGAATCCAATGAAAGATTCCATGAAAGAGAGTATTGCTTAACTGCTTAACCATGTCTTATAAAACAACCTGTTTGTACTCTTTTTAACTCAGTTCAAAGCCCTTTTCATAGAAGTGAAGATGTGTAACTCCTTTATAGGAGATTCGCCATCAAACCATTACAGCAGATGGATGGTGGGACCTTGGAATAACATTTTTTTAATTTTTCGTGATTTTTGTTGCTTATTAAAAAATTCTCCAACATTGAAAATTTACTCATCTGTAAAAAAGATACTTTCATGACAATTGAACATTTGCTTGAAGTGTGTTGTCAGAAGATGATAATTATCATTCTGTCATTCTTTGTAGTTTATTTTTTGAAGATTATCTCTTTCAAATGTTGGTCACGGCTACGTCTCAGATGTTCCATCCGTTGAGTCCAATTTTCGATGACTCATTCGAACATTTTGTCCGGTAACTGCCGAATGACACACGTGATGTTTTGCTCCAAAGCCTGAATCGAAGCGGAATTATACATATGTATGTATAGACTTTAGATTTTACATATCTCCAAAGGAAAAAGTCTAACGTTGTGATATCACATGATCTTAGTGGGCAATCGACCGTCCCAAAACGTGAAATTATCTGCTTATGAAGTGTTCTCTCCATTGATTGATGCCTTGTTGTAACCAAATATCGCGAAGATCACGAGCTTCAATTTCAGGCATCAAATATTCGGTTATCATGGCGCCATAACGGTCGCCATTGACTGTTACGTTCTCACCGGTATCATTTTTGAAGAAATATAAACCGATGATTCCACCGTTTCGCAAAACACACCCAAACGTTGTTTTTCCTGGATGAAATGTCAGCTCTTGAATTTTTTTCATGTTGCTTCTTGTCCCAAATGCGGCAATTTTGCTTGTTTACATACCCATTGAGCAAGAAATGGGCATCATCGCTGAGCAAAATTTGGCTCAAAAACGTCGGATCTTCTTGGAACTTTTCAAGAGCAATATTTCGTATTCTTTCAATTTAAGATCACGACGTAAAATGCGCAAAATCGGTCCATACGTCTGTCCGAGTTCCTGTGACCGGGGCGAATCGACTCTCCACTGTCTTCGTGTACACTCTTCGCTAAAGCTGCTATATTTTCTTCACAGCATGCTGGACGTGGTCTATTCGGTTGATTATTATGCAATAATGAATGCTGGGTCTCAAGATGGGTGCCGGGTTGCGAATAGTACGCACAGTAGGCCGATTATGTTGACCATAAGTTGAGCGAAGCGCGCCAAACGCACTCTTAACAGAACGTGAATTTTCGTAATAAAGTTGAACGATTTGTAAACGTTGTTCGGGCGTAAGTCATTCATGATGAAATGTCAAACAATACTGAACAAAAATAACAAGACAGTTTGACACGACTCACACGTGATCTGTCAAAAAATACTATTGAAAAAAGTACCTCTGCTTGGATCACCTGCCCGTTATTTAGAAGAAAATAAATGTTGAACTTCCGTAAACCAATTTCTGTGGAGGCATATAGCCTGAACTCTCTTTTTATATTACGGTTAAAAGTGATACCAAAGTTTAAGAGGAACGCCAATTTGACTTTTAGGAAAAGAGAGTACTATGTTTTTTTATGATTTTGCCTTGCTATAAGTAATTTGCGTTGCAATCAAGAAAAATATCAATTATTGCATCCCATCATCAGCAAAAAGCTTCAGTGAACGCGTAAAAGAGGAAGCATGTCTTGTTGCCTCGCTTCACTGAGACTTCAAGCGGTGAAAAAATAACCACTACAATTTCTCGCAGTGTAAAGATAATCGCAATCAAAGGAATGCAGCCAAAAAGCAACAATAAAGCATTTATTAAGAAAGAATATACGCGCTTGTTTGTGTTATAAATAAAAGAAATCTTCAAGAAAATAATCTTTTAAGCTTAATTCTATAGAAATTTACACAGCGACGGGGACAAACCGTTGCCCACCGCCCACCGCGCGCAACAGCTGATGCCAGCAACACTAACAGCGGTAACAACAACAGCAAAAATCAAGTTAGACCGCATGAGCGCCAGAGCTCCACACCGCAGCCGGAGTCAACAAGAGTTGGTGGGAGGGGGCAGCGCCACAGCGGCAGAGCTGCAAAGCGGTAGCAATGCAAAGGAGATTTCTTCATTGTGTGCTTATTACGCTCAGCTCTATATGTAGATATATGTATGTACGTATATTATATGAGTGTACCGCTTTGCGATCTGACAGTCACCGCGAAAGTGCAATTAACACGAATTCGCCAACAAGCAGCGGCGCGACTGCGGCTGAGCGGCGGCGCAGCGTCGAAGAACAATTAAATTGGATAACCGGTTCCAGCGTGCGGTTCATAGTACACACACTTGAGTGTATGTGTGTATATGCACAGTGCAAAGTTTGTTGCTTTCAAGCCGTGAGTAATATGTGTGCACGAGTGCGTATGTATGTACACGGCGGTGCATAAGTGGAGCGGTAGTGGAAATAAGCTAAATATCTGTGATAAAAAAATCATCATTGTGTGAATATGGCTGTGGTGTGGAAAATATGCGAAATTAGAAGAATGCTAGCAGAAAGTACTTGAAAAGCGCTACTTGCAATTGAAATGAGAAAAAAAAATTAAAAACTCTCTAAAGTGCTAAC
The DNA here is from genome assembly GCF_024586455.1 of Bactrocera neohumeralis. NCBI lineage: Eukaryota > Metazoa > Arthropoda > Insecta > Diptera > Tephritidae > Bactrocera > Bactrocera neohumeralis. The sequence continues at coordinate 46,923,544 of NC_065922.1, forward strand.
TCATACGAGGTCTATTCTTTAAGTCAGTGACTTTTGACTTTGTATCCCCTGAACTTGGTGTTAAGCTTGCCAAGGAGATTGGAGACAGAGTCTGTCAGTTTTGGAGATATCAAACTGAATTTTTGCACCCGTCATTTTCTGTCTAAAAAGCTCCTTTTTGTCGGAATTGCCGATATCCGACCACTATACCATATACATAGCTGCCATAAAACTTATCGATCAAACCCAAACCCTGGAATGGAAAACTTTCTATTTTACAAGATATCTTCACGAAATTTGATATAGATTATTATTCAAGCCAACACTGCAATGTCCGAACATATTGTTCAGTTGGAAGCACTATTGCATATAATTGCCATAAAAGCTTACCAATCATAGTCAGGATCAAGATCTTTTTATAAGCATTTCTATTAGAAATGCACCTATAAAGGCAACGTATTTAGTAACTTCAATATAACCGAAGCAAACGTTTTTGTTTGTTTTATATTGACTTGAGCAAATGTTGACAGTTTTGGGGGAATAAAATTCGATTACGATTGAGAAGAAGCTCGGCAGAAGCGATCATACTCTTGTGGAGAGGTTCACTTGTAGAGAAGTTCTAGCTTTTGACCCTTCAGACTGCTCTTGGTTTTTCCTGCACCTCCAATTCCTGTAGGACAAGTTAAGTAGCCAAGATCTCTTCTATTCCGAGATCTTGTTGCAGTCCGCGGGGTGGCGCTTCTTGAAACGAAGGAACATGCTTATCACGCCGTCTCACTGAACCTCGCGTACAGAAGATTCTCGGTCGCCTTTTTGATTTGGAAAATGTAACTTTGGCCTGGATCTTCGTTGATGGATTTCGTCGGTTTCCTTCGCTTTGGGCTCCGATAGAATACCCCAGCGGTCTACCACCTCCAGCTTTGCTGCTTTCCACGGGTTTGGAAGCGTTCTGACCGCTTCCCTTACCCATGTTAACGTCGGGTCGTCATTGCATTTTAAAATTTTGACACCGCTAAGCCATCCTGCTCCATCAATTGCAGGCATGGGTGCTCTCCTTTTTCGGGAAGAAGGCTTCCAATAGCTTCATTTCCACTATTTTCCACCGCTCCTGTGACATTTGTCCCAGCGGTTACTGCGGTCTCTGACGCGACGGTCAAATGCCGTTTCGCAATCTCATTGGCCGCCGCCGCTGCCTTGGACGCTGTCGGTTTGTCGTCCGCGTGCTTGACATCTAACTTCCCGGCGTCGTCTTTGCATTTACCTCTTTTCACCAATGTGCTTCTCAATGTGTTAAGCATACCGTGGATCCGAGACAATACACCAATTACGAGTGGCGAAGTGTGCCCGACCGTTCTTCACCTTCTCTCTAGCCCAAGCCAGCCGTTTCACCTCTTCTCCCTTCAGACCGTCGCTTTGTATCTCGCTTTTGCCTTCAATCTCTCCTTGCTTGGATTCTTCAGGGCCCTCTTTTGTTGCCAAACTTGGAACCCTCGGAGAGTGAAGAAGTTCATCTTCCCTTTCCGCGTGCGAGCATAAACAAATGATAACTTTCAGTAAAATAATCGATACTCTTCAGTAATATCCACACAAATCATTAACTACTCCAATTAAATATGTATGATCCAAAAACATGTCTTTGTGACAAGCTGAAACAAAATATGGTTTCCAAAATGTTGAGAGGGCAGATAATGTAAAGTTTGAGTAAACACCCATTATTCTCACAAATCTTTTTTTGAGTTTTCTTTCAATTCGGTTTTAAATCTGTATCCGGGAAAACAGTGAATTCTGCAAGACGGCAGTGAAGCAAGGTCTAAGAACATAATCTAGATCTAACATCAACATCTAAAACATTAATGTATTTATATTGCTTTACAATCTAATGTTTTGGCTTGGCATGAATTCTGGGATGGAGCCTCGGTGATGAAACGACAAACATATGATTTGTTGCTAGAAGGAAGATAGCAATACAGGAATCCTAAGTAATAGGCATTAAGCTGCCATTGAGCAATCTAAAAGTCATCAATATAAGGATTAATGCTTTCGTAACCGTTTTGAGACTTATGCTATATCGAATTCAAACAGTGCGGATAAAAATCCTACTAAAGGTCATGAACTGAAGTTTTCGGCAACAGCTTTTCTGGTAGTCCGATACAGTCTTCAAAACGTCTCAAGCTTGGCTAAACTGAGAGCACTTAAAGGAATAAATACACCTCTGCCTTCGTCAAAATAAAATTATGATTTGTGCTTGAACAAAATGCTCAATCTACAAAGCTTGGACTAGATTAGAGCTCAAGTTTTAGGCAGTGCATTCTATAGCAAGAAATCTAAACGTGAAATCTTCGAAAGGAACACATAGAGTCAAAAAGTTTTAGCAAAGTATATATCATATTAAACATAAATCTGCCTTTAGAAATAAAGAGGTTGGCTTTTCAAGCAGATATTCACCGACTTATCAAACTGCGCTCGTGCACACATATATCTATGAGAATCTAGGCAAGGGCAATAAATGCGCGAAAGTGATAAATGAGACCAACAAACAGGCTATGAGCACGTACAAAAACAAAAACTTGCAAATTCGTAATAGAAAAGCGAAAATATTTTTGCATTACAAATTTTCATTTCAGAATTGAGTTCAAATTGCAAAGGCACAACGCGCGCAAACGAAACCGACCGCGCGTCGATTACAGCAACAGTGTAATGGCAAGCGCGCGTACACTCAATAAGTCATTCAACCAATTACAATGTACTATATATAGGTACCCACAACCTTCGCGCACGCTGTACAAGTTTCTATTGCAATTGAGCTGAGAAAAAAAGCACACGCTATCATTGATGTTTTCTAAGCGGCGTCGCGAAGTTAGCAGTCGCGCGCGAGGAAACGCTTCACTTTTCGTGCACGCAAATAAATTATTTGAGAAATTAAACACAACAACTTTGTGTCGATTTAGTGGAGAACGCGCTCTCGCGTACATACTTTAAACAGCGTCTACGCCGCTTGCCGGTGCTAATCATATCATTTCAGTATGAGTAAGAAAAAAGTGCGATAACAACAAAGAACATTGTGCACAGAGCGCGCCTTACATACTAAAAGGCTGTGTAAATAGAGGCGCTCCATATAGCAGCAACAACAAAGTGGGCAAAAATACCGCAAAGAATGTATTGTATACATTTTTAATAATTGATAACCACAGAAAGCGAAACATACTATGCGCTGCCTTTCAATGCGCTGCTATAACAGCCGCTGACGCAACAACGACGCGCAACCAACGTCTTGCATACATTCGTAATCAGCACTATACACTCTTCAACAGCGCCGCCATCCCCAGCGCTTACTTGAAGCCGGGCGCGCAATCAAAAGCATAGCAGCGCATTCGCAATCGCGACGCGCGCCTGCACAGCGCTGAGCGGCTGGCAAGCAAATACCGCCTTGCGCTCGCCGCGTTCAGTACACTTCTGACGCGCGTTTTTTGCGGCCGTCCGTCACAACGCACAGCTACCTCAATTTTCATTTATTATAAAACTACTTTAATGTATCATTTTGCGAAAGTAACGCGAGCGCGTACGCTTATCGCCACAGCGGCCGAGTGACAAGACAACTTAACTTATCTATCTAGCGTGGCGTAGTAAGGCTGGCGACAAGGCGACAATTAATCCTAGCATGCGCCTGGCTGCCACAACGCTCGTACATACTTAGCGCTAGCATGCGCCGACAGCAGCAAGAAGTAAGAGAAAAATAAACGAGCGTAATATATGGAAAACACAAGTGAATAATCGTTTCAAGGTAATGTGTAAGCTACAGCTGTCAGCGCGGATCGCTGATCGGTGATCGCGTGGATTGTGGCAGTGATCGCGCGTACGTGCCACGCCAAGCCGCCGAGCGCTTGAGGCAAATTGCAGGCAATTTTAGAACTTGAGCGCGTTGCCTCGAGTAAATTTTGGTACAAAAAACAAAAAGTGAAAAAACGAATTCTCCATACAAATTTGTTTGACTAAATGTTAAAGGAAATAGAGAATATGAAATGGTGCTTAAAACTCAAAAAAATGCAAAGTAATGGGTTTTCTAGTGACATCAGCTGATTCATGCTGTTATTCTAGTGAAATTAGCGCGTCTAGTCTAACTACTAACAAGTGCTAAATAAATATTAGATTCGTGTCTGTGTGCGTGTGACTAATGACGTATTTGAAAAGAAACTGCTGCTAGCAGGTGTTACTTGCAAAACCGCAGAAATACTATATACGTCCGTAATACTAATGGATACTGCTGAGTTCAGTACAACAACAATTACAAAGCTATATTAATTTATACTCTCTACAATAAATCTCGGATGCTATTTATCAACGGCGTTCCGTTTATGCACACACACCTACGTACATACGTTTGTAAATGTTTAGATGAGTGAATCGAAAGCTCTACATACTGACTTACATACGAGCATAAATACACTAGACTTCCACTTTACATTCACAGCTCTGTCGTAATAGGCAAGGAAATCGCAAACTTATTACTTAATAGTATAATTATAATTCACAGAGAAATTCCCTTCACGGAAGATCACTTCAAGTCATGTCTATTTGCATTAAATAAATACTAATTTCGCTTCAATTGATGTAATTTTGCTTGCTTATTGAACCTTCTAGAAGGCTAGACTTTGACTTTGAACTTGAACTTTGAACTGTAACAGCAGCGACTTTTCTCTGAACCAACTCACCAACTCGAAGCTAATACCATTCACAAATATAAAGATGCCTCACAAGAACTTGTATGCCAGCTTAAGGGTGATCCATTTCAAGGTTCCCTACTATTAAAAAAAAAGCAGAACCATCAAATTTAGTGGGGAATGTTTATTATCATTCGAAAGATCTTTCTTTGGCATTTATTTTTTTGAAGATTGTCTCTTTAAAATGTTGACCGCGGCTACATCTCAAATAATTTATACGTTGAGTTCAATTTCCGATGTCTGGTTAGAGCATTTCGACTGGTAACTGGCGAATGATAAGCGGGATGTTTTGCTCCAAGGACTGAATCGAAGCCGGATTGTCCGCAGAGACTTTAGAATTCACATATCCCTACAGAAGAAAGGGTAACGGTGTGATATCACACGATCTTGCTGACCAATCGACCCACCCAAAACGTGAAAATATCTGTTCAACGAAGTGTTCTCTTAATAAATTCATTGATTGAAGCGATATGTGGGAGGTGGCGCCGTCTTGTTTAAACCAAATCTCGCCGAGATCATGAGCTTCAATTTCAGACATCAAATAGTCGGTTATCATGGCGCGATAACGCTCGCCATTGACGGTTACGTTCTCACCGGCATCATTTTTGAAGAAATATGGACCGATGATTCCACCGGCCCACAAACCACACCAAACCGTATTTTTTCTTTATGAAATTACAGCTCTTGAGTTTCTTCAGGTTGCTCTTTGTCCCAAATGCGGCAATTTTGCTTGTTTACATATCCATTGAGCCACAAATGGCTCTCATGGCTGAACAAATTTTGGCTCGAAAACGTCGGATCTTCTTGGAACTTTTCAAGAGCTCATAGAGCGATGCGATGTCACTTGGAAAAGTCGATATGAGCAGCTTCTTGGTGAGGAAATTATAATATGTGTGCAAAATTTTAGATCGATATCTCAAAAAATGAGGGTATAATTCGCTTAGAAGAACTCATGTAATTATACAATCTCATTCCGTTTTAATTTTGGGTGATTTTAATCGAATTCATTTAAAATATACGTTATTTAACCAAAGTAATTCAAGAGTTTCAATTATCCTATAGAGGATAATATGAGAGGGTTTAAGTAGCTGTTCATTCTTAAATAATAAGGTCTATGCGAAATTTATTCAGCTTTTGATCAAGATCGAAAAAATCACTAAGAACTAATGTAATGTTGCATAAAGACTGAAAATATCTGAGCAGATCGCCACTGAATCACGAATTTCTATTTTCTTCCCATTTTCACAAATTTCTCGCAATATTTCCCTTCAAGAGTTATACACTGATTATAGCGACCCTACAACTTTTCGATACCATTTTTATAGTACGATTCGCCTTTGCTTCAAAAGACGCCTCAGATTCGGCGATCGCATCTTCATTCGACGAAAATTTCATTTCAACCAGCATTCTTTTGAAATTTGACAATAGCAAATTATCGCTGGGAGCAAGATCTGGAGAATAAAAGAATGCGTGAGTAATTCGAAGCCCAATTTAGGAATTTTTGCCATATTTTCACTGACTTGTGACACGGTGCATTGTGATGATGAAACAGCATTTTCTTCTTCTTCAAATGCGGCCGTTTTTCAACGCTTTCGTCACTCAAGCGGTCTAATAACGCTATGTAATAGTCGCTGTTGATGGTGTTTTCTTTTTCAAGGTAGTCAATAAAAATTACTCCAAGCACATTCTAAAATACAGACGTCATAATCTTGCCAGCCGACTGTTACCTCTTTCCACGTTTTGGAGCGAGTTCATCATATGCAGTTCACTCGGGCGACTGTCGGTTGGACCTTAAAGTGAATTAATAGAGTCATGTTTCATCCATTGACATATATCCTAACAGTGTTCCGAATCATCAACTCGTCGTTGTTTTTGGTAAAAAGTAAGCTCGTGCGGCAATCACTTTGAACGAAGCCTTCTCATACTCAAACATTGGTGAATGATACTATCTACAAGTTCAGTTGCTATCTATAGAGTACCTACTATATCAAACAACTTCATACCAAAATATTTGGTGGACGTTTTGATGTTTTCGACGGAAGAAATTGCTTTGGGCGTCCACTACGTTCACCGTTTTGGATGCTCATTTCAACACGTCTAAACTTGGCATACGAATCTTTGATGGTTGATTTTCTCGGGGAGTGTCCGGAAACTCGTCATCAAGCCAAGTTTTTGCTTCAATTGTATTTTTCCTGTCGAAACTCCTTTCTACCAATTTTTTGGCAATAAAAGTTGATTCACTCACAAACTAATAATGCGAAAGCTTTCTAATTTATATACGCGGCTTTTGAGGGTAGGACTAAATACAAATCATATTGACCAGGCGATAACTAATATCCAAGTACATTTTTATTATTAAAGCACTTTTCATTAAATTCTTTAGTCATCCGGAAACGGTTTAAATGGGTCTGCCCAAATGCTCCTCACAACTGTACTTATGAATATATATTATATATCCGCAAACTTGGACTCAAATACATCTTACTGGCTAATTTTCAGTAAAGTAAATAAACGAAACTCTAAAAGATTAAATTTGGTAAAGATCATTTAGAATTACAGCCAAGAGATCTTAGTTAGGACCTCTCATATACTAAAGTGCAGCGCGGCCAGACAAAATCGGAAAACTGAGCACAAAATAGTCATGCAATTTTGGCCACTACTTCTTTAAACCAAAAACGATATAACGGGACAAAATACAGGCCAAATACGAAAGCTTAGACGTTATGCTGCCCTAGAAAGCTCGATATCTGTTTAAAAGGGGATTAATCTAAAAATCAAGCTTACAATACAAAAAAAAAATGTTTACAACTCTCATAATAAATGCGTTACTTGCATATACTATTAGAAACGGAATGGTTAACTTTTATTAAAAAGGGAATTTATATAGTATAACATATCAGGTTATACTCGAAATTTGATCAAAGCAAATACCAGATGATGTAATACCAGCAATCTTAAATTCAATTAACAAAAGAATCCAAAATTAGAAATTGCAACAATTTATTGTTTTTTTTGTTTTTTGTAAATACAAAATATGATCGAACATTGCCAAAGCTGCTTAGCCATAAAACAAACCTTTGTAAAACGATTATATGCACCTCGTCATATTCTCAATGATTCCACTTCCACAATAAGACTAAATGAATTCAGGTGACTTCGAACATTATATACCCCACACAAATTATAAATAATGCTGAGTATCAACTTTAAGCGTTTAGGATGAGTTGCCTACACGAATATTTACAAACATTTCATTTATTTTTTGGATGTTTTAGTACAGGAACTAGTTGCTTTTCATTGAGCCCTTTGCTGGGCTCGGAAAGTTTCGTCAATACTGTATCACATTTTTTTCCTCAATTCACAAAAAAACTTCGTTGTGCGGAAAGCATTACAGCTCACGTTTACAAATTCAGATCCCGATCTCATTTAATCCGATGAAATATCAGAATCATAACCACAGTTAGGGGTTCCACATAGTCTCATAAAGTTATAAGTTATAACGATCCGAAAACAGCGTTCAGAGTTGTATTTGCGTAAACTGATTTTAGTATGCAATCCAACAACAAATTTTTTAAGCTAGTGTAAAAATTTATGAGAAACGTTCCCTGAGATTAATGGTGTTTTGGCGGATGGTACTCTATCACTTCGAACTGCGGAAGAATGGTTTCGACAATTCAGAGCGGGTGAAAACGACACCATGGATAAGCCAGCCGGCGGAAGACCTGTGACGACGAATACCGATCAAATCATGGAAAACATCAAGCTAGATCGGCATGTGGCATCTCGTGAAGAAGGCTAGATACACAAAAATGGATCACATACGACACTATCAAGCGAAAACGGTCGTGGTCGAAGGCCGGTGAATCGTCCCAAACAGTGGCCAAGCCGGGATTGACGGCCTGAAAGGTTCTGCTGTGTATTGGGATTGGAAGGGAATCATCCACTATGAGCTAGTCCGATATGGCCAGACGCTTAATTCTACCATCAACTGCGAACAACTTAACCGCTTGAAGCAGGCGATCGACCAGAAGCATACAGGATTGGCCAACAGGAAGGTGTAGTGTTCCACTAGGACAACGCCAAACCATACACTTCGTTGATGACTCGTCAGAAACTACGGGAACTCGGATGGGAGGTTTTATCATATCCACCAGATAGCCGGACATAGCGCCAAGTGATTACCATCTGTTCCCGTCCATGGCGAATGCCCTTGTTGGTGTAACGTTGAACTCAAAAGAGGCGTGTGAAAAGTGGCTGTCCGAGTTTTTCGCAAAAAAGGAGGGGGTATTATGAAGTTGCCATCTAGTTGGAAACAGATTATCAAACCCATATTTGAAGGAAATCCGATCACTGTAACATTGAATAAAGAGCAAAAAAGCGGAGGGAGATATTTGACAACCTAATATAAGTAGATCAATAATAGTTTTAGAGATATTATTGGCTCGATCTATTTCTCGCTCTCTCACATATTGAAGAAATCATATGGATATGATCGTGCCTGTTGTCCGATTTGGCCCATTTTTGTACTGTGATTTTTGCTTAAATTCCTGAGATATGAGATTTCATCTGAATGCCACACCCACTGTCCAATTTTTACATCGCTTCTCTTGGCACCCTAAAATGCCTTCATAATTTGCTGTTAAATTCTTTAATATCGCATTTTTATCAGTTTTCAAATGATTGGATTGGATTTTGTGGGTGGATTTTTATGGGTGTGAAAATATTCCCATATCCCCAGATGCAATATCAACCATCCTTGGGTACCATGGAACACGCACGGGAAGAATAATGCTGAAATACTAAGAAAACTACCTGCCACATTTGTTGGAAAGCGTCTCAGATAGCAAACAGGAAAAGAGTTTAAAATCTTGTCAATAGAAGTTCAAAAATCGTTGTTGAACTCAAATCGAAAGAAAATGTAATATTAAAATTACAGAAGAAGTATTTCAACAAAATTATTCAATACTAAAATGTAAAGCTCTTTTAATAAAGAGTGATTCATTTCGAGGTTTCCTACTTTTTTAAAGAAAATACACAGAATCTAATTTGGAATGTTTATCATCTTTCAAAAGAACATTCTTTGGCATTTATCTCGGATTATTGAACCGTTGAGTCCAATTTTCAATGGGTCGTTCGAGCATTGTCAAGGCTTGAATTGAAGTGGGATTGCCCTTATAGACTTTGACTTTACATATCCACACAGAAATAGGTGTAACGATTTGATTTCACACGATCTTGGCGGCCAATCGCCAGGCCCAAAACGTGAAATTATCTGCTCACCGACGTGTTCTTTCAATAAATCCTTTGATAGATACGATGTGTGGGAAGTGGCGCCATCTTGTTGAAACCAAATGTCGCCGAGATCACGAGTTCCAATTTCAAATATCAAATAGTTGGTTATCATGGCGATAATTCCACCGGTACAGAAACCACTCCAAACCGTTTTTTTTTTCTGGAAAAAGTGGCAGCTCTTGAATTTCTTCGGATTGATCTTCGTCCCAAATGAGGCAATTTTGCTTGTTTACATACGCATTGGATCCAGAAATGGGCATCATCGCTGAACAAAATTGGGTTCACAAATGACGGATCTTCGTGAAACTTTTCAAGAGCCCATAGAGCGTAGCGATGTCGCTTGGGAAGGTCGAATGGCTTCAGTTCTTGCATAAGTTGTATTTTGTACGCTTTCATTTCAAGATCTCGACGTAAACTGCGCAAAGTCGTTCCATACGTCAGTCCGAGTTGCTGCGAATGGCGCCGAATCGACTCTCCACGGTATATTTTCTTCACTGCTTGCTGGACATGGTCTATTCGGTCGAATGTTATCCAATAAAAAAAGCTGGGTCTCAAGATGGGTAATGGTGTTGCGAATAGTTGCTCCGTAGGCGGCTTATGTTGATCATAAGTTGAGCGAATCGCGCGAAACACATTCTTTGAATGATTTCTAAACGTTGTTCAGACGTAAGTCTTTCCACGATGAAATTCCAAACTGTACTCAACAAAAATAACATAACAGCTTGACACGACTCCCGCGTGTTCTGTTACAAAAAGGCTATTGAATCAAGTATCCTTACTTGGATCAGCCGCAAGCAAAGCTGCGTGGACCAAACATAAACCGCCAAACAATATTCGTGTCTGCTTCTTACTTTAGAAATCTAACTGATTCATACATCTATTAAAACAAAAATACTCAAATTTTCTAGAACTCGCAACATTCTATATTCTAAACGTACATAGCTTCCCCGTTGGTGACAAGTTCGAAAGTGTATATAAACGTTTTTTAACACAATATAAACTAGTTTTTAATAGAAACTGATTAATTTTAACTTTAAAAATAATTACAGACTCAAGGAAACTATATTCGATACGCAAATAAAGTCTAAATATATGCTATCGCCAAAAAGATAAGAAAACTGAGGAATATGTGCTATCATTAAAAAATAAAAGATATGACAAGTGATAAAAGTGCTATAAATGGTTGTGCAATAGAGCGTTTATATACACAAAATCTAAATACTCATAAAATATATAAAAAGTAGTGCAAAACACGAAAAAATACTGAAAATACTAATAGCATTTGTTTAGAGGGGCGGCTGCTCGCTCCACGAGCGTGTTTTGTGTTCTTATGAAAACGTCTCAGTTTTGGCGCAGTCTTAAAGCCAAAGTGTCAACAACGAGCGTAAATATTCGTTTCGTAACAAAAACGAATTTGCCGTAAAATACTATCAGTGATAACAACAGCGAGCGCTGACAACAAAAACAACGACGACGACGAATTAACAACAGGAAAACAGCAAAAATATTTAATTAACAGCCGGCGCTGCCTCGTATATAGCAACAACAGCAACAACAATGGTTAAAGACAGACTGCCGGAGCTGCTACAGGTAAATTCAACACACACACACACATACTCACACAAATACTCTAAAATCTAAGTGCATGTGTATGTTGGTAGATTATTTTCGGTGGGGTTTTGAGAGTTGGGAGAGTGCAGATAACAACGCGTTGCCCGTGTGTGTTAGCATATTAGTGTTTGAAAGATCTAAGCGGTGTTGCCACCAAATTGAAAGTGGAATAATGCCAAAAATGTGCAAATATGCCCGATAACTGCTTGGACCTTTGAGGTTTTTGGTGTTAAAATTTTAAAATATTTATTTACTGTATTTATTAATATTTTTATTATTTATTTAAGCAGCAATGCATGGTAGTTCAAAGAAGTTTAGAGCAGCCTCAAAGTTATTCGTATAGTGAAGCTCTTATAATATGCCATCTTAATTAGAATATTTTTCTTGAAGCTCATAGATACTGTCATGTTAATGGAGCCTCCAGTGATCATATGATAGATTAGGTTAATTTAGTAGGCTAATAAGCCAAGCATAGACCAGTTTTGGTCGTTTGCGATAACAGATGGAGTTCAGTTATTAGCTGCTAGTGGAGTAGTCATCCTTTAGGATGCCTGCGCTTGACGCGAGTTCAAACAGATGGTTATAGTATAGTCTTGCCAATGCGGGACAAGTGCACAAGAGATGTTCCATTGTTTCCTTGGTACCTTGCTGTAGACATTTCTTGCAGTCTTTTCGATCTGTCAATCCCGTCCTGCGGGCATGTGTCGCCACCAGACAGTGACCAGTTAGTATTCTCATCATGTGCCTACAGTCTCTTCTATCGAGTGCCACTAGGAGTTTTGTGTACTTCTGATCTACCATTTTGTACAAGACTTTTGCAGTTTTGCACTCAGGTAGCTCATTTCATGGGATTTTGGTTTTATTTACCATGTTTCTGTCGACTTCAGCGTTCATAAGAGTCAACTGAGTAATGTGAATGGTTGTCGGTTCACCAAAGATCTTAGCTTTGATATAGTGTTTGGTTGTTGCGACCTTAAGCAGCGAAAATCATATAGAACGTTTTCAAAATATAAAAATATTTTCGGTATGCCAAGATCCTAATGACACGGAAATCAGTATATAACCCGAAGCCTTTGGAAATTATAGAGCTCATAAGTCTTAATCAATGAGCTCATAAGTAGAAACTCAGTTCGTAGTAAAACTTTTGAAATGACCGCGGACACACACAGTAGGAAATAGGAAATAAGTTAACTCTAATTAGTTGAAGCAAAAGGTTGTGAATTTTGAAGATTCGTCTCCAAGCAGCGCACAACTCTGGGGAAGAATGGTTCACCTTTAGCACGCCTTCAAACGGATGGTCTTTGGCTGCCCAAAAGATACCTGGTCTAAGCGGGAAGTCATGAGCTTAGAATCGTCATAAGTAAAAGAATCGTTTTTGGTCTCACTCCCAAGTGAATGGCGCTCAGAAAACTTTCCTCACTTGCGTGAACTGCTGCATATGACTACATCCTCTGATTACGATTTAGTTGGTGAAAAACTGACTAGCGGAACGACGATTGACTAGATATAGAACTCAAAGAAGCTTTTCGATTTTCAATTTTTTATTGAACTTTATAGCCAGTGCGACAAAGGTTCTTCAACAATAGCTAGATCCAGAACGTTTTCTATACAAAACATTAGGCCACTAGTCTAATTTGCAAGAAAAATCTGAAGTAAGCGCAATTGGAATAGCCTAACCCAGCGATTGGAACTATTAAAAGACACAACATCATTGAGTTTACATTCTACCTAGCACTCTTGAAGATTTGACATCGCCCCAATGTCTATTAAGACTATGCTTCTTCACTGTTATGTCACAGCAATTAATTTCCATAGAAAATTTTACATTTCTGCTAAGATGTTAGCAAAATGTTGGTACCGTTATGAAACAAGTAGCTATATGACTTCTACCTCTTCTTGTTCAAAACGGCAAAAATATAATACCCAAATCCATAAACTTCAAAAAGTTTTATGAACACGTGGCAACACCATTCGTAGGTGTAAATTTAATTGCACGTCTAAAAGTACATACGTTTGTGTGGTGGGTAAGCGTAATTGGCAACAGGAAGGGTGGAAGCGCGTGCAAACGGCCAACAACAAACAAGCAGGCGAGTCACATCGGCGCACACAGAGAGTTCGGCGACAATCAGTAGAGCACTTAGCGCTTGCAGCCAGCAGAAAATATGGCTAACAGCAGTGAGTAACGGCAGTGGTAGGCGCAAATTGCGCAGATTTGGCAGCACCATCGGCAGGGCGGACGTGTTTTGTTCTTATTTGAATATTAAAACCATTTTTTTTTGTTTTGCAAAGACATCAGTAAATCGGTGCTTTTTCAATTGCATTGGTCTCATGTTCGATAATCGCGCAAACAAATTGATAGCAATCAGCTGCAGACTGGCGGACACCGTTAGACCGTGATTGTATGAAGACAAGGCGCATCAGCTGATCACTAACAGAGTTGAAAAAAAAAAAAAAAAAAAAACGAAACATAAAACCGGTTAGTGTGTGTGATTGAGACAATATTTATGAGTGAATTGGGGTTGTTCAATGGCTTCGAAATTTGAAATTTGTAACGTTTAATTATTTAATTATAAAATTAAATAGATTTAATGATAAAGAATTGTTTACTTTTCATGATTTGCTTCACAAATATTTTATTTGTTTTCGCAGCGCTCCAGCAGCGTGCTGTCCACCGTCTCCGGCACGAATGGTTCGGCATTATTTCAGCGCTCCAGCAACGTCGAGCTCAAATTCGCAGAGATGAGTGCACCCATGGACGCGATACTCAATCCGGTAAATAAATTTACTTATAATCAAAAACATGCGAGTATTTAAAGTGCAAGATGGCACCAAAGACAAGGCAAGAAACTGTGTGCACAATAGCCTATGCAAATGTATGAATATGTACATACATACATATATGTGTACATATGTGCTTAAAAGTGTAGGCGACTTCTTAAAGTCGGCTGGTCTAACAAAGAAATCATCTTCCAGAAAGACAATAACAATGCGGTTTACTTATTGATAGGCGCTATTAAATATGCTTAAGCTGATAGTCCCACATACATACATATTTATATACATATATATGTTTATATTTACATATTCAGTGACTATGTGTTAGAATGCAAAAATCTTTCTTATGCATATATATGTAGGTATGGTATATGAAGTGTTATATATTGTGAGTTTAATAATCGCATCGCACAGTTATAATTTCTTTTATTTTTTTCAAATTTATTTCATCTGCGCACTTTTTATAATTTTATTTATATTTTTATTTATTATCTTTTTAATTTTTTAATTCTTTCTATTTATGTATTTTTTTAATCATACTTTGTCATAAAGGGTGATCTATTCAAGGTTCCCCACTTTTTTAAAGAAAAACACAGAATCTTCAAATTGAATGGGGAATGTTTATTATCATTCGAACACATTCTTTGGCAGTTATTTTTTGAAGATTATCTCTTTCAAATGTTGGCCTCGGCTACGTCTCATATGGTCCATCCGTTGAGTCCAATTTTCGATGACTCGTTAGAGCATTTCGACTGGTAACTGACGAATGAAACGGGTGATGTTTTGCTGCAAGACCTGCATCGAAGCGGGATTGTCCGCATAGGCATTAGATTTTACATATCCTCACAGGAAACGGTCTAACGGTGTAATATCACACGATCTTGGTGATCAATCGACCGGCCCATAACGTGAAATTATCTGCGCACCGAAGTGTTCTCTCAATAAATCCATTGATTGATGCGCTGTGTGGGGAGTGACACCGTCTTGTTGAAACCAAATGTCACCGAGATCACGAGCTTCAGTTTTAGAAATCAAATAGTCGATTATCATGGTGCGATAATTAAAAATACGGTCGCCATTGACGGTTACGTTCTCATCGGCATAACTTTGAAAAAATATGGATCGTTAACTCCACTGGCCTGTAAAACACACAATACCGTTGTTTTTTATGTTATGGCAAGTCTTGAATCTCTTAAGGTTGCTCTTCGTCCAAAATGTGATGAAATAGGCCTCATCGCTAAACAAAATTCGGCTCAAAAACGTCGGATGATGTTGGAACTTTTCAAGAGCCCATAGAGCGAAGCGATGTCGCTTGGGAAGGTCGAGCGGCTTCAGCACAAGCTGTATTTTGTACCCTTTCAATTTAAGATCACTACGTAAAATGCGCCTAGTCGTTCCATACGCCGAATCGACTCTCCTCGGTCTCCGCGTACACGCTCAGCTACGGCTGCTTGCTATATTTTCTTCATTGCGTACTGGATGTGGCACATTCAAATGTAATCCGGTCAAATGTTATCCAATTATGAATGCCGGGTCTCAAGTTGGGTGATGTTGTTGCTAATAGTACACTCAGTTGGCCGATTATGTTGACCATAAGCTCATCGCAGCGCGAAACACATTCTTCACAGCACGTGAATTTTCGTAATAAAGTTGAAAGATTTGTAAACGTTGTTCGGGCGTAAGTCTTTCCAAGATGAAATGCCACTGAACAAAAATAACATGACAGCTTGACATGACCACTAGGGATCTATCAAAAAAGTACATTTACTTGGATCACCCGTTATTTATTTGAATGTTTAAATATAATTATTTACTGAGTTTTTTCATATATTTTTCAATTTTTAATTAATCTACAATAACATCATTTTAAACCTTTTTTTTGCATAAATCTGGAATTTTGAATCATTTAATTAATTTTATAATATTTGACAGTTTCTTATGTCAAAGTTTTAATTTTTTTGCATTAAATTATAGTTTTATAATTTAAGTATTTATTTTTTTATTATTCTTTTCTATCAGGCACATTTTTGTTTGATTTTAATATTTTTAATTAAAAGTAATTTTAACTCCATTTTTCTATTCTATAATTTCGTATTATTTTATAATTTTTGACAACTTCTTTTGCCAAAATTTTTTTTTTTTTGTATTCAATTATCATTTTTTATTTATATATTTATTTTGTTTTGTATTTTCTTTATTTAATTTTTTGTGGTTTTATATTTCCAACTTTCATTCAAATTTTAGTTTGATTTTAATTAACAAAATTCAACTTTATAATATTTTTTTAGTTTTTCATAATCCTGTAGTCTTGTATTATTTTTAAAATAGCGTTTTTTTGTCAACTCGTAAATTCAAAATTACAATTATTTTATTTTATTATCTTTTTCTTCCATAAAATTTTAATATTTTTATTAAATCTTTGGTAAACAAATATTATTTTAATTGTATATTTCTAGTTATTTGTCTTTATTAAATTTTTTAGCCTCATAGTCATATTTTTTTATGTTTTGTAATTTGTTTTTTTTTTTTTTAACACATTGTATTACACTACGTTTATTTATAATTTTGTTTTTGTTTAGTTTCGTCTTTTTCATCCATACTTAAAGAATAATTTACTTCTGCAAATTTATTTACCTATTTATAAAAGTTTTTTGGCGTTTTTGGTCGGAGCTGCATTTATTTTTTAAATTTTGTACAACAATTTTTATCTATTCATAATCAGTTATCTTAAAATTATTTTTTAAGTGGTAGAATTATTATTTTTTTTAAATATGTTTATTTTTTTATATTGTTGTAATATATTTTTAAAAAATTTTTTTACATAATCTTTATTTTTTTAATTTTTAATTTCCAACTCCACATTTTTTTTATATTATATTTCTAGTAATTTGTTATTACATTTTTTCCTTCCACTTTGATAACGTTTTAAGCGCTAATTATTTTCTCATTTATAAATTTGGCCTCATTTTGCACTTTCATATCATTTAACCCGCGAAAAAGCAACAAACAAATTTACATGCTCCTAAATTGTATAATTAGCACACATTTTAGAGCATTGTTCTTAAAAGAACAAGAAAAGTGCTTGTGTGTTGGTGTGTGTGTTGTTTGCATATGCACTTAGCGGATATGTGAGTACTCTTAGGAGAATGCATACGTAATAGGCTTTACTTAAGTGTGTCATTATATATGTGGATGTGTATGTGTACGTGTAACACCTGAGGGTGACTATCAGTGTTGCCACTTGAGGAGAATTGAGTGCCTTTTGACAATTTTGGATGGAATACAAGGATTGATCTAAAAGTTGATAGAAATTGTAACGGCTCTTGGCTTGAATTTCAACAATACGAGTTATGGTAGATAATTTTCATAATTACTTAACTAAAAACACCGTTATATTGAAAAGAAATAAAACACGCCCAATATTACTGAATTCTGTTACAATTTTGATCCGCTGTATGACACTAAGTTCCAAAAAATCAACAACAGATTGTAATTCAAAGCCAATAAATTTTAGTTGAGGTTACGGAGGTTACGAATGTTGTGATGTCTAAAGGTATGCGCTCCCAAGTGTTTAAGTCTTGACCTCCTAAACGCGGGACAGTCAAGAAGATAGTGTTGAGTTGTTTCCACCTCATCTTCTTCTATACAGCTTCTGCAGGTGGGGCTGGTAAGATTCCCAGCATTACAGCATGGACGCCAATATGAAGATGAACTGTTAAAAGCCCCACAACAAGGAAGAGGCTAGCCTTACTGAGGGCAAAAAGGTAACTAAATCTCTTGCAATCGATTTTGAGCCAAAATGCTTTTGCACATGTACCGATGGTGGTCCAACGCTGCAATCTCGGCTTGGAAAACACTGAAATAGTCAGAAAGTCTGAAACTGCAGTTGATAGAGAGCTCCTGACAGTAAACCCCTCCACCAACCTTCCCGCTAAGCTTTGAATTATCCGTAAGGAAGCTCACTGACCCTCTCCTTCAACACAACTCCCTCGCCGGCATATGGGCAAAGAGCCGTCAGAGTTCAGTTTGGCGACTCCAAAAACATTTAAAATTAGTTATTATAGTAAAATTTTTGAAAGAAATTAGTATAAGTGGCAGCTCTCGTAGAGCACTACTGGGCTAAGCACGCTTATCAGCTGTTGCTAAGCCACTTCACGAGTATTATAAATAATTTTTATTGCTTCTGAAGTTATATTACTATGTATGTAAATTCAATTCTACGAAATGTTTTTCGAAATTGAATAAGGGCTATAAGTATAATTTCTGCTAGAGAAGACACATAAATAAAGCGAACCCAATTCGATGCGATAAAAGCCCAAGCCAAAAGTCAATCCATCGACAAAGAAATCTTAAAAATCCCAGAGCATTCCTGATGATGGACCCTAATGTTTACAATATTATGCCAATAAGGTCATAAAATACATGCATATATGTATGTCACATAACGCTTTTATATGCTTTTGTATCATTTATAAGGGTACCATGGTACACTACACTTCAAAAAGTACAATTCAAGTACCGTCGCTTGACGCAGATTACTCAGATAAGCTCAATTATAACAGATAAATTTAAACCATAAATAAAAAATTTCCGAATTCTTGAGTTTGATGAACGCTTAGTAATTTTATAGCAATTCCGACATGTACTCGTACTTATTTTTTTATTTTTCGGCGCCAAAAGCGTTTTCTTCCTCCAATTTTTCAAATCAAATAATGAACGAAATAGCCTGCAATATAGATTTATGAGGTTTCTTTTAGACAGGGATATTCCGCCGTACGTTCGATCACCCATTTCATCAGAAAAGAAATATGACGATAAACATTCCATATATCGCATAAACCAAAGTTAACCATATTCCAGCGAGGGCGCTCTGCATCCACCGAGCAAATTATGGTCACCAGAGGCAGGATCTGGGCTATAAGTTGAGTTCCAAATTGTTTTTCACCAGTTTTACGACATAAGGCCTAGCGTTGTCATAATGGAGAATTGTTGTCTCGTGGCAAGTGGAAATTTCTGAGCATTTTTTAGCAATCGCTTGTCTCATTTTGATGAGTTGTTGTATATAGCATTCTCCATTAGTGGTTATATCTGTTATTAGAAATCAT
The DNA here is from genome assembly GCF_024586455.1 of Bactrocera neohumeralis. NCBI lineage: Eukaryota > Metazoa > Arthropoda > Insecta > Diptera > Tephritidae > Bactrocera > Bactrocera neohumeralis. The sequence goes on from NC_065922.1 coordinate 46,943,024, forward strand.
TAGAAGAATATTAAGGCACAGCCTTCTAATCCGACTAAATACACAGCACATTGGCGTCATAGATATTCGAGGTTGGCATTGATTTGGCCGGTTGACCAGGTTCCATATATAGTTTTTTGCATTTGCGGTTATCGTAATAGATCCATTATTCATCACAAGTCAAAACTCGACACTATAACGACTACTTTTCATTTCTGACATGCGAAATTGTCTTGCCACGTCGTTTAGCTTCAATTTAGTACCAAATTTCCTTGCTTTTGAATGTACCCGACTGCTTTTAAACGTTTCGAAACAGCTGCTTGAGTAACTCCCAAAAATTTTGCGAGCTCTTCTGGTGTGTGGCAACAATCTTCATCGATTAATACTTTCAGTTCCTCATCCTCAAACATTTTTGGCCGCCCAGAAGATTTTTCACCTTAGAAGCCAAATCACCACTTTTAAATCGTGCTGATCTTTTTTGGCACGTTCGCTCAGCTAGAGCATGTGCACCATAAAGTTCCACCAAAATACGATGGATTTCAAGATTTTTTTCGTATTGAGGATGTATTCTAGTCTAGTGACCCGAATTCCGAAAGTTTTTTAGTAATCAATAAATAAAAGCATTTGATATTTTTACACAAAATTAAAAGAAAAAAACGTAATATACGTCAAGAACGCATTTGAAGTTGAGGGAAAAAACCGTGTTCTCATCGCCTTAACATCTGCCCTTGTAGTCTGCTAAAAAATAAAACGATGATGGAATCTTGACAAGTGCGAATGTCACTATGTCAAGAAGCTGCAAAACTAAAAAAAAACGAAAAAGACATCAACTTCGGCTACACCGAAGCTAATATACCCTTCACAGGTGCATATCTTTTAGTAACTATGTGTTCAGTTTGTATGGAAGCTATATGCTATAGTAATCCGATCTGAGGAATTTTTTCGGAGATTACATTGTTGCCTTAGAAAATAATCTATACGAAATTTGGTGAAGATACATTGTCAAATGTGAAAGTTTTCCATACAAGAACTTGATTCCGATCGTTCAGTTTATATGGCAGCTATATGTTATAGTGGTCCGATATCGGCCGTTCCGACAAATGAGCAGCTTCTTGAAGAGAAAATGACGTTTACAAAATTTCAAAACGATATCTTAAAAACTGAGGAACTAGTTCGTATATATACAGACGGACGGACGGACGGACAGACAGACGGACATGGTTAAATTGACTCAGCTCAACATACTGATCATTTATATATATACTTTATAGGGTCTCCGACGCTTCTTTCTGGGTGTTACAAACATCGTGACAAACTTAATATACCCTGTTCAGGGTATAAATATATTTCATAAAATGGCGTCTACTCAAAAATAAAGTTCGATTTTTTCACTCATTTTTTGGCGATTTGCTTTAAAATAATGATACGAGAAATATTTCATGAATATTCAAGCGCAGAATATCAAGTAAATCGGCGGGTTAGAACTTGAGATATGTGGCAACTGCAGCGAAAAAAGCAGTTTCAGGAAAAAAGAGCTACAGGTTTAATGTTAAAGTTAACCGATTCTGATGCCACGACACTATAACTTCGGAAATAATTTAAAATTTCAAACCTCGTTTTTCTAGACTCGAATACCCCTTAAGTGAACATTGACAAAAATTACTGTTTCACCAGAATTCCAGTTGGATTATATTATACCATAATTTGTCTGAAATTATATACTCACTAAGAAAACTTCTGTCATAAAATAACTCTCAATATTTTAATCTAATTACCTAAACTAACTTAGACTTAAAAAATGTATATTTGTACATATTTATGTATGTATTTCAAATACTGCCATGATTATGAAAATTTCTGAATAACTACTTATGTATATAAAAAGTGTCAAAAATGGTAATAACAAAACATTACACCAGCCTTAAAACCACACCTACTACCAATTACCTGCTTTTATTGAAGCAAAAAATCACGACAGAAACATTACCGACGACTTCCATGGAACTATAACTTTCTGAAAAGCACAATCTTTACTCCGCAGTTTTACATAGAATGCATTGCTGAGTTCACTTTTCCTCAATTACTTTGTATCTGGAGTAATTAGAAACTTTTCTCACGTAGCAGCCTAAACATATGTATATAGTATATGCATATGCACATACTTGTATATATACTTATGTACATTATACCGGGTCGATTTTTTTTTATAAAATCGCTATATAAGAAATGTTCCTCATTTTCGCTGCCATTTCACTTGCGGGCACTAAAATAACTGAATAATAGGTTGTATGGGAGCTATTTGGTATAGTAATGATAAATAGAATGTCAAAATATACCTATGTATTAAATTTCATTTGGACATCTCAAAGACTAATGTAGAAATTTTTAGAATACCCAAAAATTAAACTTCACCCAAAACATGGCTGACTCGAAACCGGTTTTAGACGCATAGTCCATTAGGCAAAGTTGGTTAGAACGATCCGTAGAACAATTCTCGCATACGCAATTTCTCGTTTTTTTTTTTGACTCCCTGTAAATCAACCCGCTCTAATATAGATACATACATCTGTGCACGTGCTTTTGCGTCAAGTAAATGTCTATTGAAATTGGTGCAGCGTTTCGCCAATAATTATTGCTCACATGCGTCGATACGTTCATAAAAACAATTGAAATTATTAAACATATGCACGTCGTCGTACATACCAATTTCTGTATATTTACACATATACATATATGTATGTATGTACATATTTATCATAAGCGTGCAGCGTTCGCAATTCATTAGAAAAATGTGCATTTCTCTGGATGCAGCGATCATTTTTTGTAGCAAATGTTCGTTATTAATTGGCATCTAATTCAAATAGATTTGCGTCATTGTAACTGTAAATTTGTGTTTATTTCTCATTCGCATTCTTGCAATTTATGGAGCAATTACATACATATGTACATATGTATGGGAAAGCATTTACTCATTTTGTTTCATTTTTGCTTTTAAATTCTTTCAAATAAATTACAACCACGCACTCGAAATGCCGAGTACTTTAGATAATATTGTATTATTTTTCTACTTTTTATCGCATTCAGCCATAATGCCCTTCATTGATAGATTGACAATTGTCATTGATTCATTAAATATTATAAAAAAAATATTTTGATAATTATAACGGGTGATCCAAGTAGAGGACTTTTTTCAATAGCCTTTTTGGCGTTTGACCATCCCAAGCGACATCGTTTCGCTCTATGGGCTCTTGAAAAGTTCCAAAAAGATTCGTCTGAAACTACGTTCGGTGCCATTATGTATGGAACTCGATTTCTTTATATATATTATCGCAAATGGTCATCAAAAGCACGCTTTGACCATCCCAAGACATCGTTTCCTCTATACGCTGAACCAAGAAGATCAATTTTCGACGGTTTTCTTTTGCATGGTCATCAAGAACACGCTTACAGAAGTCAATACGCTGAACCCAATTTTCGACGGTTTTCAAGCATAAATCGGCCGATACTGCAGAAATTTCACTTTCGATATTCCTATGAAGTTCATCAATCGGCTGGCTTGTTAGCATAGAATATAGACTTGACGTAGTCCCACAGTAAATAGTCTAACGTCGTCAAATCGCTCAACCGAAGCGGCCAATTGTCTGCGGTGAACGTTCACCAAACTTGGTTTTCAATAATTCGATTGTGACATTCGCTGTGTGGCTTGTGGCGCCGTCTTGTTGGAACCACATATTGTCCAAATCCATATCATCCAATTCGGGCCAAAAATATTCGGTTTTCATTGAGCGGTAGCGATTCCCATTCACAGTATCGTGCCGGTCTTGGTCATCACGGAAGAAGTACGGCCCAATGACGGTTGACGGTGAAAATCGCATATTTTGCTTATTGACGGTAAAAATCCGGATCATTTTAAAGTTGCTGCTCAGCTCAATTCACGACCATACGGCGATTATGGTGGTCAAGGGGCTTCAGTTCTTGTGTCAGTTTGATCTTGTAGTGGGAGACTGATTTGGGTCTTACTCAATTGATGCGCTAGCGACAGTAATATTCTCGACACCACGGGCACTTCTTTGATTCAATGGCAGAGGAATATTTTGTACTGTGTCTGTGAATTCAAATGTTTCTACCAGACGCTCAATTGTTGATCTGACAGGACAATTATGACGACCACAATTGGACGTAGCGCTCTTAAGTTGAGACCACTGACTGCAAATTCGGTAGTAAGTTTCAATAATTTTGACTCGTTGTTGGAATAGTATATCTTGCTAAGATGAAATGGAAAACCTTACTAAAGAGCGAGGAAAGATATGGTGTCATTTGCTGTCCCTATCGGTGTACTTTTGTAGTTCCCTAATGGAAACCCCGTTACATTATGGTAGGCTTCGGTGCAAGCGAAGATAACACTTTTTTCTTTTCGTTTTTTTTTTTTTTAATCTTAAGGCATTGTAACTTATTAGCTATAATTTAAAAATATATATATTTTTTACAGTTTTCGAAATATTTGACAAGCTTTTATTTCTTTATAAAGTGAGAGTAACTAGCTAAGGTTCGGCTGCGACGGGAGGGCTAACTTCCTTACTTTTGTATTTTTATCATTATATTTAGACTAGAAAAAATCAGCGCACAAATAAAATAATAAAATATGTAGAGCACGTGAGGGCATTAATCATGTGAATAAGCATATATATGTATGAGAATATAATATAAGTATATATGCGTATGTTTGTATGTATAAGAGCTAATTATTTACGAAACTAATTTCCTCGATTAAAATTCGCTTTGCTTGGACTTTTTTGTGCTTTTTGGTTAATTAGAATCCACAAACAATATTTTTAGATTATTACTTACATACAGACAAACACATACATAGACATATCATTTATATGTATTTGTATATGTCATTGACACTTTTGCAAAAGATATGCTTTTAGATTTTAGTACTTATAAAGCTACATGCCCCTATTACATACATACATATGCATATGGTACATAGAAAATAATTAATGAAAGCCCAAGCGCATGCAGAACTGAATACCCGACACACTTTAGAGAAATAATATATCATAGAATGGAAACCACCTGATTTCAGATTATTATTTCCAGCAAACAGATTTAGAGGAAAGCTTTCTTAAACAAGTTTTTTCTAGTAAAATATATATATTCCATAAATTATGTCAAGTATGCGCATACCGTTTCTCAATATTAATAAAATATCTCACTGTAGATCACAATTCTTGGTTTTAAGTCAATCAACAATAGTCGTAAGGGAAGGGATGCCAGTTGATGCCCAGGCTGTAAATTTGATTGTGTGCAATCATCAGAAAAAATACCAAATGAAGAACACTAACAAGTATAATAGCTGATCGTTAATCGAGGCTATCGTTGATCGAGTAGCCGGCTGTGGGCAAGGCAAAACTGGTTTCTCAATTATAATCTTAATGTACTAAATTAATTTGTCTGTACGAAAAGGCTATAGCCGAAATCAATCAACAAACCGGGCAAACCCTCACCCACACAAGTTGGCGAGCTCACTGCTGTTATTGTCGCTCTGCTAACGGAGTGAAGGCTCACCTCCCAGAATGAGGCTGCACTCAGTAGCAGTACGTCTACTTAATAGCAGCCACATCTGTCTGAAAAACACTACAGTAGTCCGGTAGTCTGAAGCTAAGATTGGCGGAGAGCTCCTTAAAGAAAACTCCACCTCCAACCTTCCCTCCTAACTTCGAGCCATTCGTGTAAAAGCTCACTTCATCTCTTCTTCAGCGCCTCCTCTGCATTTACATATTCCTCTTCGCTATGTGTGCAGAGGAAAAACCGCAATGATTTAAGTCTTCAGAAATGCAGTTTAAGGAGCAGAGAGTTTTGGTGTGTCCTTGTTCGAAGCCATTCATATGCCCTGAGCCTTAGAGCGCACTTCTCTGCAATGCACCTGCCGGCAATGTCCACTGGAGCTATGTGTAAAATGGCATTAACTGATTTTGTAGGTGTAGTCCGCAGTGCACTGGAGATGTCGATGAGAATGGCTCTATGGACACGTTCTTAGCAAGTGCAGCCTTTTCGTGGTTTGACTACTGTTTCGTAAAGCCCAATCTTCGGTGAGAGCCCCCACCTTTGCTGCCCATAAAGGTAAAGCCCTAGGTATTTCACCTTATCAGCACGTTGGAGACGTGAGCTTCTGAATGAAGGGAGAGGTACGTCTGGGATCTTATACCTCCGGGTAAATAAAATTATTTCAGTTCTACTTGGGTTGAGGGCAAAGCCTTCGTGAAGATATCTTGTCACAAAAAAGTTTTCCATAGAAAAACTTCATTCTGACCTTTCAGTTCGTATAGCAGACATATGGTATAGCGGTCCGATATTGGCGGTTTCGACAAATATGCAGCTTCTTGTGGTGAAGATGGCTTGTGCATAATCAAATCGATATCTCAAAGCTAATGGATCAGTGATGGACAGACAGATTTGGCTTAATCGACTCGGCTCATCACGCTGATGATATACATATATACATATTTATACATATGTACATATATATTTTTTTTTATAAGATCTCCGAAGTTTCTTTCTGGGTACTACAAACTTCGTGACAAACTTAATGTGTACCCTGTTCAGGGTATAAAAATCGCGAATACCCTTAAAACTATGGAAATATTTATAAAATATTTAAAAAATTATGTTTGATACCTTGAAATTATTCGTATTTATAACTATTAAAATATAACTTAAAAGCTAATCAACTACTTACATATTCAAACATTATATCATTCAATCATTTAATAACAATATTTCTCCTTAATTGCAGTATTCGGAGATACGAGTACAATTGGCACAAATATCCGCCAATTTGGAGACGATGAGTCGAATGGTGCAAACAATAAATATACGAAATTTCAATGGTATGTTAATACAAAAACACATGTACATACATATGTCTGTATTTACATGGAACATAGAAAACAATAATATGGCAACTAACCATATACAACATTTGCACTTTCAATTCTCACAGAAAAGGAAATGGATGAACTGCGCACACAGAATTTAAAAATGGGTAATCAGCTGATGAACAAATTCAAAGAATTCAAAGCGAACATGCCGCCTGAGAACGATTTCACATTGGAGGCGCGCATGAAGCGAACGCTCTTCTACGGTCTCTATCAGAGTTACATACAAATATGGACGAAAAACGAAGAGTTCCTGCAATTATACGAACGCAAGCTAAAGAAAAATCTGGAAATGCATTCGAAAATCAGTAAGTGCTGCGATTTGATAAAATATAAAATTAACTTCGTAAATACTTGTATATAATGTATAATAAATAAATTCATTGTTTTGAATTGTCTAGTTAAAAATTATAGCTTAAAATTGAAATTTAATTTTTAATCCCAAAATTGGATTTAAGAGGTTTTATCCACTTGCAAGCGCATATCCAGGACGACTTTAGAAAAAATGTCTGGCGGCGAGGCAGATTTTCCTGCTTAAAGCTATTTCAAAACCAAAACCAAAAAAAAATTTATCACAATAGATGAATACAAAATAAGATCTTTCATAATAATTTCGATTTTTTAAGACAGTCTAAACTGCAAATTTATTTTTAAAAAACGGTTTTTTTTGGGGTGTCGCCAAAATTTTGAGTAATTCTTCGGTCATTAACTGAGAATTGTAACTAGAAAGGTCAAGGAAATTTTCGTCGATTGGTCCAGTTGTTTCGGTGAAATTTTTCTCACCGCCTCTGAAAAACACCGCTCCGAGAAAATAACTTACAGTGGTGGTTGAAAACATTTGCAACCAAAATCATTGTTTATACAATTTTTTTGTTGCTAAAGTAATTTTTGTGTTCTTTGATTTTAAATACAGTTTGGTCTTGAAAGCAAAAATAAAAGAAAATTCGAAGATATCGTTAAAATAATTCCATACAGAAATCAACGATTTGCCGTATTATTTGGACTGAGAACATTCACACAGTTCACAGAGGAGGTAGGTCTACAATCCTAAGAGAAAACCGGCAAAGAAAAATTTCCTTACAAAATACCCCAAAGTAGTTCCAAGAGATTTTAAAACTGAAGTTCAACTCGACATCAGTCTCTCCACTAACAAAAGACGGCCTTTGGAGTTTGATCTGCGTAGTTACAGATGTTCGAAAAAACCATTTCTGCCTACAAAAAATAGAAAAACGAGGTTTAGATTTGCTCGATCACACTTAAATTGGACTAAGCCGAATTGGAACTCAATTTTATGATCAGATGAACCGAAATTCAACCTCCGAGGCTGAGATAGCAAAGCTTATATTCGACGTCCTCAAGGCGCAAAATATAACCCAAGGTACACAACTGCCACAGTAAAACGCGGAGAGGGTAATATTATGATGTGGGGCTGCTCTCCGGTAATGTTATTGGTTCAGTTCATCGTATATCTGACATGGTAGCAGTAAATTTAAACTAATGTTATGCTGCCGTTTGCCGCTAGTATGGACTTTCCAATACGATAAAGACCCTAAAAACACGTCTAGGTGGTTAGCAAAAAATCATATAAATACTGTAATGTGGCCGGCACAGCCTTCCGATCTCACCCCGATTGAGAATATGTGGATGATGATTAAACGAAAAATAGGCAGTGAATATTCTGGAATGGTGATTAAGTTTTCGTCAGATTGGAAGTGATCCTTACAGTTACATGAGTCTAGTTGCTTCAATACCCTAGAAAAAGTGCTGAAGTTATTAAAAATAATGGCTATGCAAATAAATATTAATAAAAATTTTGGAATATTTTTAGAATACTTAAAAGTTGCAAATGTTTTGAACACATGAATTTTGACTTTGGTTTATTTAATGCCTTTTTACCGTCATAAGCAAATGAATTAATGTCTCAGTTTTTATGATTATTTGTATACACAAGACCTCCAATAAAAAAATATATGTACATATATAGATAAAGGAATACTTTATCAAAAATTAAAAAAATGTTTTTAAATAAAATAGTCATTATGGTTGCAAATGTTTTGACCACCACTGTATATGTATCTCCGAAATCATTTGCGAAATGTAATTGAAATTTTTGGAGATTATATTCAAATATGAAAAAAAATCGATTTTTTTTATTTACATGTGGATATAGGCCCTTAAGGAACTAATTTTGAGTCCATAAAATAAAAAAAAAAATAATTAATTAACAAAAAATGAATTTCCGACCCCAGAATCAGAGTAAAAAACTTAAGTTAAAAATAAACAATATATTTAAAATAAAAATGGAATGAAAAGGAATACAAAAGAAAAACTAAATCTACCTGGAATACTACAAGTATAAAATTCAATCTGATTATTTTGGTTTAAAAATTAATTTTCATTTTTTTTACCTGTTATTTGGGTTTAAATTAAAAAAAAAAACAAATATTTCTGACTAAAATGCTATAAAATTGTATTCGTTTTTTGGGATTAAAATCTTTTTTAACTTTTTTTACCAGGTATTTGGGTTTAAAATAAATCAATATTATTTTTAATTAAGATTTTCGGTATTGTAAAATAAAAAAAAAATATTTAAATTTTAATTTCATTGTTATATGTATGTATATAATAAAGTTTTATTACTCACCTACCTTTAGTGAACTGCAATTCCACTGAAGAAGAAATTGAAGAACTGATAGCAAATAAGACGACGAACCTTTTTGTTGGCAATGTAAGTCGTATACAAACTTATTCACACACACACTCTACACTAACATTTTACACTAGCACTTTGCACGAACAGTTTACGCACATTTTACACCAACACTTTTGACTAACGCACTTTTCACTAACACTTTACACTAATATTTAACCTATCTCATAAATGAACACTTTTCATTATTACTTTTCGATATCTTTTTTCGCTAAGATTTAACTTATCACTTAACATTTTAAATGAACACTTTTCAATATCGCTTTTCGCAACCACTTTACAATAACACTTCTGCCGCCACTTTACACAAACACTATTCTCTGTTATTCTTATCCTCACTATCCATTTACACTAATGCTAAACATTATTGTTGTATTTTGTTTGCAGATTCTAGAAGAAACCGAAAATGAACGACGCACACTTCGCGATTTAATGGATCGCTTCAATGAGCTGAAGAAACTGGAAAAGTCCATTGAAGATGTGCACGCCTTATTCCTGCGCATACAAACACTCGTAATGGAACAGGTGCGTACAACAACAATAACAGCGGCATTTTGATCTGCCTCTGTCAAATTGTCTATATTCACATTATTGTTTATTTGCAGAGTGAAACGATAAATCGCGTTGAATTTGTAGCGCAACAAGCGACGCACTTTGTGGATAAAGGTCAGAATAAGCTGCAGAAAGCAGAATCGCTGAAAAAGAAAGCTTTAAAGGTTAGTTACAGTTGTGCGTTAAAGTTAATTTGTGTTTTTAACCTTTTCTTTTTGTTTTGCAGAAGAAGTTTTGGCTCATCGGCATCGCGTTGGCTGTGTTAATTGTATTAATATTAATTGGTATATATTTATGAACTAAAGACAAATATATTTATATTAAATTCCAAACGCACGACAATTTTTCACTTAAACAAAGTTTCAAACCGGAACTTTTTGACAGTTAGCAAAGGAAGAGGAAAAATAGCGGCTGTTGGTGAATAACCCAGCGTCGTGTTGAATATCAAATGTAGTGCTGCCACTTATCTGACAGAAAGTTTGCTTAGAAAATTTTAAATAAACAAATGAATAAAAAATTAAATGTTTATTATTGGATTCAGCTATATATTAAATATTCATATATTTTGTTTAATTAAAGTAAATTATTAGATTTATGAAAGTGAAAATAAGTAAGTATTACATTAAACAAGACAATGTAGTGTCATTTTCGAGTAGTTGTTCCCTGTATTGAACTCTTATACTAGAACAAAGTCCTCTTTTGCACTGAAGCTTTGCTTGTTTTTTGAGCGATTCTATAGACTTTAATGAAAATTATCAAATAAAATATTATTTTATAATCAACTAGACGGTGTAATTAAATAATATTATATAATTTATCACGACGAATAAATACACGTTTCCAAGTATAGAATCAGAAACTTCAACGATAACGATCAAAATACGATTACGAATCCATTTTAGTGTGATAAGTGAGGATTAATAGAAATAAGTCTTACCAAAGACTTATCGACTTATGGTATATAACGGTGCGGAAGGGAGCAGAAGAAGGCCAGAACACATATATGATCTGATATGTTATCATATACGTGCTCTGAGAGGGCCTATGCCCAATCATTTGGTAATGTTTTGTTCAACATTCATCGTATATAATTGGAAAATCGAAGGTGATTCTGTAAAAAATACTTCCATTAGCACTTTTTGCAGGAATAAATGACTGTGACGTCTTACAGTACTGTGGTTCGGACGTTCTGCGAGTACATATTGAAATAGCGTTTCACGTTATATATAAGAAAGAAGACTTGGCACTCAGTGCCGTATTTTTTATTTCGCTACTATAAAGTTATCTGATATCAATTCTACTTCTACCCTTTTTCTGTGGTAATAAAAGCCTCAATTAATGACATACAGGATAACCAAGTTCAGCCGTTCAAGCCGAAGAAACATACGCATGATTGCTGATCTAGTGACAGCTCAAAACTTCCCGCAAGCCGAATGGACTTGTAAGGTAATGTCAGTAACGATGACTCATGCAGAAACTGCAGGGAAGTAGGCATGAGAGACAATGGAAGATCGCTGTTTCTATTCGACCTTATCTAGAATTCGTCTTTGACATCTAGGAGCTATGCAGTTGAGTGACTAGATAAAGTACCAAAAGTAGATATCAAAGTATGACGAAAACTTCAGCTTCTATTAAAAAGAGCCTCCATCTGGTAATACAAAAGATCCGAAGGTCTATGAATGAGGTGACAATCAACCAGTATATTTTATACTAACCTAATAGAATATCATAATTAAAACATTTAGTCAGCTGTTGTAGATTTTTCTTTGAAATTCAAAAATGCGAAGATCATAATTTTCCAAAATGTTCTAGAAATAATTAGAAATATTGACCAAGAAGACGACAACAACATACAAAATGATTGCTAAAACTTAAGTAAATGGCAAGAAAATCTCTGTAAGGCAGATTATTCCGAAAGATTTAAGCTGAGGAGCCAAATAAGAAAAAAAGTTCAACACTCAATATATGGGGTAAGTAAGCTCGGGTGAGATTTTGTAAACCGTTCGAAAAAGTGGTATCACATTTTATTCTCTGAACTAACAATTATAGTCACCAGATCTAGATATAATATTAAATGAATGAGGTTTGACGTGGAAGATTATGAATCTGGGAAATAACACTGTCAAAAGATATATATTAGACATGGGGTATAAGTCGTTTCAGTTTTATTGAAATTATCCATATTATTATGAAATATGGTAAAATGAAAGTTCGCCACTTAAAGGAAACCAAAAAATTTTCACTTTTTTTTGTAATTTTTTAATACTTAATTCCAAAAATTTTGGAATTTAATTTCATTTGTTTTTCATTAAAAAAGAGAAAAGAAAATCGTCAAAAAAGTACATCATTCAAATTTTTACTATAATTTGTGTCCATCGAGTTTCAGATAAAAATATATAGTACATACAATATCTCCTACAATAACAATAATTTGATTTACGCAATTATTATAATTTTTCACGCTTAAAATCACTATTAAACAAACTGACGATGTGGCAACTTTACGTCAATTAAAATCAACGTCTCCAGAATCCCGTAATTTCTATTGACATATTTTTTCAATCATCTGCAACCCAATCAGCAGATGGTAGTATTTTGGCAAAGTGCATCAATAAACAAAAATCCTATGCAGGCAAAACAACAACAACGAAGTAGTAGAAATAGAAAGAAAAAGGGGAATAGAATTCTTGTACTGAGTTGTGAACACCAAGAGAATATACAAATAAATGAAAACAATGTGAAAAGTGTAAATTATTAATGCATTTTGTACATAAAAACGGCGACATTTGGACGGTTGATTAGGTAAAATAATATAGTAAAGCGTTTGTAATAATATTTTGTAAAAAAACTGATAAAAATAAATAAAAAGGCTGAATATGCAAAGCCATCAACGAAACGAAAGTCGAGCGCCATTTTTGTCAGTTGTCAACTTCGTGTTTTCGCAAGTGAATTTAGTGAAATTTTATCGAATAATTTTACATTAAATCTGCTCTGAGAATTATTAAATTTGGTAAATAATGAAAATTCAAAGTGTTTAGAATGTTTTGAAAGCAGTTATGTGAAAAACTTTGTGGTTTAAGAGAAGTTATTTGCCATTGAAATTCAGCGTGCCGACGAAGTCGAAAGGGCGCAATTAAAATTTCTTTGTCGTGTTAAATTTTGCCAATGAAGTCTTCTTTAAAAGGCTTCTGAAAAAATGCTCGATCCGATGAATATGTTTCGAATTTTTATAAAAAATATTTTATTTTAAATAGGCTGCACAGAAAATGAGCGCCAATGCGCTGGGCGGGGACGAAAATCAGACGGCTTTGTCGATTACGACGACAACTGTACCACCCGGTCAAGAATTCATTGATGAGTTCGAGGAGTTATTGGAATGCAATGAAACTCAAATCCGAATCGGTGAAAGAGTGACACTTGCCATAGCGAGCAATGGCAAAAGCGTTGGCGGCGGAAAAAATGTCAACGAGCGCAAACCAAATGGCATTGCATCCACAAATTGCGAAGAAAAATCGCGCTCCGAGGTATGAATGCTTTGCTGAAATGTGTATGTGTTATATGAAATGCATAAATTAAAATTCGTTTGGAATTTTTTGAAACGCTTTTAGTTGGATTCCGAGGTGAGTGAGTTACTGGGTTCTGTGATAATGCATAATTGTACGGGAACTCGTGCTAGTGCACGCGTCATACAAAAAATGAAACAAGACCAGACGCGACCATTAACACCACCAAATGAACGTGATCCACAGCGACGTGACGAGAAGTCAATGCAAAAAACTCCATCGCAATTACGCAGCTGTAAGCCGACATGGACCAATTTAGAACGAAATCACTTTTTTGATGCGCTTAATGAGTTTGGCAAGGATTTTGATGCACTCGGCAATTATATAAACACAAAGTTGAAACGCAGAAGCACAGCAGACAGTGCATTCAAGACGAAAGAACAAGTGCGACAGCACTATTACCAGACGTATCATAAAATCTGTAAATATATAAAATTCTCTGACGGTAAGTGGCCTTGTTAAATATATTTATTTGCATATATACATATGCATATTGTATGTAATATAATTTTTAATTTTTTCTTTCTTCTTTACAGAAGTTAAGAAACCGGCACAGGAGTTATATGCGCTTATCAATTATGGCGAAATGCGACGGAAACTTCAATTTGTAACCGATAAACACTTCATGAAGTTGCGAAATCTTGTCTACCATGGTCACATAACTGTGCGTTGCAAAGGCAAAAACCTGCGTATTAAAACACCATCATGCAAGGCATTAAGGAGACTGAACCAACTTGATGGTAAATAACTTTAAGCATGCAATTAGAACGTCATTAAAATTTTTGTTTGCATTTGCAGATTCACTTGAGGACATACGATTGCCATCGAAAATCGAAGTAATCGTTAGTCCTGCCACTATGGAAGCCTTCGGACGCGTTCAAACCGTTGCACAAAATCCACGTGTACGCACTACGGTGCCACTGCACAAGAAACTGGTAAATTTTATCAAAACGTTTCAAATGAAATGGCGTAGTGCCGAACAGAAAATGGCGGAAGAAGAATTGAAATTGTTTCCTTCGTATTGTGCGCCCACACCCACTCTACATTCAAGCGATTGTAACGGACCGCAGTCTGCCGAAAATTCTGAGCGTCTACCAGCCTTTCAAGATCCTGAAATGTGTTTTTTACCCAAACCAGGTGTGCCTATACATCGTCCATTGTTGAGCATTACGGAGTACCTTGGTAGTGGAAATATCTGTTTGGCCGCCTACGAAGAACGTATGGGCGTGAAAGTGCGTGGTGAAACGTTATCACAAGATCGTGCCGCCAATAAGCGACCACGCACCGATAGTGGTTCGGAGAAACGTTCGCCTGATTCGAAGAAAAATAAGCTTTTCAACAGTCCACCATATGAAAAACTAGACAGTGACGGCCCAGTTGGTGATATTGTGTTCAAAGAGGAACTTGGCGTGATGTACGAACAAGACATATTACCTGGAAAATGTGAAAGCAGTAGCGATGAGTTAAGCGACGAACTGCAAGAGTTGTTGAATGCCGATTTGGATAGTAGTGTAGTGATAAAAGAAGGTGCTGATAACTCGCAAGAGGAAATAAAAATGCCATTAAACGCAAGTGATATGACAGCAACAATAACAACTAATGCAAGTTCAACAACTTTTAATCAAAACCCAAACACTGCCAATAATCAAGCGCGTATGCGACGACCTGTCAATGCGCGTGCTGGGCGTGCCAGTGCATCCAATTTTAAGCCACTCATCAGTGAGGCAGTGATACGGCGCATACGAAAAGGCTGGACAATATCCACGGCGGCGGATATAACCATCGGCGACCTTTATGTTGTGCTGGGACAAGATTCGAAACTCGAACTAGACTACTATTGGACTGATAGACAACAGCAACAACCAAGCGTGAATACCGTTAACACCAGCAATGCTTTGATTAATGTAAACAATATGCATGTAAGTAATAACTGCAGTTTGACCTTCGGTGGCGCTGCTTTGGAGTCCATGACGCAATCAGATACAAAAGTGTTTATGCAAAAGCAAAATGGTATGCCATATAATCCCAGTGAATGTGATGACCCGGAGTTGTTGAAATCCCTCTCCACCGCTGGCGTTGCAAATAAGCTTAAGCATCTGCTCTTGATAGCCAATCTGAGCGAGCGCATGCGCAAGAGACAGTGTTCCTGCGGACACACATGTGAGCGTAATGTAGCCAAATCAAGAGTAAGTGACGCGCAACATAATACATTTTGTACAGAAATTTATAGTTAATTTTTTAGATGGAGCGCAATTTGGCTACAAAGACTTATGTGTCGACAAAAACATTTTCGACCAACATCAACAACGATAGCAATAATGTTTTTCGTCAGCCTGTTGCACCCATACGACGGCCACTTTTTAATATGGACAGCGTCAAACAACTCAATCCGGTAAGTGAACGGAAAATACATCTTTTTGTCTCTTCAAGTGTAGTAATTTGCTTTCGTTTCTGTTCACTTCACAGTTGTCACGCCAAAAGCAATCAATGCGTCAAGTGCTGGTGCAACGTATGATATTACCGGGTGGCAGCAACGCCAATCAGTCGTACGATGTGTTGAAAATTAAAAATATGGAAAACACACTTGAAAACGCTGCCACCAATACAGTGGAACAAAGTACATGCGCAGAATCTCAAACGTCTCCTGAATCAGTTAATTTGTCTGCAGCTAAGACAATGACGGAAGTGTCAACCATAGTGCCGCTACATCACAATCCATCAACGAGTAGCAATTCCTCACCTTTTATTTCAATTACAAACCTTAATTATGGCGATAGTGACGCAGCTGCTGGTTTAGAGGAGGTGGACAATAATCCTTCAACTTCCGGAGCTTATAAAATAGCATCTAACAACACTGATCTTGTTGCTCGTTTTTTTCAATCCTCCGCTGTTGATAACGCTGATATATCGCTGTCTTCGTCATTTCCCGATAGCGCTTTCGATGAGTCTACAAGTAAGTAAAGTATTTTTTATTACTTTCTTGTAATTTACACCACAGCAGTGGAAGCGAACATATGAAAAGCTAGAAAAATATAATTTTTAGTTATGTATGTATATAGAATTGAAATATTTATACGGTGGGAGCGGGGTGTGTGATTACTTTGTTGCATATTAAAGGGAAAAACTCAATTTTTTGCCAAATAGTCGGCTAATTTGTTATTGTAAAAATTGTGAACATTTTCAAAATAATATTTGGTATTACTCAACGTCAGTTTACACTGTCGAAAGCAGCTTTAAAATCGACGAAGAGGTGGTGTGTGTCGATTCTCTTTTCACCGGTCTTTTCCAAGAATTGATGCATGGTGAATATCTGGTCAGTTGTTGATTTTCCAGGCCTAAAGCCACTGTGTTAAGGTCGATTCAGTTTGTTGACGGTGAGCTTTAACCTTTCACATAGTATGCTCGAGAGAACCTTGTTTGTGATGTTGAAGAGGCTTATCGCACGGTAGTTGGCGCAGATTCTGGGGTCTCCCTCTTTGTGGATTGGGAGCGCACAATTAAATTCTGGCCGACCATATTCTACAAAGAAGCTGATGCATGCTCTTTTTCAGTTTTTCGCCACGGAATTTGAATAGCTCGTCCGGCGATCCATCGGCCCGCGGTTTGTTTGTCCTTCTTACGGGTAATTGCTATTCGAACTTTTCAAGGTCGGGCAATGGAACGCCTATTCCATCGTCTTCGATTGAGGAATCGGGTTGACCATCTACTGGTGTTCCCTCCATAATTTCATTGTCCCTGTCGGCCAGCTTGTCAAGCTCTTCGTACTCACGTATTTCGGGCTCTCTCTTTTTCTGTCTGCAAATGCGTCTCGCTTCCCTCTTCAACTTACGGTTTCTACCCCATCCCCACATGTGGTCGATTGTAACTTTGCGAGGTAGGCAGTGTGTTTTCTCTCCACTGCGACAAGGCACTCCTCATTGTACCAGCGGTTCTGTTGCCTCTTCCGAAAACCAATGTTTTCGCTTGAACTTGTACGTAAGCAGAAAGAAAGCAGGAGTGCAAGACGAGCAGAACATCTTTCGGCTGTCTGTTGTGATTGCAACTTCTCGAGGTCGAACCTTCTTTGTGTTTGTTGACATGCTATTTTTGCTGCGCAGAGGTAGGTGCGTATCTTCGCTACAACAAGATAGTAGTCCGAATCTCGAATCTAGTCTACAGACAACCATATTTCGGGCCCCTGCGAACTTCGCTTTGTCGCAGATTGTGAACAGAGTCAGATATAGGGTTATATATACCAAAGTGATCAGGGTGACGAGTAGAGTTGAAATCCGGATGTCTGTCTGTCCGTCCGTCTGTCCGTGCAAGCTGTAACTTGAGTAAAAATTAAGATATCATGATGAAACTTGGTACACGTATTTCTTGGCTCCATAAGAAGGTTAAATTCGAAGATGGGCAAAATCGGCCCACTGCCACGCCCACAAAATGGCGAAAACCTATAATCTGTCATAACTAAGCCATAAATCAAGATATTAAAGTGAAATTCGGCACAAAGGATCGCATTAGGGAGGGGCATATTTGGACGTAATTTTTTGGAAATGTGGGCGTGGCCCCGCCCCTCACTAAGTTTTTTGTACATATCTCGGAAACTACTATGGCTATGTCAACCAAACTCTATAGAGTCGTTTCCTTTAGGCATTTCCATATACAGTTCAAAAATGGAAGAAATCGGATAATAACCACGCCCACCTCCCATACAAAGGTTATATTGAAAATCACTAAAAGTGCGTTAACCGACTAACAAAAAACGTCAGAAACACTAAATTTTTCGGAAGAAATTGCAGAAGCAAGCTGCACCCAGGTTTTTTTTTTAAATTGAAAATGGGTGTGGCGTCGCACACTTATGGACCAAAAACCATATCTCAGGAATTACTAGACCGTTTTCAATGAAATTCGGTAATTAATATTTTCTTAACACCCTGACGACATGTACGAAATATGGGTGAAATCGGTTTACAACCACGCCTTCTTCCAATATAACGCTATTCTGAATTCCATCTGATGCCTTCTCTGTGTAATATATACATTAGGAACCAATGATCATAGCGGAATAAAACTTTACACAAATACGGTATTTGAAAAATATGTAAATGACGGATAATGAAATCTCGATTATCACTTTATCATGCGAGAGTATAAAATGTTCGGTGACACCCGAACTTAGCCCTTCCTTACTTGTTTATGCTGAAAACCTGCTTTCTATGTAATTCAACAGCAAAAAATTATACAAATAAATAAATGTATGCTTTGCGACCAGTGATGCAATCATATGAAATTAAAAATTTTATTTTGAATTTTATAATCCCAACATTTATAAACCAAAAAAATTTAATTAAAAATATCGTAACTCTGCTTTCGCTTTCGACAGGTACCAGCTCGCTCAACGGCATGACGCCCACACATTTACTGCGTGAGTCCACGTCCAATTCGCGTTGGCTTGAAGAGAACATAAATGATTTCTCCCTAACCAGTCTGCTGGGGCATTTGGATGAGATCAATGCAACTCGTGATATTTTGGTAAGTTCGAAACAACTTTTTTCTTTAACCAAAATAGCTCATAATATATTTCATATATACGCATACGTTTAACTCTCAGGATCCCTCGTCGAATTTATCGGTGATAAGCGAGAGCAGCGTCGATTATATGCATAAATTTCAAGAGATTACTGCCTTAATGCAAAGCCAGGACAAGGATTAAAGCCAATATGTAAAAGTTGTATAATTTCTTACGCTGAATTTAAGATCTGCTAATGGCTGGCTGTTGTGCCACGCCGAACTATATACATACATAGATATTAATTAGTTATAGTACCAACACCAATAGTCTGTAAGTGAAAAATGTTCGACCTTTTAGACTTCCACGCCCATTATTTTTCATTTCTCCCCACATAAATTTATGAGTCGCGAGGTCGCTGCATCTGCATCCACATTTTTTGCACGTATTTATATACATATAGTATACATGTTTATATACAAAGAAAAGGAAATATGTATTCATTTCTCGCTCACAATTATTTACTTTAAGTGAAATAGTTTTAATAACATTAATTTGTGCTTTAATTTATATACTCAAAACGATTTTATTTTTATGATCATCACACCATATAATATATGCTTAGTTTTTTCCTTTTCCTCCCTTTACAATTGAGCTATATATATATACATATTGTATATCTATATGGTTTACTGTATATACCATAGTTTTTAAGCTGACGTTGTGATTTACGCTAAAGCTACACTCATTAATGGCTGCAAATCACAGACATTTAGTTGAAGCGCTTCCTGAAATGACGAAATTCGATCCTTTTCAACATTCTCCCAAGCATTATTTTTCAAGATTCTCCCTAAGTTGCCCTTTTTGGTTATATCTCTTTGCGAGTGTAGTAGTTTATACATTTATCTCGAGTATTTGAACACTCTCACACACTCTCACACACTCACTTAGAAACTTTCATGTAACGGGTTAGTTAAAGTTGGCTTCCACTTTGTAATGTATTGTAAAATGGGGTGACGATACGCAGTACATCAAATTACAATTTAATTATTAGCTAAGTTTAAAGCATAAGAATATTGTTACTTGTTTGCCATTTCCCTTGTTCGGTTTGTGGACACCATTCTTTTGATACGATCCTACTTTATAAGTGTAATATATGTATGTACGCATTGAAGTTTGTATTATTCGAGAACGTATTATTGAAGTCTGTATAAATCATTTATTCATCGTTCTTTATTTAGCTAAGTTAGCCTTTAGTCTTTAGGTAAACAACAAGCATCCTAACAAAGCAATAGTTTAAGCTGAACCATACAAATAAGCACCTGCTTGTGACAGGTGTGCAAGCACGTTAACCAACAAAACTCAAATATATATAAAATGAAAACAAAAAATATTTTTAATATCCCCTGAAAGTGAATTGTTTTAATTCAGAACATTTTTTGAGGTTAGCAATATTTTCTTATGTATTTTTTTTTTTTTAATAACTCAAAGGTAATTTCCTAAACATTTTGCCACGAAATGTAATACCCAGTAGGAAATGTCAGAGAACATATGAAGTATACATATATACAAATAATTTGCGTGACGAGATTATTTAATTCAGTCTTGTCCGTCTGTCTCTCCGTTTTTATAGGCGAACCGCGACCCAGTTTTTCAGATTTCGAGCAGGAGCAAAATGAACTCCTCTCCAAGCAGTTGCTGCCCTCTTTTAGGAATATTAAGAGGCCATTCCTCAACTACGGCGACGACATCAGACAATACGCCGACCAGACTTCGGACGCAACTAACTTCCGTCTCCCTTTCAATAATTGCGCACTTGCAGTCAAACCACCACCCATTGCAGACGAAGAGCTCGAGTTGCCGCGCGAATCGACAGTGACCCTTACGCAGCTTCGTTCTGGATACTGTAATAGGTTAAACTCATACCTATCCATAATAGATCCCGACATATCCATTGTATGTCCTGCGTGCAATGAGCCTCCGCATGACACTCGCCACCTCTTTGCACGCCCCAGCAACCTCACTCGTCTGACACCCCTCTCCCTTTGGTCCAACCCCGTTGCAACAGAACGTTTCCTGGGCCATCCTTTAGATGACGTCGACGACAACTTAGCTAATCTTTACCATCCTAGCGTGGATTACGTACCCGTTGATTGATTGATTGAGTCAGTGTTTAAATGGTTGATTAAATCTTCATTCCGGCTTTGCTCAAATTAAATTGAGACGACCTATTTTCGAGCTCTCCTTCAACAGAATTTGAATAATGCATATTGTTGAGATTATTAGTAAAGAAGTTTATTAAAATTAATTAATAAGTAATATTGTTCAAAAAGTGGGTACAGGGTCGTCTTGTTTCGCATTCGCATAGCAGGCAGGTCCAACGAAATGAACCTTGAATTACAGCCAATAAAAAGATTTTTACCACAGCTCCATTCCTTGTTCAAGACTATTTTGAAATATATTAACTTCTTTATTGGCGTAGATACGGCTTACGTGATTATAGCCGTAGTTTCTTTTCGAAATTCGAAATACCAAGAGCAGCCAGGTCCTTCTTCGCCTGTTCTCACCAACGGAGTGGAGATCTTTGTCTTCCTCAACTTTCCCCAGCGGGTACGGCGTCGAATACTCTCAGAGCTGAAGTGTTTTCATTCATTCGGACGACATGAGCTGGCCAGCGTAGCCGCTGTTTCTTAATTCGCTGCCAATGTCGTCGTACATCTCGTTCAGCTCATCGTTCCATCGGCTGCGGTATTATCGATATAATAGCTCATCTGTGTACGGCAACAATTGTACATTCTTGTAGAAGATTATAGCTTCTCTAAGGCCTCGAATTATTTTTTCCAGCAGTAGATTGAAGAAGTCGCACGATAGGGACGCTGGTTTTTAAATTTTGGTGAAATTTCTGGACATTTTTTTGTTAATTGGTTGCAATTGAACAAAAAACGTCCTTTATTCAAGACCTTGTAAATTATATCTCGAAGACCTGTGTAAAATTTCATTAAGATCGGTTCAGTAGTTCAAGCGAAATCTTGGCAACCGATTTTGAAAACAAGGTTAGAGATAAACGCGCTTAAAGTTATAAGTGACCTTGATGTCGATGTTTTAGAATTAAATATGACACATTTTTGAAGCCGTGAAACCCATGTTTCAAACCCTTAATCAAATCAAGGTACACTTACCTTGGGTTATGTTGAAAATTTGTTATTGATAACTGTGATTTATTCAAGTCTCGTCTCAAAATTATTTCGGTAATGCTCTCTCCATAAGCTATTGAATCATAATTTTCTTAATTCTTCCACAACCTTCATCTTTTTTACCTTTGTCTCAACGGACAAACTATCTAACTCTAATCTCTAAGAATAAAATGTTGCTTTCCTAGTGTAATGCTTTGCAGATTTGATCCGAGAAGGGTATAAAAATTACAGTCGACTAAACACATCCCGCAAGATGAGCCGCCTTGTACCTTGACCTCAGAAGAGACCCTCTGAATCGTTATTATCTGGGTTGGTAAAGAGGTGGGCGAAAATTGTGCTAAACGGGCGAATGCGCTGTATAGCCCATGGCGTTCGCATGGAAGCTATTGCCCTAGCGAAAAGCTTCAACTATTCCAGACCCATAGGTAGAGAACGAAAGCAAGGGCGCCTACGTATCCAATAAAAGGATCAAGTGCATAGCAACCTATCTGCATTTGAAAAGTACAACTGGCGTGAGCTCACAAAGGATAGATGAAGTTTTGTATTTTCGGTACAAACTAACCCACGGTTGTAGTGCCAAAGAAGAAGAAGAGGAAGTTCTTAAAGGGCAATATTAACACTTAGTATAGTTTCCGATTCTCAGTGTAGCGACTGCAGAGGTACAGAAGTTTTCCCATTTTCTTGTCAGTGGAATTATATTAATCTTATTTCACTTTTAACAATAAACCATTGTTGTTGTGTCTTTGTCTTTTTCAAATTCTATTGTTCATCTTCCCTTTCCTCAACTTTCCAATGTTACCATCCTTCTGGTGTTTCCGTTGTCCCACTATAAATACACGTTGTTGTTGTTGTAACGATTTTCTATTTCCCGTTAAAATGGTTAGGTTCAGATGAGTTGTCATCGAGTTCATCCAACGGTAGGCCCAGGAAACGTACTATTTCGACGGGGTGGGACCATAGGTAGAGGGGTGTTAGATGTGTATGTTGCAAAGAGGTGGTTAGAGTTATGTCGGGACATATGTATATTGGGTATGTCGGGGTCGATTCTGGATTAGTAGGAGTTTAACCTTCTACAGTATCCAGAACGAATCTCGCAGCGACTCGAGCTCGTCGTCTGCAGTGGGTGGTGGTTTGGCTCCAAGTACGCCATTCACTGAGAGGAAGTCGGTGAAGGTGTTTATGGCTCCACTGTGAATGGCGGTCAGTGCATGTCTGAAGTTAGTTGCGTCCGAAATCCGGTCGGTGTATTATCTTCTGTCGTCGACGTAGTTGAGGAATGACCTCTTGATGCTCCTAGGAGACGGTTCCGCTTCGAGCAGGTGACTATTAGAACACCTCAGCAGAAACTGCTTGGTGAGAAGTTCATTATGCTCCTTAACTTGGAGCATACAGGCCTCACTGTGCAGATGCTTGATAGGAGACATCAAGAGCCATCCCGTTATAGTCCGGGATGGACAATGGATGTATGGATTACTATGTCACGAGACGCGTCTTTGCGTTTGCGTACAAATCTAAACAACTACATACGACATACTTATTTCGAAAGTTTTAGATAACCTCGAAATGAGAAACTTTTTTAAATAAAGAAATTTGAGAGTTTTCCATTTTGACGCGTATATATTTTTTCTCTTTAGTATATCGATTGAACAGTTACATTTTATGTGTTTTAATTAATTCATTTGTGTTTTGTTTTTTAGTTTATTATGTTTTGTTTAAGGGTGAAACGTACCACTGTACTCCATTCGTAATGCTCTAGCGCTTAATCAAATTTTTGTTTCTCTGTTTTTGTTTTGTTTTATCTATGATAGTACAATAAGATCGCATTTCGAATGTGTTTATAATCTTTTCAATTTTTTTTTAAAATTTTTTTTTTTATTTTTTTTTATATTTTTATTTCATATAAATATTTACCCTTTTGCTTTCGATTGAATAGTTGCGTTTTTATTTCAATTTTTCTTTTTTAATGTGTATATATTTTCAATTCAGGTGTACTAACAAAATTTAACGGTACATAATTGTATTTTTATTTAATTTTTGTTTCTAGTTTCTTATTGTGTATAATTATTATTATGTTTTTAAATGTTTATTTAATTTTAGTTTTCAAGTTTTCATAAGCATCGTAAATTTTTACCGTCTTCTATTTGCTTAAAAATAGTTTTAACAAATGTTTAGTTTGTGTTTTAAATTTTCTAGTTATTCCTTAGCTGATTTCATTGCAGTCAGCGTGCAGATTTCCTTAATTACTTTAATTATTTTTCAAAAAAAAAATTTAGTAAATAGTTCTTAACTCAAAATCTAATTAAATTGCTTTATTGAAAAGTGACAATTTGTGGGAGTTCGTAGTTGTGGTTTGACGGATGACGGGAGATGGATTGTTTCCTTTTAAGTTAAAAAAAAAGCCATGCTAATTCTCTCTAGTTACTAAATATTTTTCGGAAAAAGTAGCAATCCAGTAATTGAGTTTTATAAAGTATTTTGTGCTTTTAGCTTACTGAGGTGGGTAACAGGGATATACATAAGTATCTGGGTTCGAAATATTTTAGTGAACAATATTATTGACTGATAAATGCTATTGTATAAGGAATAACATTATTCACCATAGCTAAATCCTCATGTTCAAAAAACCACTGCATATTATACGGCGAGATGGAATGCCTTAAATACATGCAGGATCGCCAAGATCTTCTCTTGCACCGTTAGGAAAACTCGCTTGCTTTTTACTCACGCGAACTCGAAAGGACTGTCGGACGGCTGTTGGTCATCACATGTGAGGCGAGTGAGCATAAGTGATAACGTTACATGCAGAAAGTGCAGAGAAGTTGGCATGAGAGAGACGCTGGAACTATGCCTTTGTCTTTGGTCAGCACTATCAAAACTCAAGTATCTAGGAGCTTCGGAGTTCAAACTACTGGACGAAGTCAAGTCGCGCTAAAATTCGCAAATAAATTGACGTCCTGTGTGATGATTTCTTCAGCTCAAATTAAACTGAACTTCCATCTGGCATTACTAAGGATCAGTAGGTCTATGTATGGCGTGATAGCCGGCCAGTATAATCTAACCTCACCTAACGTCGAATTATGGATAAATTATAAAACTTATAAACTTCGATGCTTTTCTTGTTCATACTGTTGAACAGACATCCATATTGTACTGTTTCTTTAATGATCGTCTAAATTTGGGAAAATTTCATATCATCTCGTGAGTCCTTTTTTGTAAAATTTAGAGGAAATGTATTTTTTTCTACTATGTATAACAATTCTATCCTAGCTTGTGTTAGATTTAGAGCACGCTTTAAAGCAAAAGTCGAATGTTGAAACTTCAAATGATCCCGAAAACTCTATCAGCTGTTTGGTCTAGTATTGTATAGAAAATACAATATTTGATTTCGCAAGCTTCAGGTCATTTTTAAAATGCTGACGAGAAAATATTTCATGTCTGATAAGCAATCCGTAGTTTTACAATGCTTGTCAAAACACTATTTACTATTGCCGAAACAATGGCGGAAACTTCTTAGTTGCCCTAATATAACGAATTCCGAATGCTTGGGTGTATCCGAAGGATATTTCAAAAATTTTATATATTAAATAAATAATAAATAATTAGTAAATTAAAATAAATTAGACAAAATAGTAATATTTTGGTTGCCTGATTTCGAGTATTTTGCAATATCCAACCAACTAGTCTTCGAAGTCCTGGAGCCTTTGCTGTTATTTATTGTATAACTTGGGGTATCTGTCTTCAAAACAGTACTGAATATATTCTTCTAAAGGCATGGCTTGTAAAAAGCACTACTTTTTTTTATAAATATTTAAATTGCTTGCCTGCCTTATGCTGGAACACAACAATCGATAGTTCTCATCGAAGTCATCTAACAGTAGTACCAAGAAACTGTATTCAATTTCATTAATGTTGGACCAGAGAGAGGGAAAGCTGATGTTTATCGATTGGGTTGAAAGAGCTTACGAAGATAGTTTCTGCGTTGTTTTTCTGTGGCGCACACATTTTATACTTGACATTCCTTGGGGTTACTGAATTTAGTTTGGATATGTAGAAGTTTAAACTAATTCTGTATACAAAGTCACTTCTTGCGGTCCTACCGCTTGAACTCACGAACTCTGCATTCGTCGCCTTCGCGTTTACTTTCGGTGTATTTACCAGGTTCAGCTGTTGCGGAATAATACTTCGATGGAATTCCGAACATGAAGGTTTAGCCACAGCAAGAATAATGGGAAAACTATTATTATAACGGGAAAATCTTCATTTTATTTTATTTTTTTCGTTCTTTACGTATTTCTTTCATTATTTTTATTCTATTAATATTTTTCAATGCATTTATTGGATTTTGCTTAGCAAATTTTTCTACCTGCGTGCCATTTGCAATGCTAACTTCGTCTATGTATGTACATTCGCTACATATGTATGTACATATATTTGTACATATGTATAAATATTTAATTGTATTATTTAAGCATGCGCGTGAGTGCATTTCTCGTAGGCTAGTCAATTCACTTTTTGCTTTTTCATAGTTTGCCATTGTATTGTTCTACTTTATATACATACATACATACATACTCATGTGTATGCACCATGTGTTTTTCTGTGTATGTATGTATTTTTAGTTCTTTGAGTTTATATTTTTTATTTCTGTTGGATTTTGTGTTTTCATGCATATTTATTTTGAACTGCTGATAACAACAACAATAACTGAAAAGGCACATTTTGATGAAACGCGTTTGCTAATGGAAAATGATTAAAGCGGGTGGCATTTTGTGTGTGGATGTGTGCGTAAATGTATGAGTGTGTGTGTATGTATATGATTGGGGAGGAGACTGAAATTGTATTAGGTTTAAACTTCAAAATTGATATTACGGCTCAGCCACTGCGAAGTTGTACTCACTGTAATTATAAAACGTAAAAACAACCGTAATAATAAACAATGTAATAATAACAGTAACAATAAATGAAATAATTATATGGTGGTATTTATTAGATTTTTATAAGTTTGCTTGGTACTTGACCGAAGTCGCCTTATCAGTTGTGATGTGTGCCTAGACACATCTATCTATATTTCCATAATTTTGTTGAAGTTTCAAAATTTTCCTGCTGAACCCTTCTCGCCTAATATTAGATATCCAATTATTGCGCCGATTGCAGAGACGTAATGGTAACAGCTCGCCTCTGTTACAGTTGGGAGATATATATCGAAGGTGTGACTTTGGTTGGACGAAAACATGCCCGACGATTGGAATTTAAGTGTGCTCCGCCCAATCCACAAAAAGAGAGATCACACAATCTGCGCCAACTACCGTGGGATGAGCCTCCACAACATCGCACATACGGTTCTACTGAGCGTGTTGTGTGAGAGATTAAAGTCCACCTTCAACAAACTGTTTGGACCTTATCACTGTGGCTTTAGGCCTGGAAAATTAACAACTGACCCATGAAAAGATAATCGACACACCACCCACCTCTTTGTCGATTTCAAAGCTGCTTTCGACAGCACAAAGAGGAGCCTCTTTATGCAGCTGTGTCTGTATTTGATATCCCCGCAAAACGAATACTCTGAGCAATACCAAAAGCTCCGTCAGGATCGGGAAAGACCTCTCCGAGCCGTTCGATACCATACGAAGCGACTGCCTACCGTGCGACGTCTTCAATCTACTGCTGGAGAAAATAATTCGAGCTTCAGAGCTGAATAGAGAAGGTAAAATCTTCTACAAGAGACATCGATATCATTGGCCATAACAACCGCGCCGTTGTTGAATACTGAACTGAATAAGGAAGCGACGCAAATGGGTCTGATAGTGAACGAGGCATGGACGATGGCAACATCTACGGCAACGGCGAATAGCGCAGTCGATGGAACGATGAACTCTACGAGATAACGACGACATTGATATAGTTCAGCGCATTAAGCGACATCGGCCGAACGGACGAAAACACTCCAGCTCTAAAATTTTTCGACGCAGTACCCGCCGAGGGAAGCACAGGAAGAGGAAGATCGCCACTCCGACCAGGTGTAGAAGGACCACAAAATCTCACAGGAGGACTTGAAACAGAGCGAAAACACGATTTTTGATAATTAAAAAACGAAATTGAACTGTTTTAAAACAGTAAAATTTTTCGAGTTACACGCGATCTGCGACAGAGCAGAGAAACAAAGCCCTCCACTGCTGTAGTAATTCCGGCTAATTTATTGTTTGCTAAAGTTATTGTCTTGTCGGACGAAAATCCAGATAGACGTGTCTAAATTAAACCATTTTATTCATTTGAACAATTTACTGCTGGTCTTATTCTCTGTACTTCTGTGCTTAGTTGAAATGTTAAAATAGCTTCTAGTAAAATAATATGCTTTTTTTTCTTCGTGTCGTGTTTTTAAGTTTACGGTATTTAGGTTTGTTTAAAAGTTAATACGATATAGAGTCTTGAAAAAGTGGACGAAAACACTCCAGTTCTGAAAGTATTCGACGCAGTACCCGCCGGAGGAAGCAGAGGAAGAGGAAGACCTCCACTCCGTTGGAAAGGCCAAGTGAAGAAGGACCTGGCTTCGCTTGGAATATCCAATTGGCGAAAGCGAAAGAAACGACTGGCGCGCTGTTGTTAACTCGGCTATAATCGCGTAAGCGGTGTCTACGCCAATTAAGAAGAAGAAGAAGAAATGTTAGTGTGAGGATGAGAGGGTGTGTTATAATGAATTTATTTTAATGTGACAAGATGTGTGTACTCTAATATTAAGAAATAATTGGTATATATCGTCACCTAAAATGCAAAATTACGTAACATCACTTTTCATGAGTTGCTGAGTTGACAGCGAAGGAAAACGGTATAATAGAAACCACTCATATTGAAACAAAATTTGACTTTTGGTTATAAAATGGTTATATATTATATATATTGGTTACATCTGACAGCGGTATAACCAATATATAACCATTTTATAACCAAAACTCAAATTGATTGGTTTCAATCGGCTAAAAATTTAATGCTACATATAAATATGTAGTGGAGTAGTGGATCGTAAGGAAATAAAAAACTCAATTTTGACTTTTTATGGTAGTTTTTTTGCATTTTAGGTGACGATGTGTGATTGAAGAGTATTTTGTAAGTATTCATAGGTATTAGTTATCAAAAAATTGTTTGCTTTGAAAAATTTTTATTTTTAATGTAGTAGTCTGGTCTAAACACGTGGTTTAGGTAACCATTTTTGAAGTTTTTTTTATTAGCTCATTATTGAATTTTGCCTAATTATTTATTTAGCAATTCTCACAATAGAATTTATGTTGCCTACTTATACACATTGCTACCATATATACACATGTATGTATGTCTTTAATCAGTTTAGTTTAGAAATCGATTTAATTTTCTTTTTTTTTTTTTGCAATAAATAATTTTTAATTGTTTTTTATTCGTTTCTATTTTTTTTTTTTTTTTAATAAATGATTTTTATTTATTTATTTTTTTTCTTTTTTCTTCGTGTCTTGCCGGCACAATGACTACAATTTTTTACATTATACTTGCATTTTTCGCTACATAATGTATATTTGCAGTTTTTCATAAGAATGGTATGCATAGTTCATTAATTTATTAGTTCCTTCGTTTTCATATACTCGCGTGTATGTATGTATATTAGGGTGCTTCAAAAAAAAAATTTTACTTTTTTTCAACCTTAGCCCCTCAAATGTTAGTGATGTTAGAGTCACAAAACAAAAATCCACCCTCAAACCAGGCGCTGTAGCTTAACTCGAAGGGATCGCTTTTTTTTTATTTTCCTTACGTTTAACACAGGAATTTTCGTTTTTTCATTCAAACTAAAATTTCACCAATTAATTTTCGTTTCAAAAATAACCATCATATGTACATACATATGTATATTCAGAAATTTGACTTTTCAAAATTTCTGCGACAAAACTTTTTTTTGAAGCACCCTAATGTATATGCTAGTTGTTGCAACAGCTTTCCCGGTCTTTTATGTGTAGAAAACTTAACTTAACATTTTTTTTATTTCGAAACTAAATTTCTGAAAGTATTTGAAGCGTGTGTGTGTTTATGTATAGCAAGTTTTGTGTGTAGTCCAAAAATATTCAATCAAAATTTACCGTTATCGATATTGAACTTTTCAATTTTCTCAGAAAACAGCTGCCATAGATATCTGGGTATAGACTGCCCCGTCTTCTTTGTAGCTTTTGATTTTTAAATTTTGTTTCTAGTAACTCTTCTCCTGTGCTATAAATGCTATATTATAGTATTGATTCAGAGAAGTTTGCGTTTGACCACCTTAGCGTACTGTTAATTTATTATTTGTGTTTTTGACAATATCAGCCGTGCAGTGACGTCACAATAGCACATTCTGTTTACGTTTTCCATGCGCCTAGCATCATATTTAACCCCTCGTAAACAGATATCAAGTTGAATCGATTTCGTATGGCCTGAATACTGTTGCCACAAACAACTCAGTTGAGCTCATGTATCACATATAACAGCGATATACATATTCGTATATATTCTTTCATCGTTTTCGAATTCGAAATTGCGTTTTTATTGCTTGCGATTCAGTACATCATATTACAAAGTAGCATAAACTTTTAAGCTGCCGTTGTCCAATATATAACCATTTTATAACCGTAATATATCCGATATATAACCATTACATAACCAAAACTCAAATTTGTTTCAATATGAGTGATGTTACAATATTTTGCATTTTAGCTGACGATATATAACTTTGCTGATAAAATTCTCGCATTCGTCCATAAACATAGCCAAGTCACCGTTTCATTGGTATAATTGATATTTTTTAAAAACTGACCTAAATCGATTTTTGCGTTGGGGTTAGCCACCTTTTTTCGGCATAGTTCGACATAGTCCATTTTACACTATTTTCATACACACACACACACAGCGTATGCTCTACGTGAGGCTTGCTTTTAAAGCAACAGCGAGCAACACTGCGTATACGTAACTTTACTCTGAATGGAAATTCTTACTACTGCTTGTGTGTACCCATAAATGTATGTATGTACATATGTATGCTCTGTGTGAATGTATTTAAAGATCTGCTTTTTGTTGTTGTTGTTTGTGAGAAGTGCAAGCTAATATTTTTTTGAAAAAATAATAATAAAACAATATAAAAGTATACATAAAATTAACTGTAAATAAAATAAAAAATTAATTTTATTTATTTTGTAATCTAAAAATTTACTTATATGTACTAATTAATTCCACATAACAACAAAAATATAGAATGCTTTGTAATATAAAAAGATATTTCCAGAAAATTTCAGCACAGCTCCAATTTCAACATATTTTTTTGCCATATCTCAGCTATTGAAGTTCTTAGTTACATAGATATTGTACTTCTTTTTTATTAATTATTTAAAAATACCGTTATTTGCCGCGTAAGCGGTGTCTACGCCAATATAGAAGATTGTTAGAGCATGTGTGTCACATTTTCGCATGACTCCGGACAGACAGTTGTAAATGTGCCCAATTTGATTCCAAAGACACTATGCGGTTCTTTGTAAAAACTTCTGTACTATGGTACATATGTATGTATGTATATGGTACGTAAAAACAAAATAAAACGCCAACTTCGGCGGCACTGAAGCTATAAGAGCAAAACCTTTACAAATGTGTTTCTTATAGCATAAAAGTGTATGGAAAAATCTGTATCTTGATTTTAATGGATCAGCTTGTATGGCAGCTGTGTGCTATAGCAGTTCGATTTGAACAATTTCTTCAGATATTATACAATTGCCTTAAACAATAATCCATGCCGAATTTCATGAAGATATCTCGTCAAATAAAAAAGTTTTTCATACAAGGACTGATTTTTAATCGATCAGTTGGTATGACTGGCAATAGCTATATGCTATTGTGCTCCGATATCGGTGATTCTGACAAATGAGCAGCTTCTTGCGGCCAAAATGACATATGCAAAATTGCAAAACGTTAACTCAAAAACGTAGGACTGAGTTCGCTTATCAACAGGCATTCCAACATGGCTAAATCGACTCAGCTCGTCATGCATCTCCAATGTTTTCTGCTGAGCATTAAAAATTTCGTGGCAAACACAGAATTCCCTGATCAATGTATGTAGTTGTGTCAGAAAATAATTATATAATCGAATTAAAAGAACATGCAATAAAATTTATTATTAAAAGACACAAAAACAAATCAAAATAAAAAAGTAAAACAAAAAAAAAACAAAAATATAAATTTGAGAAATATAATAAAAAAATGGAACTGTTCAGGGTATAATAATAGATATATGTATGTATAAATGCTTACATAAAACCGACCGTGTCATAATTGGAAAATAGAAAAATTGTTCTTCTAATAGCGACCACTGCGGATATTACTGACACAACAAACCTCACTCACCTTCAGCTGTGTGGAGAGACGTGGAGAAGCTCGGCCACTATATATCAATATATGGTAAATAGACTATACCCAGTGCTTATGTATGTATATAACAACGTTCGCTCACAATGCATTTTCCTTGAACATTATAGCAACAAAAAGCAGGCATAACCAAATAAAGGCTTTCTTTACAATTCTTGCAGCCTTTAAAATCCTTAAAGCAGGCAATATATTGTATTTGGCAACAGCAGTGCCATGCATATAACCGTTGTATCATATTATGGAACCAAGGTAGTGGAAAAATTGCGGCAATGCTTCAATTTCTCAGGTAAGTATGGCTTCGAATTGATTTCAGTTCAACTTTATACAAATTAAGAAAAAACTATTATACTCTGTAGAAACATGTTGCAAGAGTTTTTACTAATACACATTAAAATTCATGCACCAAACCTACATAAATGCAAAACTTGTTGTTTCAGTTAAAAATGGTAAGTTTAAGAAAACATAATTCATATTTGCGCTGCCTTATTGTTTCCGGCATAAATTCACAAAAAATACGCAGCCACTAATTTCCTAGAAATTTTTGTTAATATTCTAAATCAATTTGTGTTCACATGCGCTTTAATTTGCCGTTTAAATCAGCAAAATCCGTGCAGGAAAACGCAAGTTATGCTTAAAAAGCTGCACGATATAGTAATGTACTAAGGAGTACAGTACAAACAGCAATTATGCGTACAGCTCTCATGGGACGCCTAAAAGCATGCTACAATTTTCGACATATTTTTGCAGCAGCCACCTACTTGGCACTGCTGCGCGCCTGGTGCATGTCGGCAAAATTGTAAACGCAAGAAATCGCATGCGAGCACGTGTGGTGTGTGTCTCGGCTAAATTAGCTGCTTTGCTAATAAATGAGCTATTTAAACGTTTTTACGCATAACTCGGACAAATCTCAACCGATTTCAATGAAACAGGTGTCAATTGAAAGTGCATGGTCGTGGCTTGCTAACTGTTCATAGGAAACTTAAAAATTGTTGCCGGGTATAGAGTAAAATTCGCTTGTAATACGGAGAGTGCTGCTTTGGTAGGCATAAAATGGAAAATTTCGCATTCAAGTTTCTTTACAAAAATGCGAAATGGTGTAATTTACGTTTGAAATTGCTATTGGCAGCAATTGAGTGCAGTTTTTTATTATAACTTCCAACTGTTTTCGTGTATTTGAAACTAAAATATACTAGTTATATAAAGCAAATAAAACAATATTGTGTTTTTTTATTTTTTGAATAAAAATGAAACGATTTAATTAAGTTAAATTGTTTACTTAAATTCTGTATTATTGTTTACGCTCTTGTTCTTGCACTTAACGCATTTTAGTTTAGATATTCGTTGAAAAAAAGTATTTTTTGTTCTTGTTATTGTTAAGTTTGCATATTTTTGCTTAATTTTCTTGTTTTTTATGTTATTTTTTGTTGTTGTGTTTTGTGTTTTACTATTAAGTATGCATGTATGTTGAGTACGCACTATATGTGCTTGTAATAACTTGTACAATAGTTTTTAAATAAAAATAATAATAATTAAAATATAAGACAAAGATAATATTTAACTAGAATAAGAAAGAAACATTAACATTACACACACACACATATACTTGAACAATAAGTAGTGTAGCGGAGTAGCAGTAATAATTTATATAATAATAGTATTTGTAGTTTTTGTTGCTGTTGTATACAATAGTAGTATGCATAGGACTAATAGGGTTTGAAGCTGTTCGCTTTTGCACAAACACGCACAAACAACAACGCCGCGCCGCTGGCACTGCTGTGAGTGGGCGCTTATGGCGCGTGTGCTGCAGCCGTTACGGAGAGGCAAGCAGTTGTTAAAGGATTAAATAAGTGTGAAAACAATGCAAGCCGCCCAGTTGGTTGGTGGTCAGTGACAGCTTTACAACAAAAATGTAAAATATCTTTAAATTAAGCGCTTAAATTAAAGTGTAACATAACCTAAAAATAATAAAGAACAGTTATGTAGTTGTTGTAAGTGTGTAAAAGTTTAACGTAAACTCGTAAAACAGAGTGGTAAATGGTAAATTATAAATAAAAGTAATATAGTTTAATGTATGTATGTATGTGTGCGTGTATGTAGTTAAGTAGCATATTCGAATTTAACCTCACTATTTTGACTATGCCTCTTTGCATAAGCACATTTACAAGGCTTAAAGTAATGTTGTTGGTGTAAATTCTAACTTTTTTCAAAATATATAACCAACTGAGCAATACAAATACAAATACAAATAAATATTAAACAAATTATGAGCCTTATGCATGCAACAACAACAAAATTGCAGTTTGCACGCTTACAGTGTGTCATAAAAGTAAAGTAGCTATTTTTAAACTCGAAAAAAAAACCATTTTAGCGGCATACAACACATACAAAATATTTAACATAAAAACACAAACAATTGTTTGCACTGTTTCTCTCTTGTTTTTCAATACATAGTTGTTGTTATTATTATTGCTACACTAGCGTTGAGACAATATCAACTCAGATTGTGACAGTTTGTAGGAAAGTAAAATTGTTGTTAACACTAAGAGTAAATAATAAAAAATTATATGCGTAATTATTACATAAAATATTTTGTTGTAGTTTTGCTGCATTTTGCTGTTACATACAATTGTTTATGACAAATACAGTTATTTTTTCAACATACACCGCATTTAACAATTCTGCTTCACTTTACTTTACTTTTTTTTTGCTTATAAGGTTTTTATATATAGATTTGTATATATATTTATATGTAATATAAATAAATTATTGTACGTTATAACGTTAATAAAACAATTCTTAAATTTTTTTCACTTTAACTACGCATTTCTCAAATTTAAATTTGCAATTTTTAGGTTAGGTTTTGCTAACTCTCTTCGCACGCTATTTTTCGCTATATTTCTTCAACTTTAACTTCACTTCAACGGTTTTTAGTCATTGCTGCATTGCCTATTGTACATATGTAAGCGAGTTTGTTCATCGGCACTGGTTATAATTTTAACTTATTTACTTTGTGTGCGGCATTTATTACATGCTCTTGCTTGCGCTTGCATTTCGTTATTTTCTGACGTCTCCTTTGCGCAATTTCTAGTTGCTGCTCTCATTGCAA
This sequence comes from Bactrocera neohumeralis, assembly GCF_024586455.1. Taxonomy (NCBI): domain Eukaryota; kingdom Metazoa; phylum Arthropoda; class Insecta; order Diptera; family Tephritidae; genus Bactrocera; species Bactrocera neohumeralis. Next base: position 46,978,961 of record NC_065922.1, read on the forward strand.
TTGATTTCTTATTATTTTTATTATTGTTTTTGTGTATGATATATGCAAGTAGTTATGTCGGTATTTATATATGTATGTATGCGTGTAGAATTTGCAATTTCTTTATATATGTATGTATGAAGAGCGTGTGTGTACTCATATGCATTACAATTTTATTAAATTTCTGCTTCGTTACTAATTATTTATATATATATATAATTTTATATATGCAGCTGTATATTTATATATACACACATATATATGTATTAAACGATTATCGAATTTCTTTTTAATTGCTAGCGGTAACAAACAAACAACAAATGCACCATCATCATCATCATCATTATCAATATATATGTAGTAGAGTAGTCGCAGCCTGACTTATGCCTATTCATTATTATTATTTGTTTTTGTTTTTGTTGTTTTCTCTTTATTAGCTACAACATATTTCTTCTATAGTGTTTTTAGTTTCATATTTTCTCCACTTTTTTCTTCAAAACGCGCGGTCGCATCAACGACGTAAGCAACCGACTGCAAATAGGCAACCACACAAACACACACACACACACACATTGACAGTACAGACTGAAACACCAGCCATATTGCGTCACCGAGGCCTGATAGACCTTGCTTGCTTTTAGCTGGTATATATTTGCTTAAGGCTGGTGACATTTTGCGCGTGGGTGTGACATGATTCTGCGAAGATTGAAGTTTGTATGCCGCGTGTGTGTGTGTGTCTGTCCACTATTTTGTATTCGCTTGCTTTAGCTCATTTGCATAACGCATCCACGTGAATCATCGGCTGCGTTTCGGTTACGTGTTGTGAGTGTGTGTGTGTTGTCGTTGTTGTTGGCGACATCGTGTTCCATCAATGTCGTTCAAAATCAGTGCGTTTGCTGTTGATGTTGATTTGTTGTTGATCTCGAGACTGGTCGACAGCGTACTCGAGGCGGCAGTGTCCATGTCGTCGTGGCTGTTGGTCATAGAGATTCTTTGGATGGTACCCAAATGATTGGTCCTGATTGTGACCAGATCATCGCTTTGACTTTACTGTAGATCTCTTCGATGGTGTCGCCTTGGACCACACCTACAAACGTATATACATGATAATTATTGTTTACATATTATTTATGGTTATGGAAGCGTTTGGTACTAACCTGTGAAGTATTCGCCGAATTCTTGTTCCATTTTAATCGCACGTTCGTAAGTTTTCTTCGCTTGCTCTTCCGTCATGCGTCGATTCATTTCCCTGGAAGCAAATGAGAAAAAATTTGTTTATTGTAGTGACATAAAATATACCTCGAAGTACTGCAAGACTTCAACTCTACACTTCCTACAGGTCTGAAAATATTGACAACGAGTTATCTGAGCGGTCGGCAATTATCTGTATAATACAGATTCGAGGTCAAAATTCAAAGTTAACAAGAATTAATTATGTGTTCCAAAGATGGAGGGGATCCACTTCGGGTTCACATCTATGAGCTCGAAGCTTCCTCAACCACCAGTGGGAATTCCCATCACGATATTAACAACGGGCAAAGTAATCGTTGGCATGTGTTCCAGAGTAAACAATTATCTCACCGACTTTTCTGGCTTCTTTTCTGCAAAGAGAACAACACTCTTCCCCCCTAAATCCGCAGCGACCATATTCACGAACTGGACGCCGTACCCACGACAGTCGGGTCTATGTAACCGAAACGGACCCGGATTTCTTATCCAGTCAAGGGCCGTCAACTCGGCAGAATTCTGCAGCTACAACAAAAACAACGAACTGGACGAAAGAGTACAGACTGGATCTTAATATTGCAGCTGGCGGCATGAAAATATCGACCTGTAAGTTCTAAGTCTAACACTTCATATCCTGTATAATTCCACTCTGCAAATGACTGCCAAAGTACAGAGCCGCAACAAAATCCTCAAGTCGCTAGCCGACAACACGCAGGGAGACGACAAGAAACGTTGTTCGCAACATTTAAGGAATTTGGCGGGTCGGTCATAAATTACACAGCGCTGGTAGGGTTTCTTAGATGTAGTGGAACGCAGACGAAGAGACTGCAAACGTGTCAGACATTGCACTCGGTACAATAGAAGGATACATTTTGATGTCTGCTGTGAAACACCTACATAGTGAGTCACGCATGCATACGGTTAAGACACATAATGAATTTTCTACAAGCAGTTTCCACAAGGATGCTTTCATTTAAATTATGCTCACTGTCATCTGCTTGAAGCGGAAGCGACTCCAAGAAGTGTCAACAGATCATTCCTTGATTACGTGGGCGATATTGCACCGACCTAACTACGAAGGCAACGAACGTCAGTCATGCAC